>NC_140488.1:46356689-46749189 GCF_964271855.1 Acomys minous
TGTATTGTATATATATCCCATGTACCTAGCTTATTTCAATTAATGTGATAATTTCCAATTCCATTAATCTTATTACAAATATAATACTATTCTTCTTTATGGTTATATAGCATATGTACATAAATATATTTTTGTCTGTTCATTGTCATTGGACCTTGTGCATCTAGACTAGTTCAATATCTTATCTTAGTGTGTATAACATGACATGAATATGCAAGAATTTATTTGGTATAGTTATATAAATTCTTTCAGGAATATGCCCATAAATATTATAGCTTTCTGAAGGACCTTCATACCGATTTCTCTAGTGGTTGCACTAATAATTTACAGTATTAGTATTAGGTATAGTGATTACTTTCCATACCAGCATTTGCTTTTTCTATTCTTGATGGTAGCTATTGTGATTGAGTTGAGATGGAATGAAAGTAATATTAATTTGCATTTTTGAGATGTTCAGCCTTTTTTTCCTCCATGTATTCACTAAAGCTACTTGAAATTTTGACTTTCAGGACCACCTGTTCAATTCATTTAAATATTTACAGATAGGATAATTTTTAGTTCATTATGGATTTTACGTATTAACCTTTTCTCAGATGGTGGTTTCCCCAATTTTGCAGGTTTTCTTTTCAGGTAAAAACTTCTCATGTACTGCAGATGCTTTAAAATTAGCTATTGCTTCATGAGCCATTAGAGTTATTTCCCGAAGATATTTGTTTCTGTGTCTACCTTGATGTATTTTCCCTGTGTTTTACTTGGGAAACTTTAGGATTTTAGGTCTTACATTAAAGTCTTTGATATATTCGGAATTGATCTTTTGTTTAAAATAATAGCCAGAACTTGGAAACAACCTACGTGTCCCTCAACAGAAGAATGGATAAAGAAACTGTGGTACATTTACACTATGGAATACTACTCAGCTATTAAAAACAAGGAATTTCCAAAATTTGTGGACAAATGGATTGAACTAGAAATTGTCATAATGAGTGAGTTCACACAGAAGCAAAAAGACCTAAATGGTATATACTCACTTATATCGAGACACTAGCCCAAGGTGTACGTCCCCATGAAAAACTGTACCTACCAGAATAATGGGCAAGAGGGGAGGACATCCTATTGAAACTTTAGGTGTGAGAAGCCTAGGAGAAAGAGGAAATGGAAGGATCCAGTGGGTCCTGGAAAACTACAGGCGAGTCTGGGCCCTGGGGTCCTCCGCAAACTGTGGCAACAGCCAAGGAAAAAATAGGCAGTAAAAACCTTGAACCCCTACCCGGACTAGCCGATGGACATTCTCCACTGTTGAGTGGAGAAGAAGATCTAACTCTCACACAAACTCTGGTGCCCCATATTTGATCATGTCCCTTGGATGGAGATGCCTGGTGGCACTCAGAGGAAAGATAATAGGTCACCAAGGAGAGACTTGATACCGTATGAGCATATTCAGGGGGAGGAGATCCCCCTCAGACACAGACATAGGGGAGGGGAGTAGGGGGGGGAAGTGGGAGGAAGGGAGGGATGGGAGGATACATGGGAAGGGCTAACAACTGAGATGTAATATGTATAAATTAATAAAAATGTATTTAAAAAAAATAAAATAAATATTAATAAACAAAAAAAAAATAAAAAAATAAAATAAAATGAGTGAAAGGACTCTAGTTTTGCTGTTCTACATGTAGATGTCCAATTTTCACAGTATCACATGTTGAAGAGGTTTTATAATTAAAATTCACATGGCTGTAGCTTTATAGATGAGTCCTCTAATGTACTCCATCAATTTACATGTCTATTTTTGTCCAAGAACCATGCTGTTTTAGTACTTTGGCTCTGTAATGTAGTTGACATCAAGCGGTGATAGCTACAGCTCTGTTCTTTATGCTGAGAATTTCTTTGGCAACCTGTGGTATTTTGTAACTCAAAATAAACTTTAGAACTGCTTTTCTATTTGTATGAAGAATGATATCAGCATTTTAATGGAGATTTTATTAAGTATTAAGGTCATTTTTTGGTAATATAACTATTATTACAATATGGCTTAAGCTGATCCTTGTGCATGAAAGATTTTTCTACCTTACAGTATATTCTCCAATTTCTTCTTAAAAATTTCACTGTTGAGGTGTTTTGCCTGACATCACATAGTATTCTTTTTTAAAATATATTTTTAATTTATTCATATTACATCTCAATTGTTATCCTATACCTTGTATCCTTCCATTCCTCCTTCTCTCCCATTTTTCCCTTACTCCCCTCCCCTATGACTTTGACTGAGGGGGACCTCCTCCCCCTGTATATACTCATAGGGTATCATCACATAGTATTCTTAAAAGGATAAATAACATTTGATTGTGACCATAAGTTGCAATGATGTAAAACAGAAGTAAATATATTTTAAGTAAATAAACAGTTTTAAAACAAAAGCAAACAATGTAGTTAAAAAGGTTAATTTCATTGCAAAAATGGTAAAAATGTATTAATGATGAGAAACCTTGAGAACTATTAAGTTAAAATTAGTATACATGGCATAATTATCTGAATTATTTTCAGTATACTGGTCAACATATTAAGATCAAAATTAAAACTTTAAATTTGATTAGAAAAGAATGAGTACCCCCAATAGAATCATAGACAGATATTTTAAATTTTTACTTTATAGGCTAAGAAATGCATATGTCTTATCAATATACAAAAAGAGATTCAGAGGCATGTGGCTCACAGTGAGTTCGAGGCCAGAGTGGTCTACAAAGTGACTCCAGGACAGCCAGGTCTCACACACAGGACTTACACAGAGAAACCTTGTCTCAAAAAACCAAACCAAACCAAACAAAAACAAAAACAAAAAACAAAATGGCTTACATAAAGAGATCTATTATCAAGTACATCATGAAGTGTAAAAGAGCAAATGTATTTAATATAGAAAATATTATTATATATGCTTGAGAATATTCACTGTAGCACTGTAATAGGGATTAATTATAAACAACTCTAAATGACTACAGATCAATACCACCCCCTAATGAACAAATTATATTTTATGTACACCTATATTCTGGATCACTATGCAGCAAATTATAAAGATGAAATATTGCTATAACACTTTTCCAGCACATAATAATCAAAACACTTAGTCTACAGAACAAAGAAAAAATATTAAAAGCAGCAAGGGGAAAAGGCCAAGTATCATATAATATAAAACCTACCAAAATCATACCTGACTTCTCAGCAGAGACCACGAAAACCAGAAGGAACTGTCCATATAGATATCTTGCAAACCATAAGAGAGAACAGATACCAGTCCAGACTACTATACCCAGCAAAACCTTCAATAACCATAGATGGAGAAAACAAGATATTCCATGACAGAACCAAATTTAAACAATAACTATGTACAAACCCAGCCCTACAGAAAGAAAACTCCCACCCTAGGAGGTTACCTATACCCCCAAAAGACAAGATATAAATAACTTCACTTCATCAAAACCAAAAGAAGACAAGAACACAAACACACCACCACAATCAACATCAAAAATCAAAGAACCTACCAGTCATTCATCCTTAATATCTCTCAACATCAATCAATGGACTCAGCTTTCCAATAAAAAGGTACAGACTAACAGAATGAATCCATTAACATGACCCATCATTCTGCTGCATAGAAGGAACACACCTCAGTCACAAAGATAGACATTACCTGAGAGTAAGGGCTTAGGAAAAGATTTTTCAAGCATAAGAAAGAAGAACAGCTTTTTTCCAGGAAGAAAGCTCGAGTAGCCATTCTAATAAATAATACCATAGATTTTCAATGAAATGTAATCAAAAGAGATGAGGAAGGACACTTCATACTCATCAAAGGAAAAATATACCAAGATGACATTTCAATTCTGAACATCTATGCCCCCAATACAAGGGCACCCACACATTAAAAAGAAACATTGATAAAGCTTAACCAACACATAGATCCCCGAACATTAGTAGTGGGAGACTTCAACATTGTTCAAGACAGGTCAACAAAACAGGAACTAAAGAGAGAAATAGTGACATTAACAGATATCATGAATCAAATGGACCTAACAGGCATCTACAGCACCTTTCACCCAAATGCAAAAGAATATACCTTCTTCTCAGTACCTCATACAACCTTCTCCAAAATTGACCATATAGTAGGTAACAAAGCAAGCCTCAATTGATACAAGAAGTTTGAAATAATTCCTTGTATCTTATCAGACCACCTTGGACTAAAGCTGGACCTCAACAACAACAGAAATAACAAAAAGCCTACACAAAAATGGGAACTGAACAACTCTCTGCTCAACAATAAATGGTCATGGAAGAAAGAAAGAAGTTAAAGACTCTCAAAAGTTTAACAAAAATAAAGGTACAACATATCCAAACCTATGGTACACAATGAAAGTGGTGCTAAGAGGAAAGTTCGTAACACTAAGTGCCTTCATAAAGAAATTGGAGACATCTCATACAAGCAACTTAACAGCACACCTTAAGGCCCTAAAAAGAAAGGAGCAGAAACATCCAAGAGGAGTAGACAGCTGGAAATAATCAAACTCAGGGCTGGAATCAACAAATTAGAAACAAAGAGAAAAATTCAAAGAATTAATGAAATCAAGATCTAGTTCTTTGAAAAAATCAACATGATGGACAATTACTTAGCCAAACTAACCAAAAAGCAGAAAATATGAAAAAAAGACAAGTCTCTGAAGAAAGAAATTGATGAAGATGTCAGGATGGAACAATCTCCCATGCTCATGGATTGGTACTATTAATATAGTAAAAATGGCCATCTTACCAAAAGCAATCTACAGATTCAATGCAATCACCATCAAAATATAAATAAATCCATGTTTATCACCCTGCATAAACTCAAGTCCATGTGGATCAAGTAACTTAACATAAAACTAGAAACACTAACTCTATTAGAAGAGAAAGTAGTAAATAACCTTGAGCTCATTGACACAGGAGACACATTCCTGAGCAGAACACCAAAGCTCAGGCTCTAAGATCTACAATTAATAAGTAGCACCCCATGAAAATGAAACGATTCTGTAAGGCAAAGGATGCCATCAATAAAACAAAATGGCAGCCTATAGACTAGAAGATCTTTACCAACCCTACAGCTGACAGAGGGCTAATATCGAAAATATATAAAGAACTCAAGACATTAAAAACCAACAAACCAAGTAATCCAATAAAAAAATGAAATTTGTGAAAGTCAGACCCTACTCTCCACTCAACTGCCCCCTGGATGGGGAGGCCTGGTGGCACTCAGAGGAAGGATAGCAGGCTACCAACAAGAGACTTGATACCCTATGAGCATATACAGGGGGAGGAGGTCCCCCTTAGTCACAGTCATAGGGGAAGGGAGTAAGGGGAAAATGGGAGGGAGGGAGGAATGGGAAAATACAAGGGATGGGATAACCATTGAGATGCAATATAAATAAATTAATAAAATATATTTTAAAAATGAAATTTGCAGGCAAATGGATGGAACTACAAAAGATCATCCTCTGAGGTAACCCAGATGCAGAAAGACACACATAACATATACTAACTCATAAGTGGATATTAGCCATAAGGTACAGGATAACCACACTATAATGTACACAGACCTAAAGAAACTAAGGAACAAGGAACATACTAAGGAAGATGATTAATTCTCATTCAGAAGGGCAAGTAGAATAGACACTGAAAGCAATTGAAGAGAGAGAGAAGGAGGGAAGCCTTCCATAGTTGTCCTCTTAAAGACTTTACCCAGCATGGGATCATAGCAGAAGCTGAGTCACACAGCCAAACTTTGGGCAGAGCATATGGAGTCTTATGGATGAGTGGGGGGATAGAAGGACCCAGAATAGACAGGAGCTCCACAAGAAAACCAACAGAGCCAACAAATCTGCACCCTGGGGGCCAGGAGAGACTGGTGCACTAAACAAGGACCATGCATGGAGAGGACCTATGCCTCTCACTCAGATGTAGCTGATAGGCATCTTTGTCTTCATATGGGTCGTGAGTAAGGGAAGCAGGGGCTGTTCCTGCCATGAACTCTGTTGCCCGCACTTTGATCACTTCTCTCTGTTTGGGTGCCTTATTATGCCACAGAAGGAGAGGATGCAGGCAGTCCTGATGGGGTCCGTTGGTAGGGGAGAAGAGCTTCCCATCTTGGAGGACTAGGGAAAGGAAATAGGTGGAGGAGGAAGGAAGGGAGGGACCTGGAGGAAATGAGGGAGGGGGCTATGATTTGAGTGTAAAGTGAACAAATTTTAAAAAAATAAATTAAAATTTAAAAAGAAATGTTCAACATTATGAGTCATCAGGGAAATGCAAATCAATATGACTCCGAAACTCTATCTTACACCTGCCTGAACGGCTAAGATAAAAACTCAAGTGACAGCACATGCTGGCAAGGATGTGGAGCAAGGATGGGCAGTCCTCCATTGCTAGTGGGAGTGCAAACTTGTACAACCACTTTGGATATCAATCTGGAGGTTTCTCAGAAAATTGGGAATAGCTGTACCTCGAGATCCACCTATACTACTCCTGGGCATATACCCAAAAGATGCTGTACAAGTACAATTGTTCAACTATATTATTATTATTGCAGCTTTATTCATAATAGCCAGAATCTGGAAACAACCCAGCTGTTCCTCAACCAAAAAAATGGACAAAGAAACTCTGATACACATTGGATTAAATACTACTCCGCTATTAAAAACAAAGAAATATTGAAATTTTCAGGCAAATGAATGGAACTGGAAATGATCATCTTGAGTGATGTAACTCAAATCCATAATGACACATATGGTATATATTCACTTATAAGTAGATTTTAGCCATAGGGTACAGGATAATCATACTACAATTCACAGACCCAAAGAAGCTAAGTATAAGGATGGCCCAAGGGAAGTCACTTGAATATCACTCAGAAGGGGAAATAAAATAGACGGATGAAGTGGTTGAAGAGAGGGAACAGAGTAGGAAAGGGAGTGCAGAGAAAAATGAGGAGAGAGTAGGGGTGGGAGGACAGAGTACTGGCTTATAGACACAAGATAAACCTTGGGCAAGGGCATCTCTCAGACAAACTGGAGACCTATGACAGGGTTGGTCCTGGGAGGATATCGGTGACTCTAGCTGAGAACCCTAGCCATGTGCATCATGGAGACTGAAGAGGCTACCCTCTAACCAGACAGAACTCCTAGTGGAGGGAGGGAAACACCATTCCACCCACAAAAAACTGAACTAAAATTTACCCTGCCTACAAGATGTATGGAGATAAATATAGAGCAGAGATTGAGGGAATGTCCAACCAATGCCTGGCCCAACCTGAGACCCACCCCATACCATGGGATAGAGCCAACCCCTGACATGTTTGTTTTTTTAATTTATTTTTAATTTATAAATTCACTTTACATTCCGATCATATCCCCTTCCACCTCAGCCCTTCACTCCCACCCTCTTCCCCTGCCCTTCCCACTCTCCTCAGAAAAGGAGAATCCCTTCACCAACTCAATCCAGCACATGCAGTCATATCAGGAATGAGCTCCTCCTTATCCACTGAGGCTGGGCAGACTAGTTAGGACAAAGTGATTGAAAGGAGGCAAAAGGGTCCATATCCAGCACCAGTTTAACTTACTAAGGGACCCACATGAAAATTGAACTGCCCATTGGTTAAATATGTGTAAGGATCCTAGGTCAAGTCCATGCATAATCTTTGATTGGTGCTTCCATCTCTAATAAGCCCCCATGTATCTATGACATTGACTCTGTAAGTCTACTGGCAGTGTTCTTGTCCCATCCTTGTCCTACTTTCCTTCTGTGCCTATCTTCCACAGGACTCCCCAAGCTCTACCTAATGCATGGCTGTGATTCTCAGCATCTGGTTAGATCAGCTTCTGGATGGAACCTCTCAGAGAATGGTTAAGTTAGGCTCCTGTCTGTAAACAAAATATAGTAAAGTATGGTTAATGGTGCCAGGGGTTGTCTCTCTCCCATGGTGATGGTCTCAGGTTGGGCCAGGCCTTGGTTTGTCATTCTCCCAGACTCTATCTTTATCTCTTCACATCTCGTAGACAGGGTAAATTTTTGTTTTTTTATAGTGGTGTACCCATCCCCCCACTATAGGTCCTTCCTGGTTAGAAGGTGGCCTTGCATGGTGCAACGTGAGACTCACCCAATCGGAGAGCCAAGCCCTGACACATTGTTATGCTTATAAATGGGAGCCTAGCATAGCTGTCCTCTTCAAGGGTCTCAGCCTCCCAGAGGAAACAGATGCTGAAACTCACAGACCAACATTGGGAGGAGTGTAGGGAGTCTTGTGGAAAAGGGGGATAAAATGACCTGGAGGGTACAGGAGCTCCGTAAGAAGACCAAATAGAGCCAACTAACCTGGGCCTAGGGGGTCTTGCTGAGATTGAAGCACCTACCAAAGACCACACATGGACTAGACCTAGGCCCCCTACACATTTGTACCCAATGAGCAGTTTGGTCTTCATGTGCGCCCCCCCCCCCAGTAAGGGAGACAGAGGCCGTCTCTGACAAGGACTCTTGCCTGCCTTTAGATCACTTCCCCCTGCCTTGCCAGGCCACTGTGGAAGAATATGTGCTCAGTCCTGATGTGACTTGATGTGCTAGGGTGGGTTTGTGGGGGTGGAGCCCCCCTTTTCTGAGGGGAAGGGAAAAGGGAAGGAGAATAGGTGGAAGAGGGAGGGAGGGTAAGGCCTGAGGGACAGAAGGGAGGGGGCTACAAGTTGGATGTAAAGTGAATAAATACATTTTAGAAAAGAAAAAAATATATATCTAATGTCAAGCTAGAAGAACAGGTGGACTCATTAGCTGATATCATCTTATAACATGGTAGGGTGCTTGATCTGCTTTGTGCAGAACAGGGAGGTTACTGTAGAGCTTTAGGGAAATGTTGTTTCTATGGAAACCATTTGTAAATCATTAGTGATAACTTGGCTGCGCTCTGGAACAACCATGAAGAAATCGAGGAAGCCTTAAATGTTAAACAAGTGGTTTCCAGTGTCATTCTCATTCTCTTCCTGGCTAGTGATTCTACTGTCACTTGTCACAAGGTGCTTAGCTCTCCTGTTCTTGCTGATTTTCATTGGCCCCTGCATCATTAATACCTTAGCCAGATATATAAATTCCTGCTTAGGAGCTAGTAAGCTGATGGTCATTAAGTCCCGATATGAACAGGCACCCACCACAGAGTCAAAGGGGGATGGGATGGCTAATTTTACATTTAAAAGTTTACATTTTCTGTGTTTAAGATAACTATAAAGCAAAATTGGACTTCAAAATGTTTAGGGCTATTAAGTGTTGATTTTTATAATAGCTTGGCCTTGTACAACTTTAACAAAACTGTTGTTTATGCCAGGTCATAGGTCATAAGGTCAACCGCTGTTTCTACCTCTGTAAACCAAAGTTTGTTTTGCAGGAGACAACCTTTTGCTTGCAGGAGAACAGAATGTAACTTTGTGTTCTTTGCCGTTATAAACCCCTGACTCAGGTGGTTGGATGCTACATTTGGGAATCCACAGTCCTGGTTGTAGACCTGGTGTCATGAATAAAAGCCTCTTCTTCATTAAAACTCAAAAATCAAGAAAGTGGGAATGGCTCTAGTAAGAAAGAAGATTTTAGACAAAGAAATATTGTTAAGGTAAGTGAGGACATTGATGATGGGAACACACTTTTTCAGGAGAATGTGAAACATAATCAAATAATTGAGCTAAAAACACACAAGCAAAACTAAGTAGAACTGGAAAAGATAGATAAATCTTCCACTACAGATAACAACTTCATGTTCTGCTTTTATATAATGGAACAATTAGAATTAAAGCTGAACAGGTTATGGAAGACCTAAGAACTTCAGTCATTAATTTGACAATCACAATTCTTCAAATATACATGAAATATATATCAAAATGGAACATGCTTGGAAATTTATCAACATACTTCTGAATAAGCTACAGGTGGCCTATAATCCTAGCACTAGGGAAGTAGGGACAGGAAGCTCTAATCTGGCCAGTTAATCTTGTCAAAGCAGTGAGGTCCAACTTTAGGAAAAGAGCGCATCTTAACAACAACAACAAACAACAACAACAACAACAACAACAACAACAAAACAAGAGGGAGAGCAATAGAAGAAGATACCTAACACCAAGCTCTGGCCTTCATACATGCACTTTAACACATGTGCACACACACACTCATACACAAGTGGATACACATAGATACCACACACATTTTAAAAAGAAATGAAAACTACACAGCCATTGCTTATAATCATAGTTTTGTAGGTTCATAGACTTGTAACAATAATGTATTAAAAGAGTATTGTTACGAACAAGTCCTGTTAATCCCATGACGTTTGAGAACAACATTATGAAAAAAAAGATAATCTAACATAGTATTAAATAAAAGTAATCACATTAATAGATGCATCAAGGCATTTGATGTAGTGTCTTCACAATAAAAGACAGTTTTACAAACTACCAAACATCAGCTTTACCAACAGCATACAGCTAATACAGTAGCTAGCAGTAAAAGATGGATAGTATATTGGTTAAAGTTTTTGTTTTGTTTTGTTTTGGTTGGTTGGTTGGTTGGTTTGGTTTGGTTTTTTCTTTTTCTTTTTTTTTCCTTTTCTTTCTTTTTCTTTCTTTCTTTCTTTCTTTTTTTTCTTTTGTTTTTTGTTTGTTTGTTTGTTTTTTGTTTGTTTTGTCAACTTGATCTAAGCCAAAGTCATTTGGGAAGAAGAGACTTCATTGGAGAAAATGCTTCCACCAGATTGTCTTGTAGGCAAGTCTGTTGGGGATTTTCTTGATTAATGATTAAGTGAGAGTGCCCAGTCCATTGTGGGTGTGTCACCCTGGGCAGGTAGTCCTGGAAGACATACAAATTGGTAGCTGAGACGGAGTCTAAGGAGCAAGCCAACAGTGTTCTCTGTAGTCTCCATCTCCAGGTTCTGACCTTCAGTTCCTGCCTTGACTTCCCTACATGGAGGTCTTTAGGCTGTAAGATGAAATAAACCCTTTCCTCCCCCAAGTTGCTCATGGCCACGGTATTTATCAGTGCAACAGAAAGCAGACTAAGACTAATAAATGATAGTTTCAATGGCATAAAAACATGAAATGATTAGAAATATATTTAACAAAATGTGTTACTTTGTATAACAAAAACTCTAAAATATTGTCTAATTTTGAAACATCTAAAATAAGTGGATAAATACAACTTGTTTCTGGAATAGAAGAAAATATTATTAACAAAGATATTTTCAAGTTTATATTTGGTTCAGTGGAATTTCCTTTTTTTAAAATAACTTTTTATTTAATTTTATTTTATGTGTATTATTGTGACTGTACAAAATCTTCTGGAACTGGAGCTACAGACAGTTGTGAGCTGCCATGTGGCTTCTGGGAATTGAACCTGGGTCCTCTGGAAGAGCAGTCAGTGCTCTTAACCACTGAGCCATCTCCCCATCCCCCATGGAATTTCTTGTAAGCAGTTTCATTGTAGAATTTGACAAGCTGATTATGGAGTTCAATGAAATATGAAGTACCTACAAAAGCCAACATAATTTTGAAAATAACAAATTTGGAAAATAAATCATCAGAATTTATGACATACTATAATATTATATTATTCAAGATTATGATTTTCATATGAATACTGTCATCTATTTTGAGGATTGTTCAAGTGGCCTTTACAAAAACTTATCTAACTAATACTTAAAGTTAATTAATTTTATTATACATAAAGAACTTCTTTTAAAAGCTTTGAAAAAACTGAAAAAATATTATTCAGGATGAAAGAGTTGCATTCTTGACATACACAGAAATGATAGAGTTGCAATGCTGCTAAATGGTAGAGCACCTGCTTATCATGTGCATGGCTCTTGGTTTAAGCCCTAGAACCAAAAACAAACAGATAAAGGAATGAAATGGAAAATGCACATCAAAATAATTCTATGGCAAAATAGATAATTCAAGGGAACACTAATTTGGTCTTAGATCAAATAAAGAAAATTAGAATATTTGAATCCATACTTCCTACCCTAAATATGTGTATGCTAGACAATGGACTGTGTGAAAAGATGGATAATTTTAGACAATGCTGGAATGTATATAAGTACGTAAAATTTTCTAGAAAGCTGTTTAATGATGTTATCTGAGGCTCAGAGATATATAGTCTTCATTCTTACAATATCAATAATTAAGATTCTTTTTTGAAATGATAGGCAGTGATGTGTTTTAAAATTTATTTACAATAAGTTCACCATATTAACAAAACTTTGACACATCTAAGTGACCAAGAAATTGTCTATACTTACATTGATCATGGTATATTTAGGAGATTAAATATTACAGATCATCAATTTCATGTTTAAGGAATATACAACTACATCTAACTTGTTCTCAATAAATAGTCAATAAATCAAGGCAAACCTTAAATAGACAGATATAAACTTTATGCTTTCTGGACATTTATAATTATTAATGGGAATTACCCAGAAATGCAGAGATTTTAATAGATATTTTGCTTAAATGAATTATAGGTGCTTCTAATTTTCTTTATTACTTATGCTCTTTTTCAATCTTCTGTAATAAATGGTTACAACTTTCTAAAGTCAGAAAAGTGCAATTACCAAAATCTTGTTAAAAGTTCACAATAGAATCAAGTTTTTGATATGAGACTTTTGATTATGGAAGGAGAGATTGCATAAGTGGATCAATACAGTCAAGCCCAGAATAACTGTGCACTTAATCCCCTTTAGAGTTTAGCTACAGCAGATGTTATACCCCAAATTCTGGGTTAATCTTTCACTTCTAGGTTCCCTGCACTATGACTTTTTTCACTGTTAGTCTGAACAAAATCTAAGGTGTGACTACAGAAGGAAAAAAAATCCCACCATGCATTTCTAAGGCAGATATAAATGATTTAAGAAACCCCAACAACCCTGCAACACACACCCAATTTATAACCTTATATTTATTTTTAAAAATCCATCAAATTCTTTAATTTGGACAATAATGCATTCTAAAGCAACCGAATTACAAGAGTTGCCAAAGCCTTTCCCTTTAAAGTTATCTTAATGGCTCTTTCTTTGTTTAAGTCTCTGGGCTGTCTTCTCTAGATGATGTTCAAGGTTGTTGATTTGCTTATTCTTAGGCTGGAAAGATCTGCTTGTCCTATCCTGCAGGCTTTAGGTACTTAGCCTGTGAAATCTGTTTGCGGTGGAGCATCTCTTTCTGATTGCACACAGTCCTGTTACTGTTGTGAAAGTTTCTGCATTAGCAGAATCCTCAACTGCCTCAAGGATTGGTAAGTAAGGTGACTTGCTGCCCTGAGCCTCCTGTTAAAGGAAATGGGGGATGTGTACTATTGGCAGCTGTATAGTAATTTAGCTTTTAGACACAAGAGAAGTGACCTCTGCCAGGATACACCACACAAACATACACACACACACACACACACACACACACACACACACACAGACACACACACACACACAGACACACACACACACAAACACACACCCCCACACACACTACATGAAGCTCACATAACATCAATTCTTAGCCTTCTTCCTCCTGCCAGTACCAAGGCATAAACATTGCCTAGGAATATCCATCTCCGAGTCTCTTAGCTCTTTTCCACTCATTGTAGCCCAATTTAATGAATAAAAAAGTAGGATTTGGGCCAGGGAAGCACACGGGGTGATTTTTCAACAACAGTCTATGTACTGAATAACAAAAATGTACTGAATAACATTAATGCTCTCATAGATTTATCTCCACAGTAAATATATGGTTTGACACAATCAAGTAAATAGAAGAAAATAAGTTTTAAAAATAATCAGTACTACAATATTTCAAAGACTGGGAGCACTGTGGTGCTCAAGGAAAGGTACAGGAATCAGATGAGCTCCCCTGCCTATCTTGGCTACTTAGCTATCAGTATAACGTTCTGTCTAGACACTATGATTATCCTAGCTCATCTATTATGTCATTTGATAGGAGCCCAGTATGTTGTTTTGCAGCATATTTACAACCTTGTTGATGTTCCGAGGCACCACGGATTAGTGGAGTATTAGACTTTTAGAGACAACACTATATATTGACTTCACATCTTCTTACATATGCAATCATGAACAAGTTAATCTCTTTATGATCCTCAGCACTGTCACATGGAGTAATATTGAAGCCTAGGCATGTTATCTACCCTCTAAAACTAATTTGAAGTTTATTCTGCACTGTGAGCTATGAGACTGTGGGAACCATATGCACACACGCCAGTCTGTGTTTGAGTACCTGTGTGCACAATGGCTCTGTGCTGATTTCCTCTCAAATCACTTAATACCAATCAAAAGATTTTTAAAAGAAAAATAGATGGACCCCCAAGGGGAAAGTGTCATACCTTATGTTCCTCAGTCTAGAGAATGTGATGCTCTTCCATTTTTTTTTCTTATTTTAAATTACACTGTGCCTTCTACTGCCATTGAGTCAAAATAGAGAATATTTACTATTTAAACTTATTTTTTTTCTGGATTCAAGCCCACACACAAATCTTTGTGAAGGAAGTGGCAACGTTAAACTTAGTAACATGAAAATTTGACTGTTACCCTTTCTTATTCTGAGGTAATGAGTGTCTGACCAAAAACTCATTTTGCTGAGGTCTTCCATTCAATACTAAATCATCCCACCCTGAGTAAACTGCCCACAACTGGGACTGGAAATGTTTCCTGTACTCTGTACTTCTCATTGTTTTTTTTTCTCATTGCACATAATGTTGGTATTTATTATTTTGGAACTTGCAGTTTAAAAGTTCTAATTTTGACCATTTGAATTTAAAATAAAATGTGGGAGGAAGAGGGGTCCTTGGGTAAGGTAAAGTGAGTGTAACTCTTGCCAGTATGAATGGCTTAATCCATGCATGTGATCAATGGATTAATGTCTTAATGGTTATCTCCAGAGTGGGTCTTTTATAAAACCTACTTTGGCCTGGTCTCCCTAGTGCTTCCTGCATTTCACATGTGATACCCACGTGCTTCCTCAGGATTCCTAAGGCCATCGAAAGGCTTGGTCGTCAGGCTTGTATTATAATGATGAACACGTTTCTTTATAACTTTCTAGGTCTATGATTTTGTGTCACTAGCTCCAGAAACCAATCAGATTTGAATAAGGAATACTATGTGTTGCACAGAATCCTCATAAAGAGTAAGTGTGATTTAAAGCATCATTACTTTAATGTCTGTCTGATTTTAATCTCAACACTACAAGTAGTATTGTCTGTTTTTAGATGTGTAAACAGTAAATGTAGTAACAGCAGAGATGTTATTGCTTTGTTATTACTTATTCCAAGGCTAATATTTCAGTGATTACTATATATAGATTATTGGGGGTCAAAATAGAGCTAGAGGCGTGTTTGCTAACGTTTCCCTGGACAGTTTTGAAAAGTAAATGTGTTTGGCTGCTTTTGTAACTATAAAGTTTAGGTTATTTTTAAAATTCTAATCATAGCTCTAATTTAAATGTTTATTTCCCTCATTTATATTTATTTTGTGACTTGAAAAGTCACCAGAGGGTTTACATTTTTTTCCCCTGAAACAGAAGCTAAAGTTACTGGCATGGCAAACACATGTGAAAAGTTCATAGGAGGAAGCCATTGCTCTGTTTTAGTGCTGGTAGTCCCAAATGCCAAATGTAAATGTAGCTAGCCAGCAGAACTCACTCCCCAATGGAAAGTTCATCCATAAGACATGCAGTCCAAGCAAGCCAGGCATCTGGCATGTACCAATGTTCTACCTCTAGCAAACATTACTCCCCGCAAGACAAGGTTGAAAATCCAGCAGTTAGGAGTTTTAGTCAGTGGGGTTCAGTTCCTGAAGAACCAAGAAGACCTCAGTATTAATGAGCTCTCAGTTAAAAGATAGTTCCAGAGAATTAACTTGAGAGCAACATAGACTCCGTGCCTAATTTATTTCTTCAACAAATATTTCATGATCATGTAGCTTCAGAAAACTACTGAAGCAAAATCTTTGATACAGTTTTACTGTCTCTTCCCTACTCCAGCTTTAGAAATGATAATAAAGTTGTCTGATAAGTGCTGATATTAAAATGTGGTCTCTGTTCCATATCTAACTATCAATGGCACACATTCGAAGAGCCAATATCTTTTAAAATGTCTCATCTACCACTGAGCTCCAAAATTCAGACCATAAGACATTCTGTCTCTTTACTTTTTGTGTCTGGAGTTTTAGGAGTTATAACCAAAAAGGAAATATTCCAATCCTGCTGAAGTCTGAAATTATTCATAAAAGCTATCAGGCACTAAAGTGGCTCAGGTATAATTAAAAGTACTTGAAGGGAAAGATTGTCAAATATAAACATCAAAACATCAAAAACAAGACTATCATGCATTGTCTTTGTTTTATATAGCCTCTGTATTTGACAAATCACTTAGCCTTGAATGCTGTAAGCAATCCCTCCTTCAAAATTATTCTGTTTCTGGAACTATCCCCAAAGTAAGACAATCATCTATTTGTTGATCTGTAACTGTGTGCAGGAGTTCTAGTCAAAAGGACTTATCGTCTTTGTTATAAATGTTTTTAAAGTATGCACTATATAAAGAACGTGAAAAATCCTACAACCAGGACCACCTTGAACTCTCCCACCAGGAACATCTTGAACTCTTCAAGGTTCACGTACCTTCATAGCAATGAAAACCACATTTTAACTGGGTCCTAGATCATACCACAGAACGGAAAATGCAATGGGCTTTGGTTGTAGAATGGAGGCATGTGGTCAATGACAAGGGAACTATTATGTTCCTGTGCTTTAAACTGCTTCAAGAGAGACCTATAGGTGAAGATGGTATGACGGTAGGTTCATACTCTCTAATAGATCAGTTTGGTATAGAAAATATACCCCAAATGTTAGCTGATAAAAACCATACCTAACATAGGTTAATCAAATCTATCACAATACTGTGTATTGAGTGATATATATATATATATATATATATATATATATATATATATATATATATATATATATATATAACTGAAAGCATGGATAACTGAAAGCATATATAATATAAACTACACATAATGGTGGAGTAGTATACAATTGGTTTATAATATTCACTACAACACATTTATGTCATTTAGAGCATCTCTCCATTTTCCCCATGAATTCTCATATTGACCAAGTAGGAACATTATGTAGTAATTGAAAATACCACCTAACTTTTCACAAAACTATATTTTAGTTCCCTAACAGAATGGAAGGTCTTCATAGAAAGTGAGTGTGCTAAGCTTCCTGAGAGTCCTGCTAATATGCCCACTACAGTAATCTGTGCATATAGTTACACTGTACATGGCTGACTTACTGTCAAGATATAAGAACTGATATTTTTAATCCAAAGTTTGAGTAAAGCTATACTGATACCTGACATACTTCCAGGTATTTAATGTTAACTTTACACTAACAGGTGATTTGGTTAGTAAAGTGTCAAGCGATGTTTTAACAAGTTGTACCCATGTATGTTGCAATGAATTCTTTTACCCACCACATACCCAACAATATACTGCAATTTTGTCTCATAGAATCATATACTATCAGCTATAGAGACCAAACTTAGTTGTTCCCAAATATATTCAAACACCAGAATCTTCCTTCTCTAAACACAATTATCAATATAGAGTTGTTTATGTACTCAAGTGCCATTATGGGTCAGTCAATGTTCCACATCCCCATTGGCTATCTAATTTATTGTTGGGCCTCTCCATCATTTATCCTTGATAGAAAAAAATGAAAACATGCTTCTCTTAGGTGACCCTACTAAGAAAAGAATCATAAGAAGCCTAATGTCATGAAAATATGTGTTATGTTCATAGATAAGTGACTATCATCTTAAGTCTAAATGCCATTTAAAAAAATCAATGTCATTGACAATAACAGAGACACTAGAAGGTTGGATGACTATACAGAATTTACTGGGATCAGTGAATTTTTTCTCATATATTCTCCTTCTCTTATGTATACTTTGCCATTAGCCCAAGAAAACATAGCCAAGTCCTATCTTATCCTAAAGAAACACTTTAAGAGTCTCCTCAATGCATTCATTGCATTCTACAGTATTACACCGAAAAAGTACTTCAAAGATTTAGAACTTTCACAATTTCTTTACTTTCATTCACAGTCATTGACTTTTCTAAGGTCACCAGTGAACTCCATATTTACAAACCCAATGAAAAATTTTCTGTTGTGATACTACTTTGTTCCTCAATCTTGCATAATTCATTCCTAAAGTTTTGTTTTCCCTTGGGACCAACATAGCACCACAGCATAAAAGAAAAGAATCTGCATCCAAGCTTGCCCATTTTTAGGAAGAATTCTGTCTGTGGCCAAAATGAGGACATTTTACCCAGTGGCTTGTTTGTCACATTATAAACCATCTCCATAAGGAGGTTCTTTGATGCACATCATCTTCTTTGAGGTAGGCTGGGTGTTGCCAGGAGTTAACCTGTCTCATTGTAAATATATTTTTGAAAGAATAAAAACATATTTAAATGCCATATTCTGTATGTCTCTGAGGTTTTTGAAGACCTTATAACTATTTTACCTTATCTTTCTATAAAATTATATCTATCGGTTAAACCTAGGATGTATATTCTTGTGATAAAAATAGACTAGTAATTGACATGACCATAATCTGATCAACTAACAATTAACTTGTATTACTTAATTATGCTAAGCACCCTGAAATTGCACTTTCAAAGTATTGGAAATAAACCTTGTTGACTGCTAAACTCTGCCAAGACAGGGTAAGCAAGTCCTCAATAGTTCCTGCCTCACAAATATGTCTGCCAGATATATTGGGCCAGAAGGCTGACGATGGTGCTCCATCATTACAGAGAGTTTTGGGTAACTGTTCAGGCAGCAAACTGTCTCTGTCATTTTCTCATTTTGGAAGATGCTAACCTGCACTACCTGTCTACACAGGTAATTAATTGTATTCCTTCTCAAGTCTCTGAGGGGGTTGAAGACCAGATAGTTTAGTTTTACAATTAAGCTTAGTTGCCTAGGGGTTAAGATGTTTTTAGGTCTAAATAGATGTTTTAAGTTAATAAAGATGAGATATGATTTATATTGATTTGCATTCAGAATTTTCGACTCACCAAGATAGGAAAGATGTTTTATTCAAGACCACCAAATACAAATAGCCAAAACACTATGAATGTAACATTTATATAATTCCTGATTGTTTCATGGTTCTTCTTGCCGAAGGTAGTTTATTGTATATATGTGTATTAATATAAATGTACATGTAAAAAAGAAAAATAAAAAATAAAAGAAAATTTTATAAAGAAAATAATCTGGTTTTCATGGTATCACCTTGTTTTATAAATACATTTTATTAATTATGTGAGAATATCATACAATTTATTTTTATTATATTCATTCCCAACTCCTTGCTTTAACTCCTAACAGACTTAATCCTACCTCCCTGCTCTGTGATTTCATGTCTTTTTTTTCTTAATTTAATAACTGGTTTACTTCCATTTTTACTAGCCATATACTTCTGAGTATGGGGACAGCCACTAGAGTGTAGTGAAACTACTTCAGTTTGAGAATGGGCCCAAGTTATTACTAATGCAAATCTGCAAAAGTAGTCCCAAATCTGAGGCTACGATAAAGATACACTTTGATAAGAACATACTGGTCCTTCCTTTGGAAAGAATGTGATTGTAGGTCAGGAGAAATAACTCAAACCCCACTGGATTACATAATAAAATAATAAGGGTATATCTCTCACTTAGATTTCATGTTCAGTACCAGTTGGTAAGGTGAAGGTTCTGTCACATAATCATTCAGAGCACTGACTCAAAGGACAGCCCATTTTAGAATAGTTTTCCTTGTAACTACAGAAGGATAAATGAAAAGCTCAGTCTAAACGCTGGCAACCAAATGCTTCTACCAAGAAATAACTAGAGGCTCATCTGCTCGCATTTCCACAGCCAAAGAAAGTAATTTACAAATGATTTCAAAGGGACAGGCATGTATAAACCAAATATGTAGTTGGCTGTAAGGGGAACTGAAATATTTGTGGCAACTTTACTGGCTACTATAGGGACTGAGCATGCCAATCATGATACCAGGAATTCACTTGTAATTTTGCCATTAGATGTACAACTTATGGAACTTTGATTTATTGAGCTTGGTAATCATACATACCAATTAGATGGAAGAATCAAAACATTATACAGGATCGAAAGTATGTACACACCATTAATAAAATATAAACTAATGATATGAATACACATACTTTTATGATGAAGTGTTTAATATAAAAATAGAAGTATAGATGCTTCTTTAGACAGCGTATATTGAAGCAAACTGTAGGGGTTGGAGTGGCTATTATATAAATATCCTTAAGCAATAAATGCTACTTATAAAACCTATACACACTGTTACTTCTTTGATATAGTGTAATATTTGACCACTTCAAAAAAAAATTAGCTAGTCAGAATAGCTCTGTTATGATTGGTGATAAGAAAAAGATCAGGGTCTGTGTTGCTATGAGAAGGCTAGATGCAATGCCAATGATTTCATGCAATTAAAAAAGGTTGCAAAAACTCTCACATCCAATTAATTTCTTTTTCAAAGCCAGCATTCCATGCAATGCAATCATGTGAATTATTAATCTAATATATTACCATAAATGAAATTGCCTTTATTTGAAACTCACCTAGTTGATATTTCCTGGATGGACATGTGTAGGGAAAAAGATAAAGAGTTTAACAGAGAAGTCATAAAATAAAATCCCTTCTCTTTGTTTCTTTGATGGAGCCAAGTAAGCAACAGTTTCTGAAGCATGATAAGTTTGGGGGTCTATAAAGGGTTCAAATATACATCAGTCACACCCCATATCAGGACAACCTAGCCTGGCCTTTCTATGACACCTCCTGTTTGTCATCATTTGTATGAGGATTTCTTTGAATTTCCTTTAAAAATACTAGAAGATTCCAATAGGATTGCTCAAGAAAAGGAATTTTAACTGCCTTTCTTTTGGAAATAACTTTGCTGGTACATATGTATACAACACATATTTCTAATTAAAACATATGCTGTATCTAGAATATGAAGGTAATATCACAAAATCAAATTATAGTGATAGGAGGTGCTGCGTGAAGGCATAAGGGAGTTGCTGCCATTCCATTAACTTCTTAAGGAAGATTATTCTTTTTGAGCAAGTGGCTCTAGCACAAATGGTGTATTTGACTGGTGTTCTTCAATGCCTTTGTTATTTGCTTCAATCTGACCTTCTTCTACACTCATATGCAGACACAAGATTGACAATTTAATCATCCTTTCCTTCTGAATCATATTAATAAGCTCTGCAGCTTGGTACAGGGAATACTATTGGTAAAAATCAAACAAAATGAATGAAGACATTAAAAGAGAAGGGATTCTATACAGTTGACTGTCTGTTGTTTTGTTGTTGTTATTTTCTCTTTTAGGGCTTTATTTTCCTTTGAGGGGAGGGGAAAACTTCTCTAAAATACTTAGATAAATTCCACACATGATAGATAGTTAGCAAAAAAAAAAAAAAAAAAAGAAAGAAAAAGAAAAAAGAAAAAAGGAAGAAAGGAAAGAAAAATTCCTTCACAGGAAGAGAATCTCACTAAATTTTCAATGTATAAATCTTATATTTAATAAAGTCAGTAAAACTTTTTAGGCCAAGAAAAATCCATGACAAATTGACAAATGAGATTTTATTTATCAGTTCTCCAGACTCATCGCCAAATAATGGTATGGTAAAAGACACCAAGTAATTCAGAATGACATAATCCATCACAATGGAATTGAAGATTCATATGTAAATGAGCTCCTAAGTAGAAAGGGTGGCTCATTAATCACAAATCTCTACCTTTAGTAAGATGCTGTTCTTCTGAAGGTCCTCTTATACTTTCATACTCATCTGGCAAAATTCTGGTCTGGGCTTCTTGATTCTCCTTATTCTAAACTGAATTATTTTGATTCTTTCTGATTGAACTAGAGATATTCCAGTAGGCATATAGACTGCATGTGAATGTTTGTGAATGCCTCCCTGTGCATATGTCAGAGTGTAGAAAGTGTTTTTCATAGTCCTAGGATCTCAAATCTAAGTGACATTACCAATAAATCTGCATCTTCAGCCTTCGGAGAATAAGCTTCTCTGGCTTCATGCTTGTTTGCCTGTCTTCTTGTGTGCCTGCCATTCCCTCCTTTATGTTGGATAACGAGTGAGTGTGCCCTAAGTTCTGGGTGTAAATGCATTCATTCTCTCAACAGATGCTGGGATTAAAGACCTTACTTGAAAACTACTTTCAGAATTGATATAAGCAGTTGTCTTGAGTTGTCTCCTCCATGTCTACTGCCATTAGAGTTACAGCATTTCAGTGTTCTTTTCTACCATCTTCCTAGTAGATTTACTCTCTCAAACCATAGAGCCAATAGTTTCTCCGGAAGTATTTTGGGCAGAAGAAAATGGTCATTACAAAATGGATACTCAGGTGCAACACTCATCTGTCTCTTGGTTGCTGAATCAGATATGTACTTCTCTGGATTAACATCCCTTCCTTTATCATCCCTTCCTTTAGAGATCCCTGCAGGATGCATACAGTTGTTTCATTCTCATTTATTTCTCTTTGAGGGTTAACATCATCTTCCTTATGTCTCACTGGAATATTCTTTATTCATTGTCTCATTACCTGTTTTCTTCTACTTAGAAATAAAAGTTAAAAAAATTCTAAGTACATGATATTGGATGGGCAGGGACATGGGAAGGATCTGGTAGGAAGTGGAGGAGGAGAAAGTATATGATAAAAATATATGGTGTGAAACATTCTAAATAAAATAAAATATTTAAAGCTCTAATTTTTTCTTTATTTTATTTGCTTTTCTATTTTTTTCTTAAAGAATTAAGTCAATCATTCTTAGACCACAACTGCTCAGACTGTGTCAAGGATTTTAGATTTTTAGTATGATATAGTTTTCCTAATGATTTTGCAACATTTTGTCAAGAGATTATTTGGGATTTGCAAAGAAAGACAATATGAAGCAAGTGAACATATGGCTTGAAAAGTCATATACATGTTGGGCCGGGCATGGTGGCGCACACCTGTAATCCCAGCACTCGGGAGGCAGAGGCAGGCGATTGCTGTGAGTTCGAGGCCAGCCTGGTCTATGAAGGGAGTCCAGGACAGCCAAGGCTACACAGAGAAACCCTGTCTCATACACACAAAAAAGTCATATACATTTCTAGCACCACCATTCACCTATTCAGTGAAATCAGAAACTTGCAAAAAGCAGGGTTCACTCCATTCTATGCTGTATGGTCCCCGCCGAGTTAGTTACCAAGCCGGCCATTTCTACTCCTACATGTCTCTGGAAGCAAAACCTGTTCTTTTGTAGTCACTTTCCAACCCCTCCCATCCTTTCTGCATGCTTCCCTCTCTTCCTCATTAAGAATATGCAGGCTCCAGTTGTGGAGTAAGCAATGGTTTCATTTCCCCCGAGGAGAATTCCATAAACAGAACACTTGTGTAGCTTCCTCTTCTCTGGCTTTTATCCATGCTGGCTCTCCCTCTCTTCTGTCCCCAAGTGAATCTCTACAAGCCAAGTGACAATGGCAGCTTTCTGATTTTAAAGCTGACATGACATTCCGACGATTGCCACCAGCCAAATTACTCTCTGTAGATTGCTTAATTTGTGCAATGTGTCCATAATCACATTTTTCTCCTGACTATCCTATAACCTTTTCTTCTCTTTATTTCTTTGCCCCATTTCCTTTCCCTTGCTGTCAGCAGGTGGTCACTGGTGTCTTGGAAAGAGGATTTGGCATCAACCCAAATCTGGCAAAGCAACAGAAATTGTGCTTCAATTGACAACTATTTCCTAAGTATAGACTCTGCGAGGAGATTAGACTCATCTATGCTAACTGCCTAGGTGGAAAAGTGCTACAGAGCATAGGCAATAACGTACAGACATGTAGCCACAGACAGCATGCTGGGCCACTAATCATGAGGTGTCAACCTAGTTCTCTATTTCGTTCATAAGTTGAAATTAAAATTCATAGACAACACTGGCGTAAAAGGGTTATGAAAAAATGGCACCACGCTCATTTGACAGATGGAAAACTAGTAGCAGGAGATGTCATAGAAGTGGTTTCCCTCATTCCTTACAGCAGAATTAAAAAACCCATACCAGAATAGGATTTCTTGTCTTCTAGGTCTTTAAAGGCCAGATATGTGGCAATAGCCCTCGGAAATGAACTTTTTTCATAACAATTCTAATTCTACTTTCAACAGATAGTGTTGCTGCTTCCAGGCCGTACAGAGCCTAACTTAATGTCAGTGCTTTCTCTGGACTCCCCCTCCCCCAGAATTCCAAAACTAATGTCTATATTTTCCTTTTAAAGTAACCTGAGGAATGCAAGTGATGGCATGGTCTAGCCTCTAGCTCTGTGAGAAGTTTCAGCTTCACTTTGTGCAGAGCCACCTAAGGCTCTCTTAAAGAAAGTATATTCACTGCTTTATCTAACACTAGGCAAAAAAAAAAAAACCAAAAACAAACAAACAAACAAACAAACAAACCAGACTTTCTGAGAGTGGGAAGAGAAGAGAGAAAGAGAGATAGGGAATGGAAAGGCAAGGCAAAGCTGAGCAGGCATGGGGTAAGAGGCAGACTTGCTATTCACCCAGAATAATGAAGGGGTGAGTCAGGCCCAACCCACAAGTGATCTGACCACATCCTGGCTGCTTCTACCACACAGAGGGTGCAGCACAAGACAGGCAGTATGCCATTTGGCTTTCTTTGCCAACACTGCCCATCAGCTTATTATTCTGACATTCCCACAGTGTTACTACTGTATTATTAGAAAGGAAAAGGTTGGCAGGCAAGGCATTTCTAAAGTTATTTCATTAAGCCTGACAGCTTTAAACCGTGCATTTAAAGGGAAAAAAACCTAAAGCCTTGTTATCAAACAACTACTTGCTAGTCAGTCCTAAAACCCCAAATGAGTCTTAAATGTTCATTTGTGTACCTAAGAGGCTTACTTGCCTTGCTTTACCAGAATACTTAATTCAGAGACAGCAACAGTTGTATATGTTGGTGAACCCACATGAACAAAAGGCCTCAAGCTAGACACAAAAAATCTTGATCTCTCTAAATCATAGGAATCCTTAAAAGTCCACCTAATGTGACATCATTCTCTGAATGTTTGAGTACTTCCCCCAAATGTACTGGTTAAAAACACATACTCTCCAATTAAATGACACTTCTTTGAGGAAGATAGCTCCTTAGAAGGCAGAGTCATCATGAATGAGATTAGCATCCATATACAATAGGCCCGAGGGTTCCTGGGTACCCCTTCTACCTTGTAAAGACATGGGGAAAAGCAGACAGAATAGTCACTAGATGCTACATCTACTGGTATAGAACAGACATTGGTTGTGTATAAAGCACCTGCCTTTCCTTTATTCTGCCGCAGCATCGTCAATAGACTGAGATGCTCAGTGTAGAAGTAGAGGCTGTGGGTGGTAGCAGTGTGAAAGTTTTCTAAATCACTACCAGCCTTCTGATCCTCTTACATCATCATCTTTTGACGTTCCTTCCTTCTCACTTTGTCCCTATGTATTTTTGCTTTGGACTTCTTTGTCTTGTTCTCTCTAGAGGCAGTTGTATGTGGGAGGGTTTGCTGAAGAAGGGAAAAGGTGGAGGAAAGGGGACATGATGACAGGAATGGGAGGTGAGGAGGGAGGGGCTGGAATCAGGCTATGAAGTGATTAAATAAATAAAACTTAAATAACCCACAGTCATAATCATAAGAACATGGGTAATTTGCTCAGGTATCCTGTATCTCAGTTTGGATATTCATAAAGTTGGTGAGCTTATGATTAACTTAGCGTTTTCATGCAGATTAAATAAAAATATTAATTAAATAAAATAATGAATTAATGCCACTAAAGAAATTCACTAAATAAAACATTGTAATATTAACAATTCTACTTCTTTTCATCTGTCTGGGTCTCTTGGGCAGGCAATTCCCTTACTCTGTAAGTTGGTGGTGCCTGTCAGGCTACTGAGCAAAAGTGTGCATATACCTCGGCTTCAGGCAGCGTCCAAAATGCAAGCATCACAGTGCTTTATAAGGACGGGATTCAGAGCACACTGTTTGAGTTCAAACCCTACTTGTCTCTTACCATGTTTCCTTAGGACAGGTAACTTCTCTTATTCCAATTTCCTTTTCTGTAAAATGAACATAATAATGGTCCTGCATCACAGAGTATCTGTAAGGATATGCTGGCTGGGACGCTGTTGGTGCTTATTAAAACTCAAACTACTTAGATAGACATTCTTCCACTTCCTTAAAGAATAGCTATCACTCTACTCTCTTTTGCCTCGTTGAACTTTATTTTTGTACTTAGCAATTAACACACTCTGACAAAACATGTGTATGTGTTGGTGGGAGGGTTTTTTTTTCTTTGCATTGCTCCCTTATCATTACAATATAATCTATATGAAAGAAAAAATTTATTTTCTTTAATTTCTAACACCTACAACATAATTGGCACTATGGAGACATTTGTCAAGTGACTGGATGAATTGATGCTGTACAAGAAATTCCAATGAGAGGAGACTCTCAAGTCTCTGTAGGCGAGGAAGGTCACAGCTTGAGCATGGACTCCTTGCTATTGTCTTTTGAATCTCTTCTTTAGACTAGAATTTGAGAAAGCTCAGTGAAATCCTTTGGATGACTGGTATCCTGGGCAAGAAGCTATAATTAAGTTCCATTAGCTGACTCTCTTATAATGTAACATATATGTATATTTAAGTGGTTTTATTTTAAAATAAAAATAATCATTGCATATTTTATAGGATACAGTGTAATTTCTTGACACATTTCATAGTTCTATTTTATATTTTTATGAATGATTAAGTTGGGTTAACCTATACATCAACTCAATACTTAGCATTTTTATAGAAAAAGCTTTTAAAATTCAATAGTTATTTTGAAAAATACAATATGATTATCTATAATAACCATGTTATGCAATAATGTTTAAAAATCCTTTTTTTAAAAAGTGGTACTGAATACCGAACCTTATGCTTTATGCATGTTAGGAAAGTACTCTGCCATTGAACTATATCCCCACTTCTATTTTTCTTCCTTTGAATCTTGAGACAGAGCCTTACTAAGTTACCTAATGTGGTTCCTTGGGTCACTTTGTGGCCTAGCCAGGCCATGAACTTGTGGTGTCTCTGCTTCAGCCTCCAAAATGCCTGAGGTTATAGGCCTATGCCACAAGACCTCTCCCTTTAAATTTTCATCTCAGGTCACAAACTAAGTTGAAATGATGCAACTGGAGATTGTTATGTTAAACAAAATAAGTTGTACTTAGAAGGACAAATGCTGCATGTTCTCTTTCAAATGTGAAGCCAGATATAAATGTGTATGCAGTGTGTGTGTGTGTGTGTGTGTGTGTGTGTGTGTGTGTGTGTGTGTAACTGTGTAGGATATAAAGTAGAAACATAACCAGGAGAATAAAGGAAGAGATCTTAAAGGAAAGAGACGGCATGTGACATGAAAATAGAATGGGGCAGTTAGATTGCAGACAGGCAGTAAGGATACACCGGGAACTTGGAAGTGGCGATGGAGTTATTAGGGTTAAATGCTTTCCTATGGCAACCTCCTCAAAATAGGTTCAGTCGTATATCTCCCAATAAATCAATCAAGGCAATGTGTCATAGCAGAAGATAGTGGAAGGAAAGAGATTTGTTTAACATGGCCATGCCAGGAAGAGAAACACATAAATCCCCTAAGTATAAGTCCTTCAAAGTACTGATAACAAATTTAGACTTCAGTAGAGCCCAAGAAGTAAGCATAATTAAGCAGTTTTGGCCACGGTGTGTTCCTACCCATGATTGACCTATTAATCTCATGACTCCAATCTATGTTGCAATGTAGTCTGAAAAGAGGTCAAAACTAGTTCTTCCTCAGGCTGGCTCAGGGCTTCAGATGTGGTATTTCTAAGAAAATTATTTGAGGTTCATTATTTCAAATGTGATGACCTAAGTGAGGGCTCTAAGTGTCACTTTAGGTTATCACCTCTCCTCCTAAGTATGGTTACAGAAGAATAGTGAGGGAGAGGAATAAATAAAAATCAAATAAATAAAAACTAAATAAAAAGACATTTGTGGAAAATGGCACAATGAATCAATTCCACTTCTTTGTATGCTAGCTAAATACAATAATAAAAATAACAATAACTATTAAGGGGTCTGTGGCCTTAATATTCTTGGATATCAAATCGTGCCTGTAACATTTTGGTGTAGTGTGTCAGAACAGATATATTTGCCAGAAAGAGGCTTATTTTCTACATTAACCCTAAGAGCTCCTATTGACTATACTTTGTTGCTATTGGTCACTCAGTGTTTGTGAAGTTTGTATCCCCCCTCTAATAGAAAACGTTGCACAAATCTTCTGATTTCAACATAGTACAGTTTTAATAATGTATTCATATTACATCCCGATTGTTATCCCCTCAATTGTATCTTCCCGTTCCCTGCTCCCTCCCTCTTTCACCCTATCCCCCTCCTTTAGGCCTATGATGGAAGACATATATAATGGCAAGAGTCAAGACAACAAAAGGAAATCAAGACGAACTCAAGGAGAAGCTAGCCTACAGTGCAGTGGCAGCATGACTCACATATGCTTATATATGCATGCCCTTCAAAATGCTGGAAGGAATATAACTTTTTCTGGTGATGAATATTGATTTCTCTATTGGTGGTAATCTCAAATCCATTTTGGATTTGGGAACACCCAGCTGTGAACATTTAATGTGCTGCATGCCCCTCAACCTGCATGGCTAATTGAACAGCTCCTGCTCTTATCGACTTATCCAGTTTAGAGAAGAGTTCTCAAAGCAAATGTGAACCAAGGAATATTTTGGCTAGGGCATCTTCTCTTTGACCTAGTTCCTAAGTTAGGAATCAACCATTATGAGCTATAAATATATATATGTATAAATAATATGTATTTTTTTATTTGTTCACTTTACATTATTATAGCCCTCTCCCTCATGCCCTCTCCCTCCCTCCCCTAGTCCTCACAAAAGGGACCACTCCTCCCCTAACATCTGACCTCAGCCTATCAAGTCTCATCCGGACTGCCTGCATCCTCTTCCTCTGTGGCCCGGCAAAGTTGCCCTGCTAGAGGGAACTAACTGGTCGACGTTTGGTGACCAGTGTCCATATCAGTAGTAGTCCCTATTCCCCTTATTATGGCACCCAAAAGGAGACTGTTGCTTATCTACTACATCTGAGCATGGGGGGTCCAGGTTCACACCATGTATGGTCCTTGGTATGGTCCTTGGTTGGTTCATCATGACATTATGGGACACTAAAGGTGAGCTGTGACATGACTATTTACTTGAGTATATATTTAATAGTAATTAACAGCAATATCACAGGGAGCTTATGGGATGAGGGTATTCCATATCTCTGAGACTTGGTGTTTTCTCAGGGACCATTTTGTGGGACATATTAAAGGAAAGCTATTCAGTGACTGACATTTTTCTACAAACTAAAATCTCTTTGATGGGTCTAAAACCTGCTTGGCTTAAGGATGATGGATTCTATGCATTAAGTTCATTATGATGCACTAATGTTAATAATGCCATTGATAAAAAAGAAGTATAAAGGGCTTCACTTAAGTCAAATTTGATAAGAAAATAAAACTGTGATGCCCTATGGAGTACTTATTAACGCAACTTAGATGGCATACTATGAAGCCTATATTTCTTTCTTCTTTTATTTGGTGTCATGGAAGATACATTATAGTGATATCTTTACTTTATTCTTTTTTTTGTAGTACTTTTTAATGCAGAAGATACAGAGAATAGAGCCTGTAGAAGAATGAATTAGTAGAATGCCCATAGATAAATGACCATAAAACAAAATGTCCTTTTATTGTGGGGTGTCTTAGGATTTCTATTGTTGTGATAAATCACCATGATTAAAAACAACTTGGGGAAGAAAGGGTTTATTTCACTTAACACTTCCACATCACAGTCTATAATTTGAGGAAGTGAGAGGAGGAACCTGCTTTTTTATATCATCTGGGACCACTTGCCTAGGGATAACATCACCTTCAATGGCCTGGACTCTCCCACATCAATCAGTGATCAAGAAAAACATATTACAGAAGAGGAGGTAGAAAGACTGTAAAACCCAGAGGTTTAGGAAGGTTTAGATACCATCTCCTATACAAGGCAGGAAGAAGGCACCCATGAAATCTCAATAATATGGTTGCTCGATAACACTAGCTGACATGCCAGTGTGGACAGGGGAAATTTGACATGGTTCTATTGCAAACAAAGGCCTGCCGGTGGTCAGTGGCTATTGAGAGAAAGGAATTTAGTTTTCTCCAGAGACAAATTCATACGTAGGTATATGTATAATTGAGCAACACTAAATGGATACTCTCCTCCCCCCCCCTCTCTCTCTCTCTATTTAAGAAGAGACCATTAATTGGGAGGGAGCAAGATATGAGGACTTTGAGTGGAGAGAGAAGGATGGAAGTGATCTATATTCAGTGATTATTCACGGTTTCCCTCCCCACAAAAAAATCTTTCAAAAGTTAAGAATAAAACTTACAGCCTTGACGTCATTGGTATGTTTCTGACCATCTGAATTAACTGGTTGTGATTCCAGAAGGGCTTCCTTCTGAAATATAGAAGCTCAAAAGTCTCAGCAATGTGATAAACACTAGCTTGAGTGAAAATTAGAAGACACTCTAAGTCAATGGCCCTAGGCATAGAAGAGGAAATGCAAAAACTTAAGATAAATTTCTGTCTTGGAAGGGATTAAAGCACTACCCACAGATAGATTGGAACCTATGAACAGGGAATGAAAAAAATGTGTTAAAGTTGGAAGTAAGCAGATTTAATTAAAGCACAGACTTCCTACATCCATTTTCTGTGATTATTTGTTATTATTCCTAGGAGCTGATTAAGAAGTAACAGATGTCACTAATACACAAACCTCATTACACATGTAAAATATGTTTGGTACATAGAAGGCCATGATTAGAATATCTCTGAAAGGTACTGTTAACTACTTCCTACTTGATTTGAAATGAAAAAAAAAACTTTACATTTTAGAAAGTGAAAAATGTTGGTGTCAAAACTTGAATCATGTGTGTGTGTATGTGTGTGTGTGTGTGTGTGTGTGTGTGTGTGTGTGTGGGTGAAGGAGGTCCTTTATAGTCAGATATGTAAATGTTTACTGCATATTAATATGGACATGTAGTTTAGAATAGGGAGAAATACTTAACTTAGTTGATCTTTGCCTTAAGAAATATAATGTTAAAAGAGTCAGAGAGAAATCAAGGAACATGTTTTTTGTTTGTATGTTTGTTTGTTCTGGTGAATCAGAAAGCTGCATCATTTAAACATCATTCTGAAATGAAAGGAGTAAAGATTCGAGATTGTGAGACATGTTCTTTCTGATAGGATGCTTCCCTTTATTCCTAAGGCCTCAGTAGTACTGGCTATTTGCCAGGCATACTAGCTACTTGGTATATATTCATTTGTTAAAACAATCTGAGCAGTTATTGTATTAGTTAGTTATTCCCATTGCTATAACAAACCACCTGACAAAAACAGTATGAGCAAAGAAGAGGTTACTTCACCTCACAGTTTTAGGAAGAACTTACCATGGTGAGGATGGCATAGAGGCAGGAGATCGAGGCAGCAGTCAAATTATTATCCCAGTCAAGGAACAGAGAAATGAACAAAGCGTGCTCAGTTTGATTTCTCCTTTCTTCTTCTTCTTCTTCTTCTTCTTCTTCTTCTTCTTCTTCTTCTTCTTCTTCTTCTTCTTCTTCTTTTTCTTCTTCTTTTTTGTTTTTTTGTTTTTTTGTTTTTTGTTTTTTTGGTTTTTTTTGAGACAGAGTTTCTCTGTGTAGCTTTGGCTGTCCTAGACTCACTTTGTAGACCAGGCTGGCCTTGAAGTCACAGCGATCCACCTGCCTCTGCCTCCTGAGTGCTGGGATTAAAGGTGTGAACCACCATACCCAGCTGACTGGTTCCTCCTTTTTATTCAGTCCAGGACCCCAGCCCATGGAATCGTGATGCAGTGTTAAGGGTGGGTCTGCCTATTTCAATTAACCCAGTCTAAATACATCCCTCACAAGCATGTCCTTAACTATCATGGGTAAGTACTATTATCATTTCAGAGAAGAAGAACTACAAAGAAGAGATATGGTTTGCCTAAGGTCACAGGACCAGTAGTAAGGGCTTGAAGTGAAATGAGACTTGAATTGTAGGTAGCTTGACCAGAACTTACTGTGGTATCTTTCAGAACAGGTGATAGAAGCAATTTCGGGTAGTAAATCCTTAAATAATCTGAGTGAGTTTCAACTCATAGTTTTAGATAGAGTTTACCTTGGTAGGGATGGTTTGGAGGCTGGATGGGCAGCTGGTCATATTGGAAGCCCAGTCAAGTAACAGAGAGATGAATGTTGCTTTGACTAAATAAACACCTTTACTAAATATGTTATCAAATGAACTACAAAATGTTTCAAAGACAGTATTATCTTTGATTCCTCTGAGACAAATAATTGAGGAATAGAAATATTAGCAAGTCAGCAGTCTCATAGTCTGTAGCAATTTTCTAAGAAAGAAAGTATAACATACATTACCCCACTATTTGGAACCATTCAAACCTATATGAATTATCAATAATGTTACAAGAGTTTTGGGGTAAAAGTCTGGGCTCTGGTTGCACATAAAATGTAGGTTGAGCCACCTGTCCCTCAATATACTAATTAGAGGCAAGTGATAGTGAAAATCAAGAAAATATTTACTCACCATCCACATTAGGAAGAAGAACAAATACAGGGGTCCAGTGATGCCCCAAATCCTTCTTGGAGGTTTCTAACACAAGGATAGGATTATGTGTATCACTAATAAGTGCTGGTGAAGGTGCTTTGCTGCAGGTTGGGGAAGTTGGGGAAGGGATGCCTTTCCTCCTCTTACACACTGATATTCACTTTGTATGTTCTTCAGTGACTTAGAAATTTGAGTAATTAATGGTACCTTTCAGAATTGCACTTCATATAAAATAAGGAAAGAAGTCCACTCCACAGTTCCTCCTATCCCAGTAAAGAGAACCACATGAACATTGGAGCATTATACTTGATGACAAAATAGTCCTAGGAAGTGATAATTTTTGACTTAAGACATACATATTAGGAATTTGCTCTGATTCCTCACAAAACCTCTAACATTTTATTTAGTTTGCAATATGCACATTCCCTATATTTTAGACTCTAGAATTATAAAATATTTCTGTCTGAAAACATTACTTCTTTCATGTTGCCCACCACAAGAGGTTACTGTGTAAAATTAACTGTATTTATTATTCCATTATATCTTTACTTCGTTTAATAGACTTTCAGGAAATTGCTTCTCATATCTTTGGAACTATGACAACTTGACACTGATTGTGAAGCTGGCTATGGGAAGAACTGTAAACAGAGGGACTGAAAGTAGAGCATCTGTAGGATGACACTCTAAATCTTCTCAAGGCCACAACATACCGAAAACTTTGAGTCCCTTTTCTAAAATGCAATAAAAGGACTTCCATTCCTCAAACCACCAGACAATAAACAGACATATTTCCACGTGAAAGATCAAAAGGAAAATTTATAGTTCCATGGTTTGCAGCAAGAATACAGAGAGGTCATCTGAAGCTCACCATCTTAGACTGTCTTAGCCATTTTCCTGATTCTTTGAAGGAATGATTTAGTAGGTTTTTTTTTTTTTTTTTTTTTTTTGCTGAATCATGTCCTTATAAATACTTAGTTTACCTTTGATACTTGTTTGCATAATATTTAGTTATCAATTTGTTACTTAAAATTGAATTCCTGCTCCTATATTTTAAAAGGTAGAGTATATCTTCCACTAAACAACAAATTTTAGCAAATCAAATTAAACCAAAAAGTATAAATTACAAAGCTAGTAGCAAAATGCTCTTAATTTTAAACAACTTAGATTATTACTACTTAACGTTGTTCTTTTGTTGTGGAGTGTATCAGTAAAGAATAGTATACAACCAGTAGAATAAAGCATCTAAAATGATGCACTAATTCACATGTAACTTAAATAGCATTTATTCTGGCTTTGGGGATAGTATTATGTGTTTAGGATGGTATCATAATGTCCAATGTTGGTTTTACTTTATTTATCAAGATTATTGGGAAGAGTAATTTTGCTTAAAGTTTCAAGAAATCCATTTCTTATTTACTGGATGATTTTGAATAAATGTATTATTTTGTGGGTCTCAGCTTCCTTGTGGCAAAGTAACATTAAGTAGAGGTACTATCAAGCAACTGTTGGTATGCTATTTAATAAAATTACTCAAAAAGCCTAAAAACACCAAAGCTCATAATACAATCCTAACAAAATGATTTTACAAGGGCTGGGGGAATAAATAGGTATTCAAAGGTTCTGGTAATGTCCCTCTATGACCTGGAAAAAAAGGATAATGATAGTCATTCATTTCATTAGTTCCTCTGTGTAAGACACAATCCCAAAATGTGAGGTTGGAGACAGTGAGCAACAAAGAACTCTGCTTTTAAAGAAAGAAAAACTAAGTGACTAACAGTCTTTGATCACGTCTTTGCAAAAGCCTCCGAAGTCTAAATTATTGTACTGACCACTGACTACTAAGGGTACATAATGCAAATGAGAGATATATAAATCAAAGTCTGGAGCTCAATTTCCCAAAGGGCAGAGGCGTGCTCTTAAAAAAAAAAAAAAAGGAGAAGAAAATGTTTTTGCTTTCCATCTGGAACTCCCAATAATCTTTCAGCTCACAAATGTTTACTTATGCAACATAGAAAGCTTACATATAATGTTCATGGGGGCCCTTATTCTGTGAAGCTTTTCAGTAAAACTAAAGCTTCAAGGTGGCTTTGTAGCATGGTGTGGATCACAGTGAGTGAGACATCATAAGATGGTTTATCTATTACACTCTGATCAAACAAGAACTGCCAAGAGATCATACTTTGAGATAAGACACAGTAGTAATCCATTTCTGAGGTTCAAGAGAGGAATTTCACAAGGCTTTCTTGGGCCTTTCCGCTTTTGACTGGGAGGAAATTATTAGCACTGAATTTCCTCACCATTAAACAACTAGGGAATCAAATGAAAGATAGACAATAATGGTTTTCAAATTGGGTAGCAGGTAACACAGAACTTTTATTCCAGAGATAAAGGGAAAATAAGCCTCAACATTATCCAAGCTTTCTGCCTGTGAGAATTTCTGAGTCTCAGAGAATGTGGTAGAACCTCAATAGCACACTGCAGTCTAAGTTTGAGAGGCAGAGATTAAAGTCTGGGGGAGCCTGAGATCATGGGATTTGCAAAGCAGAGCACTGGGTGGAGCTACCAAGAGAAAGAGTTCTGAGAGTTTCCATACTGTTCTCCTGAATATCTGCTTTATTGTTAAGATCCAGCATGCATAGGAAAAAGACTACAAAGCTTGACAATGAACAACTATGAAGAAGCTATACATCTAAGCTCTCAAAACACACAGGAGTAGGAAAATTTGAGTCTTGATCATCCGGAGTGGAGAGTGCCTAGGGCAAAGAAGTGAAAACATGAAAGAATCTATCTTTAATAATAAAATATGGCCCAACAGGGAAAAATCAGTCAATTGATACAGATCCACAAAGGATAGAGATAACACAATTATGATGTAAGGGGACCCACATGAGGGTCAAGCTGCACATTTGCTACTTATGTGCAGTGGTTCTAGGCACAGCTCATGCATTCTCTTTGGTTGATGGTTCAGTCTCTGTGAAGCCCTCATGGGCCAGGTTAGTTGACACTTTAGGTCTTGTGGTGTCCTTGACTTCTCCATCTCTCTCTATCCCCCCACCTCCCAACTCTTTGACAAGACTCCCTGAGCTCCACCTAATGTTTGGCTGTGGGACTCTGCATCTGTTTCCATCAGCTGCTGGGTATATCCTCTGAGAAGACACTTATGCTAGCCTCCTATTGGCAAGCATAGCAGAGTATTATTGATAGTACCAGGGATTGGCTCTCTCCCATGGGGTGGGTCTCAAGTTGGGCCAGTCAGTGGTTAGCCATTTGCTCACTCTCTGGATGGACACATCTTGTAGACAGGACAAATTTAGAGTTGTAGGCTTTGTGGGTGGGTTGCTGTCCCCATTCCTCCACTGAAAGTCCCTGCATACAGGAGGCCCAAATCAGGCTCCATATCCTCCTCTTAGCAAAGGTTGACCTCATAGACTTCTAGGATTCTTTCTCTCTGTGGTCTCTGGCCTCATGAAACTGAAAAGCTTCTGTAAGGCAAAGGACACTGTGAATAGGACAAAACAGCAGCCTTTAGAATGAGAAAAGACTTCTAGCAACCCTACTTCCAACAGAGGACTAATATACAAAACAGAAAGAACTCAGTAGACATCAACAAACAAAAAAAAATCCAATTAAAATTTTTGATACAGAGCTAAACAGAATTCTCAATAGAGGAATACTGAATGGCCTTGAAATACTTAAAAGAAATGCTCCACATCCTTAGTCATCAAGGAAATGGAAGTGAAATGACTCTGAGATTCCATCTTACACCTGTCAGAATGGCTAAGATTAAAAACTCAAGTGATAGCACATGCTGGCGAGGATGTGGAGCAAGGGGAACACTCCTCCATTGTTGGTGCAAACTTGTGCAACCACTTTGGAAATCAAACTGGTGTTTTCTTAGAAATTTGAGAATAGATATACCTCCAGAGCCAGCTATATATTTATATTATAGAAGATAAATAATCAAATTCTAAGATTAAGTAATAAAATGATCACAAGTAAATGATAACAAAGAAAAACATGAAAATATTAAAGCAAACATTAATGGTTTGTACATCAATATTCAACTGTCTAGAATTGGAGTTTCTGAAAAGGAAAGGGCAGAAAAAATGTGATGAAAGACTTGTTGAAAATTTTCCAAATTTAATATAAAAGATCTCAAACAATTTTTAGAAAATTGATGAGCCATATGTAGAAAAAAACTAAAAACAATCACAGTAAGATATTTCTCTCTCTCTCTCTCTCTCTCTCTCTCTCTCTCTCTCTCTCTCTCTCTCTCTCTCTCTCTCTCACACACACACACACACACACAAACAAACAATGAAAGCAAACAGAAGGACAGTAGAACTTCCATTTCCTCTGACGGCATTACCTATCTAAAAATACTGATCACATTACAAATACTCATTATAAATATTATAAATACACATTATATTATTGAAATTGCTCCATAAAGGAGTTTTAATTGCATTTTGCAACTTACATGGAATGTTGATTAGGCAGAGGGCTGAGGGAATGGAACTCAGATAATAAAAATAAATAAGTCCAGAATGTGAGGTAACTTCAAGTGACATGTTCCATAGTGGGGATGTGAGATAGCAGACAAGTCCTACTATCTTTGAAATTTGGGCTCAGAATTAGTGGGGTAGCTCAGTTTAGGGGTCCTGGATGTGGGAGTTTGTTGAGCTCAGAGCTTTTCAAAAATTTAGGGAAACACAGAAACTTATATAGCACTTGTAAAATGAGTCACTTTGAATATCTAGGAGTTAAATTTTTTATGTCTTGAAACCAAGTGATTGGTTGTACTTTGGATAGGGGAATATAATATTATTGGAGTTGCTACAAAGTGTGGATGATTAAAAGTACAATAAAATGTGAACTGTTGTACTCTAACAATGAATTATCCTAGGAAACTATTAAGGTAACAACACAAATATTGCATACATTTTCATATAAATTAAAATATTACTTAAGGTAATGTTTTATTAATAATATTAAAAGAACATGTAAACCTTGAAACAAATGTTATCTATATTTAGAGTTGAAACACAGTTACTATTGATCACCTTCACTAAATTGAACATTATTTTATATATTATTCATAGGGCTATAACCTTTAAAAAGCCCTTAGCATGAGCTAACCTACAGAGTTAACATTCCTTTGGGTTACTATGAGCTTTTGACTGGGATAGGTGTAAACTCCCTATGGAGAGTTTCCTCTTGCTTGCCATAGCACATCTATGATGGCTATTCTTGGTTGTCAACTTGACTCCATCTGTAATTAACTAAAACCCAAGCCTGTAAAGATTTTTCTTGATTGACTCGTTTCAAGTGGGAACACCTATGCTAAATTCAGACCTTTTGAAGTGGGAAGATCCATCTTGAACTTGGGCCATACCTTCTGTGTCCGCCTATATAAAAGACATGGAATGTGATACATTTTAATGGTTCTGTTTTTCTAGAGGAATCTGACTAACACAACGTCCTAACCTGTAATTTTTGTCCTCTCATATAGATAGCTCTTCAGTTATTTGACTAATCACAATGAAGCTCCTTAAACATGCAGTCACTAAAAATTCTCTGGGCCGTGTCCCCGCCCCCCATGATTACCTTCGTTCTTATCACTGAAAGTATGCAACTGTAGTTTATTCTTCTTCTAGAGGTGCTCAGATTGAGTCAGAGAAGCTTTGTACATAGTAGCTATCACCTAACACATGCTCCATCACAGATATTCTGGGTAAGTTTACTCAGTAATTGGAATCAAACTATTTCTTGGCCACTGGTAGGTTTGAATGGCACTACACTCATGCATATGTGGCCAGCAGTATGTGCATTTAATAGGTTATTCAACAAAAGAAGGACACGAAGTTGGGAGGTGTATGTTTTCATGTGGTGATTTCAGGAGTGTTGTATGGAGAAAGGATGGCAGTAGACATAATCATAATTCATTTTATACATGCATGAAATTCTCTACAATTCAAAAAAATTGCATTTGCAAAACACATTACTTATTGGATTTTTTTTCCTCACTGTAAAGTTGCTATAAAATAAGTGACTTTATTTTACGAGATGTACATCTTACAGTATGACATTGGAAAATAAAACCTACCAGAGGTCAGAAAATATTAATTCAATTCAATCGAAACATAACAAATTTTAAATTTAAGACTGTTCCAACAAACGCTATGAGCCTTTGTTGAGTCACTTTTTAGACACTGAACAAGTAAAATTGCATAATTGACATTAATGAAGACATTCCATTAAAGTCCCTTGACTGAAACAGTGTTAAGTGAAAAAGAAAAGCAACCAAACTCATCAGATTATCACAACAGAACTGACCTTCTTGTTCAAAGACCCATGCTGCATCATCTTCAACATAAGCTCTGATGTTACTTTCGAATTCCACATCTAGCCAGTAGATGGGGAAGTGAGAGAGGACAGGATTGCAAAGGAGGTTTTTATGGTGTCATGCCTGGAAAGCACTCACATCATTTTCACTCATATCCCCTGAGCCAGAAATTCAGCCCTTTCACCACATCTAAGCTTTTAAGGGAGTCTCAGAAGTGGAATCCATTCATATGCCAAGCTTTACCACTGGGTCTCATATTGGTGGGAGAAATAGCAGTAGGGTTGGTGTTAAGATTGGAATGCCAAGTTTCCCACATACTCATGTGTTTGAAGAATTGGCTCTAAGTTGCTGTGCTCTTTTAAGAGGGTGTAGTATCTTTGGCATTGGGACCAGGCCGGAGGCCGTAGGGCCATAGGGGCAAGCTGGTAAGTGCTGCAGACCAGACTCAAGTTGTCTTTCTCTATTCTCACTTCAGTTGCCTTGGGTTTTGTTGCCATAGCTGGAGTTGTTCCTGCTGTCATGATTTCCTGAATTGTGACTCCAAATGAACCGCTCTTAAATTGCTTTTTATTGGAGTATTTGGTCACAGAAACAGAAATGTAACCAGTTCCTGTCCTGGGCTTAAGAACTTAACATATTTAGTCAGTTGCCATAGGGAAGTAGGCTGTGTGCTAATCATAAGAGAAAAAGGAATCTACTCAATATTCTCCTTCTACGATGGTTCACTGAAGAAAAACATACATGAATTTACCTTTATCATTCGGAATAAAAAATGTTACCAGAGAAATAAGCACAAGAAATTAAAAAAAAAAGTCTCATCTCTACAGGGAATTCACAGTCCCACTTCTTTAACCTTTATTTCAGAAAAGATGGCATTTTCATTGCATATTAAGAGAACATAGCCTGACTGATTAGGAAGAAGGAAATCCATAATTTTTTTATCACTTCCTTGTTGCACTATAGTCATTTATACTGGCAGCCCAGGAGCTTTATACACTTTACCGAGCTAAATTCTTGCTTACTTAATAGTGCTAAACATTCTGCTTTATATGCCTCACTGATATTTTTTTTTGAGACAGAGTCTGCTGTAACCCAAGCTAACCTCGAACTTGCTGTGTAGTTGAAGATGACTTTGAATTTCTGGTCCTTCTGTCTCTACCTCTTTAGTGCTTTTTAAACTGGTGCTGGGGATGGAACTTCTGGCTTCATGCATGTTAGTTAAGCACTTGACCTCCTAAGCCAGATCACTACCTCATTAATATCAATATTTTTGAGACAGGGTTTCTCTGTGTAGCCTTGGTTGGGCTGGACTCGCTTTGTAGACCAGGCTGGCCTCGAACTCACAGTGATCCACCTGCCTCTACCTCCCGAATGCTGGGATTAAAGGCGTGCACCACCATCGCCCGGTTTTAAACGACTAAAATGAGAGTCTTTTTCAGCTTGTTTGGAGATGTTTTCTTTTATATCTGCTGTTCTGAGGGGGTTGATAGTTTTTCCACAAAAAAATTTAGCGGTGAAAGATAAAGTAAAAACATCCAAAGTTTATTGGAATTGCTTTATTAATGATTGGGAGGCCAACATCAATTATGAAGAAGTTTTTATGAAGAATGAGTACCAATTGGGGGTATGCTCTCCTTGATTTCATTAGAATTCTCTGAAAAATAAGCATATTGTGAGAAATAATAGATCCTGAAATTTTAAAACTAGTATTGGGTTGTAAAAAGAACATTACTATACATGGCATGAGAAGAACTTCTAGTTATGCTTAACACACCACACACTACGAACTTGAAAAATGGGCTTAACTTCACCTACCTTAACTCTGGATCCTGAAAGTTTAAGCATAATAAATAATTCTATCCACAGATGTACATGTGAGCATATGTATGGTATGGATATAAAAATGGGCTTTCTGTAGCATACATTCTACTTCTTTCTTTTACAATAAACAAAAGTGCTATAGTCTTAATATATGGAGGCTGGAGAATTTACTCAGAGGGTAAGAGCAAACAGTATACCTTCAGAAGATCCAAGTTGGGTCTCAGCACCCACACTAGGCAATTCACAACAGTCAATAACTCCCTCTGCTGACATTTGTGGGCACTTACACTCATGCACGCATACCCACATTCACACACCCACACACACACACACACACACACACACACCACTGTTGAAAACTTTAAAATTTAGAATATTATTACATCAAAGACAAATATAATCCCACTATGCAGAAATAACCTTTTTTTTTTTTATTATTTCATCCAGGGTCTATCCCACAATAAACACTACCTCTCAGAATCTTTGTTGCCTGTTATGTTCTGGGGACAGCATATTTTAAAAGCTCATTTCTACTTTTCTAAAGTATATCTCACTTTGGAAAATGATCTACAAGCAATCGTGCAACTATTTTTTCCACTTTTAAAGTTAGAAGCATCAGCTATTTTCAATTTGAAGGGAACATGCTGATGACTTCAGGCTAAGAATCAGGGATTGTGTGGACAGGGCAGTAAATAATATTAAAGCTAGTGAAATGACCTGGATGGGACAGAAAGATTTATTTCATAGTTTATCTGAACACTCGTGGGAGACAGACAATAGAACACAGGATTAGTGTTCAATTCCATCCATTTTTATTGAGTCAGGGGATGTTTAGAGAAATTTATAGAGCTCTTTGGAAGTCAGCATTTTTAATAAGTGGCACCGAGAAAAGATTACACGGAGGGAAATCCAGGTGAAAAAACAGAACATGAGTCACGAAGGAATTGAAAATGGCTGAGCTAATCGTGGCACAGGCCACTCAGGAAGGCAGACCCCAGTGAGTTCTCTGCTCATCTTCCTGACTACTGGCTGTTTTGATGCCTCTTTATCAATGGCAATTTCAGCGTTCGGGGTCCTATCTTTGGCAAATGCAGTGTAATGTGAAAGCTTTGTTTTGTGTACTAGTGCCACTCTGGGACACAGAAATCATTTGAGATGCCAAAATATATGTTAGATGGATAGCAAAATGGCTTAGACTCTAGCCTTAGAGGTTAGGAGTACTTGCTGCTCTTCCAAAGAATTAGATTCCCAGTGCCTGTTCTAAGATGCTCACATCTGCCTGTAATTGCATTTCCAGGGAATCTGAAACCCATTTCTGGACTCCATGAGTACTATACTCAGGTGCATAAAGCCATACACAGATATAGGCATAGACTCATTTAAAAAACAACTGAATAAAAAAGAAACATCTTTCAGTACAAAGGGCAAGTTTCGCAGATTTGGAACTTAGAAGAAACGGGCATTACTCCTGATTATCCAGAGAAACAACAAAACAATAATTTGAATAACTGAAAATGAGAAAGTCAAGCATATGAAGAACAATTCAGCAAAGAAGTTGACTATAGTAACTATACCTCAAATTTAAAAAAATAGATTATATTCTAGATTAAATTTTATGAGTAAATATGGGCCTTAGGAGTCAAGAGTATTTATAAGTTGGGTTCTCTTGTTGATACTGAAGTGGGCTTGATGTAGTAGGTATCTGCATTATTTATTATGGAGCAGTGGGAGGGGAGAAGCAGGATTAGGCAAACTGAGAAAAACTCCCATATAGGCCAATTCCACTCACAGGGCTCTAGAATATAAAAAGAACATCAGCATGCCCTACAGTCTACTCATATAGCTGGGCTGCTATCCTTCTACTATAATCAGTCTTTACCTGGAAAATGTATGTGATGTCACTTGACTTTTTGATCTTAGCCATTGTGATGGGTGTAAGATGGAAAGGACAGTACATGCAGGCAAGGATGCAGAGGAAGGGGAACACTCCTCCATTGATGGTGGGAGTGCAAACTTGTACAACCCCTTTGGAAATCAATATGACTCTTTCTTAGAAGATTGGGAATAGAGCTACAGAACAACCCAGGTATTCTACTCCTGGGCATATAGCCAAAAGATGCTCCCACACACAACAAGGATATTTGCTCAACCATATACAGAGCAGACTTATTCGTAATAGCCAGAATCTGGAAAAAACCTAGATGTCCCTCAGTCAAAGAAGGAATGAAAATATTGTGGTACATTTATACTATGGAATATTATTCCTCTATTAAAAATAAGGAAATCTTGACATTTGCAGTCAAAGGAATGGAACTAGAAATAATCATCCTGAGTGAAGTAACCCAGACCCAGAAAGATACATATGGTATATACTCACATATAAGTGAATATTAGACCAAAATGGATGTCCTCTGTAAGTCTTCTTTCAGTAAGGGATCGGGACAGATGCTGGGACTTTCTATTTGACTATAGGTGAGAGTACTTTGGAAGAATAGGGAGATAGAAAGACCCAGAGGGTCCAGGAGTCCCACAAGAAGACCATCAAACCTGGCAGATCTGGACTCAGGTGGGCCTGCACAAACTGTTGAACCAACCAGGACAATGCATGAAATAAACCTAGACCCCCTATTCAGAACTAGCCAATGGACAACCTAGTCTCCAGAATTGTGAGAGGAGTGGGGACTGACTCTGACATGAACCCAGGTGCCCCCTATTTGACCACTTCCCTTTGGTGGGGAGGCCTGGTGGGACTCATAGGAAGGGGAAGCAGGTTATCAGAATGAGACTTGATAGGCTATGGTCATATGGTCAGGGAGGAGGTCCCCTTCTGTCACAGGCCTAGGGGAAGGAAATAGGGTGAAAGAGGGAGGGAGGGAGAAGGGGAACTGGGGAAATACAAGTGAGAGGATAAAAATCAGGATGTAATCTGAATAAATTATTAAAAAATTTAAAAAGACAATGTATGGAGCTGAAAAAAGTGGCTCTCTGTAGCTGAGACACACCCTGAAGGTGCTAAGCATGGGAGGCTGTCTGCTCATTACCCTTCACACATGGGCCAACAGATTTTTATCATTAAATAGGTCTTGAGCTGAGCACATTTCCCTGTTTACTGAAAATGAGAACAGGGTGCCATTATAGTGAATGAATTTTAAGATCTCAGTCTTATAGTTTACTGTTTTTAGGAATGACATACTATAGGCTAGGCCACTTAAAATACTACTGCTGTTAAAGAGTATATCAGAGAAAAGGTTTGAGCCACTGTTATTGACTTTGGGACTATGACTCAATTAATGAAAAACACATATATGCACATACACAAGAAACATCCCAACAAGCCCCTGAATCTGCCTCTCCAGTGCTTGGATTACAGGCAAATATGTGCCGCCATTCCCATACCATCCATTTTACATTGATTCTGATAATAGAACTCAGGTTTGAACAATCCATCTTTCTAGACCAATTTCTTCTGAGACTAAAATAAATGTTCTGTATTAGTGTATTAGTCATTGTTTCTACAGGAAAAGACACACACACACACACACACACACACACACACACACACACACATATATATATATTTATATATTTCATTCCGTATATCTAGGCTGTGGTCCAGATGGTCCAACAATGGCTGTCTACCAATGAAAGATCCAAAAATATGTAGCTGTTTAGTTCATGAGCCTGGATATCTCATCTGCTCTTTAGTCTATACTGTTGTCTAAAAGACATAGGTTCTAATGCCAGTGAAGGACTGGACTTGTTAGTGAGAGTGAGAGCAAGCAGACAAAAAAGAGCTTCCTTCTTCCATGTCCTTTATATAGTTGCAAGCAAAAAATTCACAGACTAAAGATGTATCTTCCCACTTCATATGATTTAATTAAGGAAAAAAAATCTCTCACAGCTGTGCTCAGCCATTTGAGTTTTAGTTAATTCCAGATGTAGTCAAGTTGATACCAAGAACAGCCATCACAAATCTACCCCTTGTTAACTTGACATACAATCATATCTCCTAATTTCCTACTTAATGTCTAAATGAAAACAATACCCAGGGAAATATTTAAAGCCAGAAGATTAAAAAAAAAAAACTCTCAAATACCTACAGAAAATCCCTGAAAGTGATCAGAGAGATCCACTAGGCCCCTCCCACTCAGAGTAAGCTAGAAAGATGGCTAAGAGTCACTCTCTGACAACCCAAGCTGCAAAGAAGCCCCTGAGACCAGAATAGCGGCTAGAAGAAGATTCCAGCCAAGCTACCTGGAAGAGCTTTAGACTAACTGAGGCACCTGAAAAGGATCCTCTCCAACCTATTGGGCTGACTACAGGCTACGCAGTGTGCTCCACGTACTCAGTTTTGCTACAGTGGGCTTGGGTGACATAGTATCTTTGAGTCATTTCTGCTCACCCATACTCTTGGAAGTAACCCCAAGAAAACTCATCGGTTCACTGAATCAAACTTTGGTAATATCCATACTTTGATCTGCTCTGGATCCCTATCTGGGGTAAGTAGATGTGTGTTTCATCTCGGAAAAAATTCTCGCCATGCAATACTTTGTAATACATTTTATCCTGGGGCCAATTTGATAAGCACTACACTAAAGAGACAACACTTATACTGAGTTTGTAAGGCCGTATACTGACTTCACTTTCTATTTTACCTTGAAAAATAATCATAAAATATCTGAGTTCATTATACATCACAGCAAGAAGGACTGAGGTTACAAAATTGGATTTAAAGTGTGGGTGGTTGAAGAGGAAGCTCAGTTAAACGGATATATGAACTAAATATGGTACCTATTTTAAAGCCACTAAATTTGAAAGTTGGTCAGAGAATATTAGACAGCCAAATCAAGAGATAATGTTGCAGAGATTCTTCCAATAACATGCCATAAGTTTTACTAGCTGACCTTATATGGGCCTTTGAATCTTAAGAATCTGTAATTGCATTGAATGTATTTTTCAAGAACTTAATTAAATGTCATTTAAATAGCTATCAAATATCTTCCTATTAGAAATATACCATAGATAACCAGTTGGTATGCTCTTCCCTAGGGAGGACTATATCTCCTGCTCTCCCCATTTCTTAGCTGCCTGCCTTTGTCTAGGGTTGAGGAGGCCTCATGATCTTTCCTCAGCCCACATTAGCAAGTCTGTAGATGTCTTCCTTGCTCAGGCCATGTTAAGGCGGCCATGTTGATGAAACTTCTTGGCTGAAAACATATACATGATAGTAATATTATATGGACTGAGCATGTTGTGTTTATGTATACAGTAATATACATGACATGACATATATAATATACATTTATATATTTTCACACGCATATACATATACATATAGAGATATTAAAAAGAAGCCATGAATTTTAAGGAGAACACGGAGTGATACATGGGGAGGATTTGGAGAGAAGAAAGGGAAGGGAGAAGTGATGTAATTATATCATTATTTAAAAAAATAAAAAGTACAAATACATAAATTGTGTTTACCAATTACCTCAGGGGAAAATAGAACATAGAGACTATTCATTAGTTTGTTTGGGATTTACTGTACATGCCATAATTAAAGAGGCATTTAAACGTTTGATTTGTACCTAAAGCTCACATAATTTTAAAGACATTCTCCAAATCCTTTCAAGCAAGCAAAATAACGTTTTGCTGAAATCTGTCTCATGGCCTGTTATGTATCTCCATATACAGACTGCAGGAAGTATAATTCATCCATAAAAGACAGCTGAAATATGCACCACTTTGAATTGTTTTAATATTGTGCACAAGGGAATGGAGGAGAAAATTAACTGCCGTATGCTGCCTCATTCACAGTATCAGATGGATAATAATAAAACAGAAAATGTATAAAATCATTTAGAGCCATTTTAGGACCATATGCTCAACTTCACTGACAATAATCAACTATAATATATTTCAGAAAATAGGAGTAGAGAGAGTATAATTCTACTCATTATACTGGATGTTTGACGTCAAATCATCTGAAGACTTAATGAATATACAAAAAATGTGCTTTCTAACTAGAGGTAACTGGAATTATGACAAAGATGAACTCCATAGCTTATGGGGGAAGTTTTTTCTTTTTATGACAAGACTTAAGTTTTTCATCCAGCAAGGGGGCAAACCCAAGCTTATAGTTTTCAATATATTCAGACATCAGTCATACTTCAATTCAGGAAATTTCTTCTTTCTGATTACATCTGCTGACTTATGGGGCACACACACACATACACACACACACACACACACACACACACACACACACACACACACACACACACACCGTAGGAGTAGATGAATGGATGAATGAGTAAATGTATGGTATAGGATACCAGCTCTAAAAATCCCCACTACATCATTCCGTTAAACAATAGGAAGCACTATTGTTATTTTTCTAATTTTTCTCCCATGATAATGTGAATAAGAAATGTCTCTTATAGACTCATACATTTGAGCACTTGGTCTCTAAGTTGATGACAATGTTTGGGGAGGTTAAAGATGTTTGGAAATGCAGCCTTGATGGAGGAAAAATCATCACTGGGGGTGGCTTTTGACAGTTTATAACCTCATCCTGGCTTCCAGTTTGGTTTCCCTGCCTCCTATCTCTGCTGTGTTCTTTCAGCTTCCTGCTCTGATGCCTACCATCATGCCTCCCTTCCTGTTATGGCTCTTATTCTGGTATCATAAGGCCCCTAAAATCTATTATAAGTCACCTTCGGTTAAAGTGTTTTGTCACAAGAACAAAAGGTCACTACTACATAACCTCTCTGTTTCAATAATCTCATTGTATTACTTCTGAGCCTTATATATTTCCTGTTTGCTTTCCTAATTCATTAAATATGGAGTTCTTCAAGGATGTATGAACTATATGAATTAAAATATTAGATTGAATGATGGCATATTGCTTCTTAATGGACAATTTGAACATACAAATGAATGAGTGAAGAAATGAATTTAAAATAATATGCAAATTATAGCATTGCCCTTATATTAACCAAATGGCATTTGAAAAGCAACCCATATTCATTTCTCATGGGATTCTTGGTTTATTTCATTATAATCATATTTATAACAGCCTGATTTTTATCTACTACTTGAGCCATGTAAATAGCAGAGAAGCACTATAATAGATGGGAATTGCAGATATGAATATGTAAAATGGAAGACAAATTTAATTTTCTCAAAGCACTTAACAAAATAACAATTTAAATATTTGGAAATTGGCTAAAGGCATAAGACAATCGAGAAAAGCAAGTTAATATTTTACCTTTGATTATGAAAATTGGAAAACTGTGGCCTTTAACTCTTTCATCTTTGCTGCTGCCCATCCTCTATCACAGCTGAAGCAGAGTTTGTGCCTGACTCTGGTAGGTCAAAGAACTGGCTTCCTCTATAGCACTCTCAGGGGATGCTCACTCGATTTGGAGAGGTAAGCATTAGTGCCAATGTTGACCAGCAGTGTTGTCAGTAAAAGCGGTAAATATTGAGGCGAGTAGGAATAATCAAAAGCCCATTAACTGAAATTGCAGTAATAGCTATATAAACATATACTGGGGCCTTTCATGGCCTCCAGGTACTACTACCTGACTGGGAGGTGGAGGTGTAAAAATAAAAAGACAGACAGATGGGCACATGACAGCAAGCTGATGTCGGGTGTTCTGGGCACTCAGAGAAACATCACTACCTTTGAAGTTCAGCATGCTTGTTATATAAAGTTGAATACAGAGGTGAGTTATTGCATCCAGCTGAATGAGGAGTCAGGATTATTACTTACAGATAAAGGAGGGGCTAGGGATGGTAAACAGGTATATCAAGAGGCCAGGTTTAGCTTATCTGGGTAGGAACAGTCTCGGCAAGGGAGCAGTTGTCAGGTCATAAATATACAGGATGGAAAGCAATGCTGAATATCACCTGCACACACTGTCAGCACTAGGCTCCCCCTAAAAGGGCTTATTTCATTTCAGCCTTATACCATGGGGAAAACTTTCCCTGCATGGCTCTGAGGTTCTTGATGTAGTTGTGCCAATCTCAACAGCACACATTCACTTGGGACTTCACTCGCTCAAGACTTCCTTTGCTTCCTCTGAACATATACCATAGAATTAGAGATATAACTGAATGTAAAAGACAGATTGAATGTAACAGTATGGAAAAAGGGTTTACCATCCATACAGTAACCACAAAAGAACTATGGTGGTTATATTACTGTATACTATTGCACAAAGCAATATAGAATAACAGTAATAACAAAAGTATTGATGTGCATTTATCTCATAAGTAAGGTGATACATAAAATGTATAACAATAACAAATATATATGTACATATCATCAGAGGCACAACTGCAAAAAATAGGTCCAGGAGTAAATCAAGACAAGAATTTACATTTTGACAGCAATATATAAGATGCTGGTTACTACCCAGCTGAGTGTTCATTTGCAAGTCATTCAATAAACTACTCCTAATTTGAAAATTCATATGTAGAGTTCTCAATACCATTAGCTCAATGATATATAAGAAAACCTAAAACAAAATCAGATGGAAACAGTATACAACTGTAACACTAACAATTGACTAACATATAGAACTGCATGATCAATCCCTACAAAACATTGAATAGCTTTAAGTATGTATAAACTATTCTCCATGATAGGTTACATAGGTGGCTATAAAACAAGTTTCCAAGCTTTTTCTAAAAAATTATTTTAACTGACACATTAAAATTGTAGACCTTAATGGCTAACATGTAATGTTTGATATGTACATGGTATAATGTCTTAAACAGCTGAAATATCATTTTTCTGCCATTTTATTAATCATGTGTTTCGGTTAAAATATTCAAAATACTTTGATATACCTTTTAAATATATATAGCACATTATTGATTTCTATAGTTATCTTTTTGTGGAATTGTACAGCAGAACTCATTATCCCTTTCTGTGCTGTAGTGAGCATTAATTAGCCTTTCCTCCTTCCTCTCCACGTCACGCTGTCCCTGGCCTATGGAAACTATCATTCTCTTCTCAACTTCTTTGAAATCAATTCACTTTTTAAGCTTTTAGATTTCAAATGTGAGAACACAGAACACTTGTCATTCTTGTACGTGCCTTATTATTCAAAATATAATGACATCCAGTTACTTCTGTGTTGTCTGGACAGACATGATTACACCGTTTAGGATTTAATAGTGTTCCGTTGTGCATATTTACAATTTTTCATTATTTATTGACCATGTAGTGGGCACTCCAATGTTTTCTACTCTATTTTGACTATTGTAAAAAGCGTACGTGGGAGTAGAGATGCCTCTCAAGTATACTGATTTCATGCTTTCTACCGACATACCCAGTGTTGGGGTTTCTGGCTTATATGCTAGTTCTACTTTTAGTTTTCTAAGAAAACCACATAGTGTTTTCCATGATGGCTATACTAACATTCCCAGTGAAGAGTGTGAAGAAATTTGTTTATCCACCATTCCCATCAGTACCACTAATTTTCAGTCTTGTTGATGAGCTCTCTTACTGGAGTGAGGTTATATCTCTGGGATTTCTATTTTTCATTTTCAATAGGTGCCAGCTTCTGGTCCCAGTATCTTCCAAAAGTGCCACAAAGTCTTTGACCAAACGGATAAATAGGGGGACACTCATCCAATCTATCCAGTCAATCTCTGCTTGTTGCCCTATCATGAATTCAAGATTGGGAACCAAAGTTTTAGTACAATGACTTTTGAAGGGCACTCATCCACAAAATAGATCTTTTGTAATCAATATTGAGATTTTTCACTTGTCCAGTTCTCATGAGAAATATATGTTTAGGGATACTGCCTACTTTTAAATCAGATTGATTTTGCTATTGAGTTGCTGGAGATGACCATCTATTCAAATATTAACATCTTGTCAGTAGTATAGTTTATGAATATGTTTAAAATTTTATGTAAGTTGTCTCTTCATTTTGTTGGTTATCTTCTGTGTCATATATAAGCTTTTCTGAATACGCTTATTCAGCAAAGTTGAAGATATAACATCAGTAGTAAGTTTATATTCCAATATTTCAATATCTAAAAAAGGAATTAAGAAAGAAATCCAATTTATAGTAATTACAGAAAATAAAATACCCAGAAATATGAGTAAATGATCTCTATAATCAAAATTATAAAACATTGATAAAGAAATTATAGAGTACACAAATAAAGGCACCCTGTGTTTATGGGCTAGAATAATCAATAGCATCTAAATGCATGTATTAATTACATTTCTGTTTATATGACAGCATACTATGACCATAAGATACTTATCAAAGGAAATTATATTTGACTTATAATTCCAAAGGGATAAGATTCTATCATGTGTAAATATACCACAGTTTCTTTATCCATTCTTCAGTTGAGGGACATCTAGGTGGTTTCCAGATTCTGGCTATTATGGATAAAGTTGCTATGAACATAGTTGAGCAAGTGCCCTTGTTGTATGGTGGAGCATCTTTCAGGTATATGCCCAGAAATGGTGTGGCTGATTGTTGAGGTAGCACCAGTCCCAATATTCAGAGAAAGCTCCAGATTGATTTCCAAAGTGGTTGTTTTTCACTCCCACCAGCAATGGAGGAGTGTTCCCTTTTCTCCACATCCTCGCTAACATGTGCTGTCACTTGAGTTTTATTCTTAGCCATTCTGACAGGTGTAAGATGGAATCTCAGCGTTGTCTTGGTTTGTATTGCTCTTAGACTACAGATGTTGAGTATTTCTTTAAGTGTTTCTCAGCCATTCCATTTTCCTCTGTTGAGAATTCTCTGTTTAGCTCTGTACCCTATTTTTAATTGGATAATTTGGTTTGGTGGTGTTTAATTTTTTGGTACATTTACACAATGGAATACTATTCAGGTATTAAAAACAAGGAACTCTTGAAATTTGCAGGCAAATGCATGGAACTAGAAATGATCATCATGAGTGAGGTAACCCAGACCCAGAAAGACAGGCATGGTATATACTCACTTATAAGTGGATATTAGCCCAACATAGATGTCCTCTGAGAGACTCTGCCCTGCATTGGGGGGAGATCAGGAGAGGTGCTGGGACTCACAGCTGGACTTTGTGTGGAGTGCTGAGAGTTATATGGAAGAGTAGGGAGGATGGAAGGACCTGGAGGGGCCAGGAGCCCCACAGGGAGACCATCAAGGCTGCCAGATGTGGGCCCAGGAGGGCCTGCACAAACTGACGCACCAACCAAGGACAATGTATAGAGAGAACCTAGACCCCCTGTTCAGATACAGCAGGTGGATAGCTCATTCTCCATGGTTTTGTGTGTGTGTGTGTGTGTGTGTGTGTGTGTGTGTGTGTGTGTGTCGGGGATTGCACCCATTGTGGTATGGAGGAGTGGGGAGATGGAAGGACTCAGGAGTCAGGAGCTCCACAGATCATCAAGGCCTTCGGATTTGGACCCAGGGTGCTTTCACAAACTGATGCACCACCCAAGGACAATGCATGCAGAGAACCTAGACCCCCTGTTCAGATGTAGCGCATGGACAGCTCATTCTCCAAGGTTGTAGGGGAGAGCAGGGACTGCCTCTGACATGAACTACGGTGCCCTTGATTTGATCTCTTTCTCTTGTCGGGGAGGCTCTGCAGGCACACAGAGGAAGGGGAAACAGGCTGTCCTGATGAGACCTGATAGGTTGTGGTCAGAGGCAGGGGAGAAGATTCCCTTCTGTCAGAGGTCTACGGGGAGGGGAATAGGGCAAAAGAGGGAGGGTGGGAATCAGAAGATACAAGGGAGGGGATAACAATCAGGATGTAAGATGAATAAATTATAATAAATTAAAAGACATCAGGATGTAACATGAATAAGTTATAATATAGAAAAAAGAAATACTAAAGAGTCTATCATGGTGGCAAGAATAGGCAGCTAAGAGATTACTTGTACAGGAAACTAAGAAAATGAACAGGAAGTGGTGCAGAGCTATAAATGATCAAAGCCCGGTGATTTACTTCCCTCAGCAAAGCTCCACCTCCTAAATGCTCCATTATTTCCCCAAACAGTATCACTAACTGGAGACCAAGTTTTCAAATACACATGCTTGTAGGAGACATTTCTTATTCAAACCACAATGTTCTCTTTACTCTCTAAAGTTATTTACAGATTTAATGTATTTGCTTTACAAAACAAGAGAAAGAATCATGTCATCCTTATGAATATAAAGAACCCCTAAAAAACCCGAAGACATCCTCACAATAATAATAAAGCAAAGGTATTACTCTACCTGAATTCAAAATATACAGGAAAGCTAAGGTAATGAAAACAGTAAGGTCTGTAAATTAAAACAACAACAACAACAACAACAACAACAACAACTGGCATATAGACCAATGGAACAACAGCAAAAGAATGAATAGCAGTAACTATACGTAGGTGGTCACAGCAATCATGGTAAAAATAAACATTTTGGGGGGAGAGGTTACAACACTTTCTTCAATAAATGGTGCTCTGAAAACTGGAAACCTTTGCCACAGATAGAACAATGTAGTTAGAGTCCTATCTCTAATTAGTTACCAAAAACAACCCAAGAGAAAGTAAAGATTTAATGTATGGCATGACATTTTGAAGACTCTAGAAGAAGATGAGAGAAAATTATATATGCCATTGGAATTGCAAAGATTTTCTAGACAAGACCCCCAAAACAACTACGATATCTGGGTCCAATTGAGAATGAACTATACACTCCAACAAGCATCCTGAAGGGGAACACAAAGTTGATCATAGGGGTAGGAGTTAAGCCTTAAACCTGCATTTAAGTCAGGATAGAGCTGTAGTCTATAGCATTTGATGTTTTCAAATATCAGGAAGGTCATGTTGGAAAGTTCAGAGCATCAGCTGTCTCCACCACAGGTTAAAATGAATATCAATGCAATCTAGAAAATGATTGTTAATAAACCTAGCATCTCTTATAGTCAATAATTTGTTTTTCGGGGCACTAATATGCTGTCTGTGGAAAAGCTACCCATTGAGTGGATATAAGTAAATACCAGAGGAATTTCTAACTGACTGTAACAACAATCAGTTAAACAAAATTTCAGTCTATTTTTATGTATTGCTCCTAAATTTTGATTATGTGATTGTGTATATATACATATATGTATGATTGTATATATATATATATATATATATATATTTATATATATGAATATATGATTGCAGTGTTTTCTTCTCCTACTTCTTACAGGGTGGGGCTGCACAGTATGTCCTCAAGACTTAGTAGTTGAATGACTGAACTTTTCAAGTTGAGCTCACTGTTTTCACAGGGTTTACAATAAGAGAGAATGCCAGGTCACTTCCTTGGAAGCATATTTGTATAAGAAATTGTGGCATGAGTCAATGTTTACTTATACAGAGGTCAATGTTCCACATATTTCTCAGAATTCTAAAGAAGTTTCTTTTCCCAGTGAATATGTGTGTGTGTGTGTGCTTGCATGCGTGTGTGTGTGTGTGTGTGTGTGTGTGTGTGTGTGTGTGTGTGTGTGTTTGGAATTAGGAAACTTGAACTACCTTGCAATGAAGTTTTGATTTAGTCTTATGAGTAACACAAAGACTTAAGGATTTTAAGATGGAGGACATTGTATTATAAACTGTGATTGAAAAATATAAGGTGGTAGATGGGCAAAAATAAGGCTTGAAGATGGAAGTAGGAGAAGGGAACTAATTAGGAAGTTGTTTGAATTGTTCAAGCAAAAGAAATTTGGGTTAAAACATGGCAACAGCAAGTAGTGGGGAGAGACTAAAAAGCAATTTCACAAGAAAACAAAGAAATAGTTGAAACTTTATTATAGTCCCTTCCTGTATAAGATATGACAGCTCAGCATTCAGTGATCTCTGCAATCTGTTCCAATTATTTTTTCAAGATTTACTTCTCACTAAGCACGCAGCCCGCTTCCTGCTCCAGACTTTACTGGAATGCTTCTTCTATTCAAGGATAAAGCCTGGACTTTCCACTGAGTCTCTTTATCTCTGCGTGTGTATGTCTGATTTGTCTTTGCATGTCTACCTCAGCTAGGTTCTCATCCATCACACCTTTCTAACTTTCCCCCAGTCACAATAAAAATATCTTTCTTTGATTCTTTCACAATGCTTAAATTCTTACCTTTGCCTTAGCAGTTACCTCACTTTGCATATGCATTCCACAAGATGAAGTTTAAACTCTTGGCATCATATCCTTTTATATGAAAGGTGCCTAGTTTTTTGGTCATTGATTTGTCCCATAATCAATTCATCCATATAACATTTGAGTATGTGATAAATGTAAGATATGTTGCTCAATTCTGCAGCTAAGATGTAAAAAGCTTTCTCTCTGCACTCCCTCTCCTACCTTGTTCCCTCTCTTCAACCACTGCTGTCTATTCTATTTGCCCCTCTGAGTGAGATTTAAGCATCCTCTCTTGGTTCCTCCTTGCTACTTGTCCTCTTTAGGTCTGTGAATTATAGTATGTTTATCCTGTTCTATATGGCTACAACCCACTTATAAGTGAATATATACCATGTGTGTCTTTCTGGGTCTGGGTTACCTCACTTGGGATGATCTTTTACAGATCCATCTATCTCTCTGCAAATTTCATAATTTCCTTCTTTTTAATAGCTGAATAGTATTCTATTGTTTAAGTGTATCACGCTTTCTTTATCCATTCTTCAGTTGAGGGACATCTAGGTTGTTTCCAGATTCTGGATATTATGAACAATGCTGTTATGAACATAACTGAGCAAGAGTCCTTGTTGTATGGGAGAGCATCTTTTGGTTATATGCCCAGGAGTGGTATAGCTGAGTCTTGAGGTAGTCCCCTGAGAGGCACCACCCAGCAGCAGATTGAAACAGATGCTGAGATTCACAGCCACATAGGGAATCTTGTGGAAAAGTGTGTGTGGGGGGGGGGGGCATGGATAGAAGAATCTGTAGTTGACAGGAGCTCCACAAAAAGACCAACAGAGCCAACTACACAGGACCCAGAGGGGCTTGCTGAGACTGAAGCTCAAACCAAGGACAATGCATAGACTGGACGTAGCCCTCCTACACAGATGTAGCCAATGAGCAGCTAAGGCTTCATGTAGTTTCCCTCATAAAGGGAGCAGGGCCTGTTTCTGACATGGACTCGGTTGCCTGCTTTTTTTATCATTTCCTCCCTGGCAGGGCTGCCTTGCCAGGCCACAGGGGAAGAGGATGTGTTCAGTCCTGATGCTATTTGATGAGCTGGGTGGGACTTCCCTTTTCTGAGGAATATGGAAAGAGGATTGGGGTAACAGAGAGGGAGGGTGAGACTGGGAGGAGAGGAGGGAGGGAGCTATAATCAAGATATAAAGTGAATAAATAAATACATTATTTTCTAAAAAAAATGTAAAAAGAGTGATTAGGTCCTGAACCTCATAGGTCATACATTGTGGTAGGAAAGACAAGGCAAAACAAACCAACAAATCAACAAAGGCTTTGATTTAGTGATATGAAAACCATGAATATTCAGAACATTGCAGAGCAAGAAGGCAGAGTCTCATTTCTTCAGTGAAGTGCTTAGGAAAAGCATGACTAAGCAGCATACATTTAATTGCAGAAGAAGGAAGCACTTTTGTTAAGAGGATAAAGTAAGAAACTCCAGGCAAATAACATGGGAAAGGCCTCGGTACAGTCAAAGAACTGAAAAACAAAACAAAACAAAACAAAAACAAACAAAAAAACAAAAAAACCTGCTACCGCACTGAACTTACTGATTCCAAAGAGCAGATTGAGGCGATACTGGAGACATACAAAGAATTCCAGCTTTTTCTCCGAGCTCACTAGAAATTGGCTTAATATTTAAAGCCAATAAACATTTATGTTCTTTGTGTATGTCTGGGACAACGATAGGGCGATCAAAGCCATGAGACAAATGAGACTGTGAGGAGAGAGAATCTTTTTTATTTTTTTTTAATGACAGCACAATGGTTTATTAGTAGCCAAAGTACTCATCTCTGTTGGCAGAGTTGAATGGAATCGGTAACAGAAAAGAAGCAAGCAAACAAACAAATATGAAAGCCCTTCTAAGTTGTGGTGAGGAAAAACAAAGTTTACCCAGAGCACACCTCGTACTTCGGCTCACAGCACCCAGTGCTGTTCCTACTCCAATAGCAGTTTCTGCACAATGCCTTCTTTCTTTGAAACCCCTGTGTTGATTTGTTGAGCCTCCTTTGGAGAAAGAATCTTAAATGAGAGAAGAAGCAGATCGGGTACTTAGTCTTGAAGAATTTCAAAACTTAGAATGTGGATTTTTAAAAAACCCATTGTGGAGATTTTAAAAAGTAACTGGGAAAGCAATAGTACACCAGAAGAGTGACTGAAGAAAAATGATACTTCAGAACAGCGAAGTCAACTATATCGCATGTTATTGTGACCAAATAGATGATCAAGATCACAAAAGGAATAACTTTAGTCTATTTTAATATACTACTACATCAACTTAGTAGATGAAATGTTAATTAATATGATATTGAGACACAGCTCGTTATCTATCAGTTTGAAAACATTCAAAAGCATCATATTACACTGCCATTGAGAGTATGATAAATCAGACGCTTTAAAATACTGGTAACAGTGTAGAATGATTTGAATCTGTCAAAGAGAATTTTGAAATGCCACACAGTATGCTGATAGATGTTTGACAGCTTTTTCTCCAGAAAAAAAATAAACAAAACAACTTTGAAGATGTCCTGATGTGTAGCACTTGCTGGTTTCACTTGGTGAAAAAGATCTGACATAGCCAGTTTCCATCCACCAAGGTGAAGCCATCAGTCAAATTGAAAGAGGTGTACAACAACATGTTATTGAATAGTTTTTTCCACACACACAAAATTGACAGAAGCAAATGCAAGAGCATACTTGATAGTAAAATATAGGTTTAAAATAGAGTGATGTGTTTTGAAAGATTTATTACTTTAATTTTGAGTAAAATTTTATGTTAGCCATTTCTAAGATTTAATTTTCACTAATGTCTATATAATTGAAAACTCGTATAAGTGCTAGAAATATGGAAACTACTGGATGTATCATCATCCCAAATGTTAAGTTATACTACAAAGCTATAGTAATAAAAACATCATGACATTGGCATAAAACAGACTCACTGATCAAAGGAACAGAAATGATGTCCACATATTAGTTCCAAATCCTACAATTACCTAATTTTAGACAAAGAGGCCACCAATACACATCAGACAAAAGACAGCATCTTCAACAAATAGTGCTGGGGAAACATCTACCTGTAGCAGAATGATACTTGATTCTATCTCTCCTGAAATACCAAGTCTAAATGAACTCTGGGTGAAGCACTGAGATTTGCATGGAAGAGCTGGGGAATGGAAGAACCTGGAGAAGTCAGGAGCTCCACAAGGAGACCATCAAGCCCAGCAGATCTAGTAGACCCATGGGGGCCTGCACAAACTGATGCACCAACCAAGGACATTGCAAGCAGAGAACCTAAACCCCCTGTTCAGACATAGCAAATGGTCAGCTCATTCTGCATATTGGCAGGGAGAGGGGAGCAGAACTGTCTCTGACACAAACTCTGGTGTCCTTGATTTGTTCACTTCCCCTTGGTGGGGTGGCTTTGTGGGCGAGACAGAGGCAGAGGATTCAGGCTATCTTGATGAGACCTGATAGGCTGAAGTCAGATGGTGGGGGAGGAGGGCCTCCCCTTAGAGGTCTAGGGGAAGGGAATAGGGTGGAAGAGGGAGGGAGGTTTGGAACGTGAAGATAAGAGCAGAGAGAAGGGTTAACAATCAAATGCAATGTGAATAAATTATAAGATACAAAAATTTAAAATTAAACAAAAAAGAAATGCTCAATGTCCTTAGTTATCAGGGAATTGCAAATGAAAACAACTCTGAGTTCCGTCTTACACCTATCAGAATGATTAAGATCAACATCTCAAGTGACAGCACATTTTGGCAAGGATATGGAGAAAGGGGAACAGTCCTCCATTGCTGGTGGGAGTGCAAACTTATATAGCCTCTGTGGAAATCAATCTGGGGGTTTCTCAGAAAATTTGGAATAGATCTACTTCAAGACCCAGCCATACCACTTCTGAGCATTTACCCAAAAGATGCTTTACCTACCATACCACAAGACATTTGCTCAACTATGTCCATATTAGCTTTATTGTAATAGCCAGAAACTGGAAACAACCTCGATATCCCTCAACTGTAGAATGAACAAAGAAAATGTGGCATATTTACACAATGGAATACTACTCTGTTACTAAAACAAAGACACCGTGCAATATCGAACTAGAAAAGAATATCCAGAGTGAGGTGACCCAGACTCAGAAAGGCACACATGATATGCATTCACTTATAAGTGGATATTAGTCATAAAGTACAGGATAACTATGCTACAATCCACAGACCCAAAGAAGCTAAGGGAGTGCCCAAGGAAAGATGCTTGAATCTTACTCAGAACAGGAAATAAAATAGACATCGGAAGTAAATGGAGGGAGGGAAAGGGATGGGAAAGGGGGATGGGGAGAGTAACGGGGTTGGGGGTGGGATCAGGTGTCTGGAGAAGGAGTGGGGGATAGGACCAGGAGAGAGAATGTCAATCAGTTGGGGAGGCATTTCTGGGACAGGGGAGGCTGCTGGGAGTCTGTCTAAGTGACCCTAGCTAAGACACCAAGTGGCAAGGTTTAAAGAGGCTGAGGTTGCCACCTCCTGTAGCCAATAGAGGGTGGACACCAACTCACCCATAAAGTCTACAAGAAGTATGGGGTTAAGATGGAGCAGAGATTGAGGAAATGGCAAACCAATGACTGGCTCAACTTGAAACCTACCCCATGGGAGAGAGCCAGCACCTGACACTATTCATGATGCTGTGCTATGTTTGCAGACAGGAGCTTAGCATAACTGTCCTCTGAGAGGTTTCATCCAGCAGCTGATGGAAACAGACACAGAGACCCAAAGCGAAACAATAGGCCAAGCTCAAAGAGTTCTGTGGAAGAGTGGGAGGAAGGAGAGAGGGAGCTGGAGAGGTCAAGGACAACATAAGAAGGCCTACAGAGTCAACTAACCTTGGCCCACGGGGGAATCAGAGAGCTGAACCACCAACCAAAGAGCATGCATGGGCTGGACCTAGGTCCTCTACACACATGTAGCAGATGTGCAGTGTGCTCAACAGGTGAGTCCCCCAACAATGGGAGTAGGGGCAGTTTCTGACTCTGTTGCCTACCACTGGATCCCTTAACTTAGCGGGGCTGCTTCATCAGGCCCCAGTAGGAGAGGATGTGTTTAGTCCTGCTGCATCTTGAGGTGCCAGGGTGGGTTGATACCTCTTGGGGTCTTCCTCTTCTCTGAAAAGTAGGAGAGGGGAATGGGAGCAGGGAGGATTTCAGCAAGAGGAACGAGGATCAGACTGTATAGAGATAAAATAAATAAATGGAAGAAGAAAGAAGACTTTCTGCTCCACTCATAGATCAGAATCTTGCTCCACCACTATAAAAAGTTTCCTCCTGCAGTAGATGGGGATGAGTACAGAGACCCACAGTTGAATGCTGTGCACAGAGTGAGAGACCTTGGAACAGGCTGTCCCAGATGGGATGTCTCCATCAGATCCCTGCCCTCAGGACTCTGGGAACCCTGCCAAAGAGGAAGCAGAAGAATTGTAAAAGCCAGTGGCAATAGAAGACACCACGGAAACAAGACCTAGATGCAACAGGACAGATGCACATGTGAACTCACAGGGACTGTAGCAGCATGCACCAGGCCTGGACAGATCCAAGCCAGATGGGGTCCCAGTGCTGAGAAAGGAAGTAGAGACATTCTCCCATGCCTACCCAGAATCTATCTCCAGTTGATAAGCACTCACAAAGGAAAAGTTAGTTTTCTCTAAGTATCTCACTGGGTATACAAACCACACTTAAAGGCAGGTCCCATGCCCAGCAGTAGATAGCCAACACAAAACAAACTCAGTGGTATTTTTGGAATTATTTTTGTCCCACAGTGCTTTGTCTGAGCATTTTTAACATTACAGATCTTTTGCCTATATATTATGGCTTCGAATTTTGTTTTTATTGGTTTTCTGTGTACACAAATGTGACATAGCATGTGGTTCTTTTTTGGTGGATTGGCTCTTTATCTTTGTTCTTTTTTCTTATTCTGGCTTTCTTGTTTTTATTTATTTTTATTATTATTATTATTATTATTATTATTATTATTATTATTATTATTATCATTACCATTATCATCATCCTCATCCTCATCATCATCATTAGACATCTCTTTAATGAGAGAAAGAAGTGGTGTAGATTTAAGAGGGTGGGGAAGTAGGGAGGGTCTGGGAAGAGTTCAGGGAGGGGAATCTATAATCAGAATATATTGCATGAAAATTTCTATTTTCAAGTAGATGAATAAAAGAAAAAATTCAAGTCTTGGGCTTAAGATATGACTCATTGGCTAAGTGTTTGTGGCACAACCCTGGGCATATGAATTCAGATTTCTAGCACCCATATAAAAAGTTCAATGTAGTAGGGTATATCTGTAAACCCAGTCCTGATGAGGTAGAAACAGAGGGTTCTGAGGATTTCCTCTGCCAGCTAGTCTAGTTTAATCAGTAATTTCCCAGTTCAGTGAGAGACATTGTCTCAAATAATATATGTAAGAAATCAATAGAAGAAAATATCTCAATTTGGCCTTTGGCCTACATGGCCCCCATACCACCACTCATGCCTATATCTCCTCTCCATACACATAAACGAAGAAAAACCCAATCTCAAAAGGATACCCACATGATTAATAATTTGATTTACTTAGAAGTTGTAAAAACAATAATAGACAGAAAAGGCAGGTTTAAGGCTTATTTGGGGCACTGGTATATAGCAGGAGTAAATCTATAAGAGGAACATTAGGAAATATTGTAATGATGGTGTGTTTGAATATCTTGAATGTGAGAGTGGTTATGTAAGATTCCACTTATAATAAATTTGCAAAGAACTGTAAATGCACATATAACAACACATAATAACTGGTAAGTAATACTCACTATTGGTTATTATAATATTACATTTCTTGGAATTAGTATTTTACAAGTGTATAAGATGTTAACATGGAAGGAGACTGAGAAAAGAAGTGTGCAGGACTTCTAAGTATAATTCTTGTGAGTGCATAGTTAAAGCAAACAATATTTAAAAGTGAGGTGGTTTATATAGCATAAATTTGTAAAATATTATTTCCTAGAATGTATTGACAAGTGAAAAAGATGAAAAAGATAGTAAGTATGCTATATAGAATTAATGTAAGTATAGATAGCATATTTATAATATTTTTCTAAAAAGTGGAAAATATAAGAGAGCAAACTTTGAAAGTCTATATTTAATATTTTAAACATAATAGGAATATTAAAGTAAAAATAATTGGAATTGTTTATGCCAATGTTGGAGGACAGTGTGAATTTACTTTTTTTTTGTTTTTTTTTTTTTAATAGAGAGTCTCTCTCTATAGGCCTGGCTGTCCTAAAACTTGCTCATTTGATCAGGTTGGCCTTGAACTCAGAGATCAGTCTGCCTCTGCCTCCTGAGTGCTGAGATTAAAGGCAAGCACCACCACCATCTGGAATGAATTTAATTTTTGATTACAGTTTTTAGTTTTAAATATGACAAAATTTACATATGCAAATATTATATAAAAAGAATGGAGAATATTTTCAATTGAACATAGCATTGGTAAGATGCCTCACTGGGTAAAGGCACTTGCTACCAAGACTGATAACCCAAGTTCAAGGCTTAAAATTACCTCTGACTTCTACAGGCATGTCATCTTGTGCAAGTCCTCCCAAACACTAAGTAAATAAATTAAATAAAATATAAAAGAATTAATATAAAGAGAAATAAAATGCCTAGTTCCAATCAAATTTTTAAAAGTACATTTTGAAAAGGTTACTGCCTATGCACTTTAGATGCATTTGAAGGATTAAAATTAACAACAAAGAACATTTCAAGAATAATTAAAGGCTTGTTACTGATATTGCATACATTGATGCCTTATGAAATCTGGAATTATGTATGTACAAAATGGAAGAGAGTAAAGAATCAGTGTTGTCTTCTTCAGCCTTCTGGGCTCCAACGTTAGAGAGTTTTGGATGACGATTCAAGTAGCAAACTGTATCTGTTATCTTCTTATTTGGAAAGCTACTAACTTGCACTGTTGGCATACTCAGGTAATCAAGTTTATTCCTTCTGGAATCTCTGATGGAGTTGAAGACCAGATACCTACTTTTATAATGAAGCTTAGTTGTTTAGGGGTTACGATGTTTTTAGGTCTAGATAGATGCTTTAAGTTGATAATGACAAGATATAAATATTGAATTACATTCAGAATTTTAGACTCACCAAGATAGGAAAGATGTTTTCTTCAAGGCTGCCAAATACAAATAGTCAAATCACAATGTATGCAAAATTTATATAATGCCTGATTGCATGATCGTTTTTCTTGCTATAGGTAGTTTATTGTATATATGTGTGTAATAATATAAATGTGTATGTAAAAATTAAAAACATTTAATAAAAAAGAATCAGTGTTGTTAGATTAGTATCACCATTTTCATTATGAATTTATCTACCTGCTAAGAAGTCTACACTTGCTTATATTTAACAACAATAGTTTCAAAACACTGTCACATGCTCCTATGAATCACAGATTTGAGAGCTGAAGCAGGGAGAATACACAGTAAGTCCAGAACAGTAGGAAAATGTTCAAAACTTGATGGGCACACTACAAAAGTGCAAACAGGCAAGCTCTTAAACGGGCCCGGTTGTAAAAAATGTCACCGAAAAAGTTTAATATGAGCTTCAGCAACATTTAAAACATCTTATCACAAAATATGATTAACTGTGTGAAAAGAAAAACCACAAACTGGGAGAAATTATTTCTCTCCCATCCATCTCTGACCCTCCACTTCTTCCTACAATATATGCATAGACTCCAAAAAATTTGAGAATGAACATAGGAACAATTTTCAAAATTGTTCAAGTTCCTGAAGATGCACTTTTACCAGAGAACTGATCTGCATGAGCAGACAGGGAGTTGATGCATATCATTTGTGAGCAGGGAAATAACAGAGGAGCAAGAAATGCAATACATGCACAGAAGTACTGAAATGGCAAACTGTCACAGAGAGATTACACACTCACTTTCTTTCTTTTTTTTTTTTAAATACATTTTTATTAATTTATACATATTACATCTCAGTTGTTAGCCCATCCCATGTATCCTCCCATCCCTCCCTTCCTCCCACTTCCCCCCCCTACTCCCCTCCCCTATGTCTGTGTCTGAGGGGGATCTCCTCCCCCTGAATATGCTCATACGGTATCAAGTCTCTCCTTGGTGACCTATTATCTTTCCTCTGAGTGCCACCAGGCATCTCCATCCAAGGGACATGATCAAATATGGGGCACCAGAGTTTGTACACACTCACTTTCAAAAGGCCCAGTAGCTCATTTAAAGGTTGAAAATGCAAACAGTGTGTGACCTTATGATTCTTTTCCAAGATACATATCAAATAAAAATGAGTAAGTGTGGTTATCAGGCTCTTTTACAAGCATTATTAGGTTGGCTAATAATTTTGTAGATAACAAAATTTAAAAATAACTCACACATACATCCAGAAGGAAAATGTACAGTCATCTCTAATTTAATCTATGTAATGAATAAAACTAATGCATTAGTAATCCAGATATAATAAGAATAGAACTGAAAATACATTGAGTACAACAACGCTTGTCAACCATTGCTCAGCACGGAACTTAGTTCTGCTTTATTCATATTTGCTGTATCTCCAGTATTTTTCCACATAAAATCATCATGTCCAAATAATTGCATAGTCATTTCCAGTTCCTGACTAACCATCCTATCGTTCTCATCTTACCTCCTGAAAGAAGCATTTCGGGACCATTATATCCTCGTGTCATCGCCCCAAACCTGTCTATCCAGTTGTGTTTGTATCAAGCTTGTCTGTGACTACCTCTTCAAATGATTGTCCTTCTTTAACTAAATCTCAAGTTCCTTGATTGCCATCAAAATGGACTTTGTCTTATATTTCTGTATAGCTAAAAAATCCTTGACATATTTATCTAACAAGACATAAATTACCAACATGTTGCTGTTCCCTAAAACACTAAGAATATGTTATGTTATATATTGTTATAAACCCAGTAAAGAAAGTGGTACAAAACTCAAATTATTAAGTATCACAAAATTAAATATTTTAAAATATAATTAATCAAAGAAGTAAAGACATTAAACACTAAAAACTATAAAATACTGTTGAAAGTACTAATACAAATTAATGAAAGGCAGAGTACTCTTGATTTGTTGGGATATATTGTTAAGATACTGCCAATACTCAAGACAATCTACAATTTCAATAAACTCTTTCAAAATCCTGAACAAGATTTTTGCATAAAAGTTTCCTCAAATTTACACAAACTCTTAATCAGTATCGAAGAGTAAAAAAAAAATTTCAAAAGGCAACAGAACTAGAAAAAATTACTTCATAAGGCAACAACAATATCTACAACATAAAAATAAACACCACAATTTGATAAAGACAAGACCATAAACTCTGATTTACAAATGAGTAAAGGAATTGAATAGACATTTGCCCAAAGAAGATGAGCAAATAATCACTTAGCACATGAAAAGATGTTCACAAGTACTAGTCATTATGCCAAATCAGAACTAAAATGACTTACCATATCTAATATATTCTTGTTAAACTCAAACAAAAAAGTAGAGACTGGTCCATCTTGGGACTCATGCCATGAGAGGAAGCCCACCCCTGACACTATTAATGACAGTCTGCTATACTTGCAGGCAGGATCCTAGCATAACCATCATCAGAGAGGCTTCACCACCAACTGATGGAAACAGATACAGACACCCACAGCCAAACATTAAGAGGAGGTTGGGGAATCCTGCAGAAGAGGGGGAAGAAGACCTGAAGGATACAGAGAGGTAAAGGACACCACAAGAAAACCTACAGAATCAACTAATTGGGCCTATAGGGGCTCACAGAGAGTGCAAGCACAGGACTGACCTAGGCCCTCTGAATATATGTAACAGTTGTGTAGCTTAGCCTTCATGTGGGACTCATAACAGCAAGAGCAGGGACTGTCTCTGACTATGATGCCTGCCTTTGAGACCTCCCTTCTTGCCTTGTCTAGCCTCAATAAGAGATATGCCTAATCTTACTGCAACTTGTTATGCCAAGGCTGGTTCATATCCCTTGGAGGGCTGTCCTTTTCTGAAGAGAAAGAGAGGAGTGGATTGGGGGAGAGATGGGGGGGTAGGACTTGAAGGAGGGAAGGGAAGGGAAGCTGGGGTAAGGATGTAAAAATAAATAAATAAATAAATAAATAAAAACTTTAAAGTAGAGAATAAGACACTCATGAGGATGTGGAGAAACTGGAACTAGTTTTCAATTTCTATACTAATGGTCACAGCAGTATTACTCACAATGACTAAAACTGTGGTTTACCCAATGTGTTTATTGAAGGCTATATGAATAAATATTCATGGCATACATACAAAATGGAATATTATTCATCCATAAAAAGAATGGAAATTCTAACATACCATAACTTGGATGAAGACAGTATGCTGATTCAAATAAATTAATCATAAAACAACATGTGTGATATGATTAATGGAGGCACTTAAGAATGAACCAAAGCATAGAATATCAAATAGTAGTTTCCAGAGGAGATGGAAAAGGACATAGGAGCACCTAAGCTGTGTTCCTGTCTGAAATATATTATGTGAATCTCATCATGAGAAAATAGTATGATAATTTCAATCTAAAAGTAATTTTATATAAAAAATAAATCTAGATAATTAAATGTTCAATGTTATAAAATAAAATTTCAATATACTTAACTTGAACAGAAACTATTTATTAATAAGTCAATAAACCAATATAATTTAAATTAATATAAAACAAACAGCTATGAAACTTAAAAAATTAAAGAAGGAAGACATGAGAAAATGGAGTGTATGACCTCCATATTGATTTGAGATCATAAAAATACCATAATGGACATTTGGGGAAACCAATAGAGACATTTTAATGTAGAATATAAATTTGATGCTTGATGTTAAGTTCCTTTAACTTGCTAAATAACATAGTAATAACTATCATATACACTATTGACTGTCAAATTGTTCAGGAAAAGCAAAAATAAATAAATAAATAAATAAATAAATAAATGTAGCTACAGAATGTAACATGCAGTGATATTAACAATTGGTGAATCTATGTAAAGGATAAACTATGTTCATTGTAATTTTCTTACACTTGTTCTCTGGGTTTTACACATTTTGAAGTTTTAAAAATGTGTTAAAATGTCTTTTAAAATATCCACTCTCTCCTCAAAAGCATCTTACACACTGAGGCTGAAATTGTCCTATCTAAAGGAAGAAAGGGATGGTGCATGGATAAACAGCTTGAACAGAGATTCTAAATTCAAGTCCAGGTTCAGTTACTTCACTTGGGTTTATCGTGGGTCAAACAGGGAGTGATAATCCTCCTTGCCACATCTACTTTATAGGGCTGCTGTGAGGACTAAATTAGGTAACAGATGGAAAAGTTCACTGAAAAGGGGAAAGCATGTATTATTATTGTCATGCTAACATACTATTGCTATAGTTGCTTCCAACCCCACTGCAAGTAACTGATGACTACTGATATGCATTATGGTTGGTGGTGTGCATTTTCCTCTCTGCTTTTCAAATCTTTGTATCTTAAGAAAGGCATGGGTATTCCCTGAAATGACTGATATCCATTGCAGGCTATCATTAGCTCTAAATGAGACCACTGGCGTCCAAAAGGATTCTACCACTTGCCTGTTTTCTGGCCAGCAGTTCTGCATATTTTCCATTTGAGTCAGTGGTAGAAGCTCTAGTTAAATCAAGTGTAACCAGAGATAGTGGTAGGGGAAAACGGAGGTTGGTGGAAGGAGAGAGGAAGGCAAGCTGTAGGGTTATAGACTACTTGATGCAGGTTAAGGGAGAGGAATACTAATGTTGTCAAATACAGAATTACTGTCCACCAATTATCCAGGAAGTTAGTGATGGGAAAGCTCTTCAAAAGTGAATGTCACATTCACATTATTTGTTAATAAATAATATAGTTTTGTTTTAATAATCATGACATGAATTAGGCCTTATTTTCCTTTCACTACTGATTAAATACCTTAGAGCATACAAATTTCATCATAGTTAATCTGAAGATGCATTTTTGGTAAAGCAAAATTTAACTAAGATCTTCACACTATTTTAGAAACGCACTCAGCCTCAAATTTATGACATGTTCCCTTTTTTTTCTATAACCTTCAATGGGAAAGAAATGTTCATAGCTCAAGACACTACTTTGGCTACCTTGGTTTTTATATTTTTATATGTATTTTGACTTCCTTGTGGATATAAACAACAATGGCCTAGAAACATAGTTCTATTGACTCAAATAAGTAAAAATAGGTAAGTCAATGCTATTGTTTCTGTATATGTTGACTGATTTGTGTGGTCAATTCTTATAATTTAGTCTAGAACCTTGCCTCCTGGCTGGTGGTAAGATGCTGTTTGTTAAATTCTCATTAACAAAACAATTATACACACACACACACACACACACACACACATATATATATATATATATATATATATATATATATATAGGATGCAGCATATTACATTTAGCTAGAATAAAGACGGAGGTAGGAAGGGAGATAAGGAAAGAGAAAAAGAGAGAGAGATACTGATTACTAGCTTTCATAAACTTTAGGAATAAACAATAAAGTTCTTAACTTGATGTCTTTGAAAATAGACCTAATAGTTCTCATCTAATATTAATAAAATAATCAAAGACATACATGTATGTAACACAATCAAGACTATCACATGTAAACATTATTATATTGAATAAACTGGCTCTATGTGAAATACATGTCTCTTATCCATAAAGCACTAAATAATAGAAAAAGGAAGACAATACAAAGACAATTTATTTTTCAATTATGACTAGGTCAATGGCCTAGATGTCAAATAGCACTCTTGAAATCACTCTGTAGCCAACTTGTAAAGCTTAAAAGAAAGTTTAGAGCCTGGCAAAGAACAACTGCCAAAATGCCAGAGTCCCTTTTTCCTGGCATGACTGATGAAGCCCATAATAGCAAAGAGGGACAGCAGGCCTGTCAATAACCACCAACAAGGAAACAAGAGCTGCACAGTTCTTGTCTAGGCATGATGTAACGCTTGCTATTTCTAAATGCTCTACTTTGTCTGTCCAAGATTAAATATTTGACTTGAGATTTAATCTTGAAATGCAAAAACACAATCAGAACAGAATGAACTGGGGGAAACCCTGAAGAAGGCTGCTATTTAATAATTAAGTGCATTTTCCAAGTGGCAAAACCTTTTGAAGAGTTTGATCTTTCTAAGAGCTGGGTTTTGGCTTGAGTTCTCCCAGAAGAGGATTGTACAATTGAGAAATGTACAATACACAGAGCCTTATCTGGGGACTACACTGATTACATTTGATAAACTTTCAAGATTTTACATCTCTGGCATGCAAAACATATTAAATGTTTTCCAAGAAGTTTACAGAACAAATTAACTACAAAGAAAGAAGATTTATATTAATAAATAATGAAGTGGGACTATGGCTTATCTTAGAACCATAGCAGCTCATCGAGTTCATATTCTAGCTATTTTAATTACTTGAATGCAATCAGTTACAACTGTATGACTATGGCATGTCTTATTCTGCAACTTCCACTTATTATTCTTCAAGGATCTAATAAACATGGATTACTTTTCATGAGAAAGAAGGAATTTCTGCCAGTGCATAAAGAAGGTCATTATGTTGTACAGAGATGCACAGAGCCATAGATCGATCCAATTGGGGGTAACCTCCATGAGTTTACATCTAGTGAGAAGAATGCAACTTTTCCTCGTTCTTTCCTGTCTTGATAGTCAGAGGAAGCAGGAAGAGGGAACAAGAACAACAAATTAGGTCTTCTGTCTTTTGTGCTCCTGAGTATGAACTGAACAAATAGAATGAAAGGGAACCAATCAGTTGACTAGTCGATCCACACAGATGAGCTGGGCATAAATTCCCATATCTGGGCTGATCATTAATGTGGAGAGGAGAAGCCACCATCTTAGTCCTTCCTGAAGCCAATACTCTTAACATTCACTAACTCACATTTTGAATGGCCTGCAGAATATGAGTAGCAGTGTGATTACAAATGAAAATAAATGTCTTTAGTTTTTAGGATTGACTGCTGAAATACTTAGGAACAACATCATGAGTTTCGTAACTAAGGTAAAACAAAATTTGTCAAGATTTTTAAAAACTTTTGGTTCCTTTTTTAATAGTTTATGTTAAACTAGTTTTATATTTTATTGGTTTGTTCGGTTGATTGACCTTTAAAAAAAAGAGGACAAGCAACTTCATGCCAATCAAAGTTAAAATACAGTTCAAACAAACAAACAAACAAACAAACAAAACATTCACAACATGCAACTGATTAACTTCTAACCTTGTCCCAAGCAGTCCAAAAGTTGCACCCAACAACAAATCTTGATTTGATTATAGGTAATATTTAATGAGTAAATTATTCTTGTGTCAGTGTAGTTCTGAGCATGTATACTTTATGGTTTTTACAGGGCAAATAATGAATAACATCCTCAAGGAAACATTTTTACTGTAAACACAGTAGCAGGTTTCACCAGGTTTGTCATAATGATTTATAATTATCCTATCTAGTATTTGCTGCAAATGAGTTCTTAGGTACTTGAAAATGATGTGTTTTAAGTAGCTGAAACTCACCTTCTTTCATCTGCTACATTGTTATACTGCCAAGAAAAAGTGTACCCCGTTTATTTCAAAGAAGTCTGAGTCATCACAAATTCTGAAATTACTATAGCCTGAATCTTCGTCATTTTAGAAGTGGCAAGGTTAATTTAAACTTAATTTATGCTTACTTAAGACAGAATCATGTATGATAGACTTAGAATATTGTTAAAGATTAAATGATGAAATCAAATGGTGGAAATTGATGATGAGTAGCTTGACTATTAAATCCTGTTATGCTAATAGAAAAAATATTGCTCTTCAACAAATCAAGCAAGTACCCAAACTTTAGTCTACTTCTTTCCCTTTCCATCTATTTATTTGTCCTATAAGTAGCACCTTTAAATGTACAATTTCTACCTAGAGAGTGTTTTAATAGCACTTGCAATAAAATGATATGTAGAATGCAGGGCTTTTCATAAATCTAATATTATATGATTGGGCAATATTAAAAATTGAAATGAGCTGTCATGAAATTAGAATTTTACTGCATCTCAAATCTAAGTTTGCTCACTTCAGGATACACTGTTCACCATACAATACTGTTCTGAGTAGGAGGCAGAGGAAACAGGTGGCCTATTACTGGATCCATTTAACAAAAGATTCATGCATTACATATCCATCTTGAGGCAATTAGGCAGATCATTTTTTTCTTTTATAGCTTCATTTAGAATTCTTGGCAATAAAGCAATTATTATGTATCCTAACATTTATCTATGATATCAAAAGTGATGGCCTCTTGATGCGTTAGAAATAAAGTAGATCCCCATCCTCTACTCCCACAAAAATTCAGCACAATGAAGGCAAATTAGCTATTCTGAGAGCTAAACATATATGAAGAGATACTGTGTTTAGATGTCAAACAAGATAAGTGGAATAATATGTTTTGGTTGCCAAATCATCATCTGTTGATGCTTACTTGCTAATGTAGATTTGAACACACTTTGTATAAAGTGCACTATAAGCACTATTTTCTTAAAATTGGCATTCATTTCATAGATGTGAAAACTGAAGTTCCTTAATATCTATGATTACATAGCTAGAATATGCATTTCAGTTCAGGTAGTCTGCACCTGAAGTCAAAGTACAAATTAACTGTTCTAAGTTTTTAGAACGATGCTACAGTATTTGTTGACAACAAATGCACAATAATGTTGGCGTATGGTCTGGTGTTTTGTATTTGTTAATTGTTGGACCCTGACATTCTTACTGCAGACTGTCACATACCCCTAGTGTTGATGCTTAACCTCACCTGCCTGTTCGACTAATAAAGAAATCTGATAGCTGGGCAGGGCTGGAGGAAGGTAGGTGAGGCAAAAAGGTTCATGGGCTTGGGGAGAGAAGGATCTTGGGAAAGAGAAGCAGACAGGTACTGGAGGAGGAAGAAGGAGGAGAATGGGATAGAAAGGAGCCATGTGGGCCCAGACAAGGAACTCTGAAGTTTCACATGGAAAGACATGGACAACCTTAGCAGTATTTTGGGATTATGAATGGGAAGTAGCTCAAATAAAAATTATTAGAAGCAGATGGCATGGGATGGAAGCTGGGATATAATACAATGTAGCTTAGGAGTTAGTGTCTGCCATGCCCCAGGTAATAAGGCTAGTCTTAAATATATCAGGTGCCTATGTCTTTATTGATTATGAATACGGATTAAATACCACTGTAATAATTGTAAGCCTCATAATGAATATTTATTAGGCCATACCATTAAATTAACAGCAACTAATCTGGATACTCGTGTTTTAAATTAAATTACAGTTGGTAAGCTAGGGTGAAATGAAGTTCAAAAGTCAGAGTCTAGTTGGATGCCTACAAGAGGAAAATCAAGGTACTGAAGAAAGTAAAACACTGTAAAAATCAGGTTATAAAACCTATTTCAGGCTGAGTAGCTTCAGATCAAGCAAGTGATTCAATTTTAAGCAGAAATAATTTAGCAGGTATCAAAGTAGGACAGTAATTGGTGTGTGAAAATTATATTTCCAAAAAACTAAGAACCTCTGGAGAAATTATCTTCTAAATAAGAAACTAATTATTAACAAAGTATTGAAAGTCTATGGGTTGGCTAGGACCCAGTGGATGAATCAACTATATCATCATTTTAAATTTTAATTACATCTTCATATTAGAAATAACTAGTGAACTTCTAAAAACGTTCTGATATTTCAGCCATAGTCCGTACCTATTACACCAGAACTTCTGGATATCAGATCAAGGCAACAATATGTTTTTATTTTTGAAAAAAGATATCACTTATGTAACCTAGGTTGGGTTCAGTCTTACAAATACTGACTTACTCAACCACTATCCAGCTTAAAAGTTCTTCCAAATATTTTTTTCATGCTGAGATAGAAATTGAGGTACTATACATAGTATAAAACACTAGTATACAAATGAATGTGCATTTGTCTTTTACAAATCCCCATTCTGTGGCTGGGGCATCAATACTTTTCAAAGTTCTCCATTGTCTATAATGTGTAATAAACTTTAGAACAACTTCACTAGAAACTAGATGATACAATAATTGGAACTTTTTATCTTTCCATACATAGACATAAATGGTATCACAGAGGAGAAAATGGCTTTGAACCTGTAGGTATGTAATTAACAATACAGTAATGTACACTGTAAACATGCCATTGTGTTTCTAAATAACAAAGACTCTTACAGGGCTCTACACTTGATTGATGCAAGGTTTTGAATATACATATTGAATATAATGATTGACATGTGGGTGGTTCATCTTGATGATGAAATAAAGTTGAATTTTACGTAGATATGTTGATTTAAAACGGTAGCTTCTAATATAGCTACCAAACTGATCATTATTCAATTCAGATATCTTTTATGTCAAAGTATCTCCTTCAAACCACATAATATTAACTAATGAAAGCAGTATAATGCAACCTACAGCAAGCTAGCTTGTCATGGTTACAGACCAAAATTCCAACTCTTGAAGTCTAGAGTTTATATTTTAATTCAAATCCCCGAATGGTCCATCATTTACCAACATACTGTTTTATTATATATTATCAAAGTGTGATAGTAAGGCTTCATGATAACTAAGTTACAGACTAATTAAATGAAGCAATTGAATGTCGTGGAATTCCTGTTTCTATTAAATTACAGAAAACAATACAAAAATAAAATGGTACTTAATGAAATGTGTTCAAACCATGCGTGGATTGTGTGGACTTCTGGCACCACATGTATTAGATAGGGCCTCTTCGCTTACTTCAGTCACGCAGGTGATTTATACAACTTCATTCAACTTTAGTGAGGCAGTAATAGGAAAGTGGACCTCAGTAAAAGTTAAAGTCTGTTAGGTGTTTGTATCATGTGAACATGTGACCCATTTTATGAAGCTGATAAATTTTAGATGCTCCAAATCTGAATTGTGCTTTTCAGAAATAGTCATCATAAAACTACCTTATGCAGCATCATGGTATAGAACAAATATAATTAGGTGGCAGGAATTGAAGTAGTTAGACTTTTAGCAAGTCCAGCATATCATCAGTTGTCTGATTTATGAATTGGTATTTAACATGTATAGGCACACAGGTATAGTTGGCTCCCTGGGTCTTTCCTCAGGTAATGTTTCTTCACAACTTTCAAAGTAACTGTATGCATCTGAATTATAAGGAAAAGTGAATGTTTCATAAGCTGTTGTTTCAATAATAAAATATGTGAAACCTTTTAGGTTTTGGCTATGTTGTGATATAAATTTGATAAGAATAATTTAAAAGTTGGGGGACGTTTTCTTAAATAACTGACAAAACACAAAATTTCTTTTCCTTCTCCTCCTCCTCCTTCTCCTCCTCCTCCTCCTCCTCCTTCTTCTCCTCCTTCTCCTCTTCCCCATTATTATTATTATTATTATTATTATTATTATTATTATTATTATTATTATTATTATCATGCACACATGTGCACATGCATACCCATGCAAGTGTTGGTGTGTGCATGCAAGAGTGCACATGTGGAGGTCAGAGGTCCACTTTTGTAGAGTTAGTTACCTCCTTTGACTCTGCGTTTCAGGAAACAAACTCAGGCTGCCAGGCTTTTGTGGTAAATACCTTTACCCACTGAGCCATCTCACCAGCTCACATTGTTACCTCCCCTTTATAAATCAAAGTTGACAAATGACTAATATGCACTGATCAACATGTCTTGTGAAATCCTGTCTTGAAAAACCAAAAATAAAAAAGAACCAATTTCAATAAGTATTGAAACATACCTTTGAAAAGCAATATCTGAATGTTATAGTGTGTGTGTGTGTGTGTGTGTGTGTGTGTGTGTGTGTGTGTGTGTTGCAAATGGTGACTCCAACTCACTGGCAAATGAGGAAGTAGTGATGCGGGCATAAGTAAAGTCTATTGTATTATTGGTTTTTTTTTTTTTTTACTGAGGAGATAAATAGAATAATCTATTTCACATACATAATTCTTTTTGTGTTTTATTTTATTTGTAGGCATGCTTTTGTGTATAGGTATGTACATGTGATGTGAGTGCGGGTATCTACAGAGGCCAGAGGCTTTCAATGCCCTAAAGATGAAGTTACTCAGAGCTCCTGGATCTGGAGTTACAGAAGGTTGGGAGTTGCTCATCGTGGGCGCTGGGAACTGGACTCTGGTAACTTTGCAAGAGCACTAAGTGCTCTTAATTGCATAGCCATCACTCTGCCCTCCATACACTTAATTCCTGTACAGTATTGGGTCTCCAATTTAAAACTTCACAACTGTATCACTTCTCAGGGCCAGTTATCACTTTTATGTAGCATATCAGAAAAGGAGCCTAGTGAGTCTCTAGCTAGTCATCAGAACAATTCCTAATATGAGGGAAAAGTGCATATTTAATGTTGCCAAGAAATGCATAACTAACCAACATTTGGTGGATGCTTAGTGTGTGGCTCAGGCTGGCCTCAAATCTATGCTCCTTCTACTACACCCTCCCGTCTAGCTACAATTATGGCAACACACCACTGTTCCCAATTACAGCTGGTCAACATCTGAATATGGCCCAAGTAACTATGTATTTTTGTGAAAACAAACTAGACTGCCTACTGCTAATGTTTGAAAAACCTGCCAGGATTCATATGTCAGAAAATTAATTCACATCCAATAGTATAAACTAATGGTGTGACCTTTCATAGGCAATTGGGTCACTGGGGGTGGGAGGTCTCTATTTCATTGTGAATCATATGCATAGTAAGTATTCAGTTACCTCAATAGTGGGCTATTAAATAATTAGGTTATCATGGGAATTTTATCTTTTCTGTGCCTGTTTTCTTGCCCTTTTGCATTTCTGTCATGTTGTGGCACAGCATGAAGGCACTGACCAGATATCCAGCTGATTCTTTGAGTTTTCCATCTGCATAACGGTGAGGATCCTCCTTTGTCACATCCTTAGTACTTTAGAAATTTCCCAGTCGAGTATTCTGTTATAGCAATATAAAATGCACTAAAACATGGCTCTTTTTTTTCTGAGTGTGCCAAATGTGAAAGCTAAGATTCTGTAGTCAGAGGTTCCTAATGTAAGCCTTCCCTGTGGCTTTAATAGCATATATTGTGAAATGGTCTAGCCTCATATTTGATCTGGACAATGGAGCAAAAGCCTATAAAAACATGAGTACCATTTATTTATCTTCATTAACATATTTTCCTTTTCTAGGACTACCCTGACCAGGGTAACAGTTTAATTGGTCATTACAGGAAATTCCAGTCAACTTTCCGATAGAAAGCGTTCAGAATTTGAACCTGCAGTCTTCAATCACTTCTTAGAATGTGTCACGTTACTGTCCTCACCATTCCTAAGCTTAATTTATCATAGTTCTTACATACTCCTATTGGAATACCTAGCTTAAATCAATGTTCAATTCTTAAGAAATTTCTTTAAAAAATTAAATTAAATTAAAAAAATTTCTACCTTTACTTCTTCACCAAAATAAACAAAAAAAGCAAGTAAAATAACAACATCAACAGAAAGAAAAAAACGTCATTAGAGCTCTTAGTGTTACCTAAGCAATATTTTCATTTATCTCATATATATATATATATATATATATATATATATATATATATGCTTTTTGATTTATCTAGGAAGAATTGTGTCAGTCTCTTCAAAAATTACAGAGCCTATAATTTTGTTACTTTCCTTCCCTTTCCCTACCTTTCCTCTCTCATTCTCTCTCTCTCTCTCTCTCTCTCTCTCTCTCTCTCTCTCTCTCTCTCTCTCTGTCTTTTTCTGTTTTCTTTTATGTGTAGTTTTGTGCTCCCGAATGTATGTATTGCATAATGTGTAGGCAGGCGCCCAAGAAAACAAGAAGAGGATATGAGATGCCCTGGAGCTAGAGTTGTCGGTGGGTATGTGTTGCCTGATAATAGGTGCTGGGAAGCAAAACTGGGTCTTCTTTAAAAAGCAGCGAAGGTTGGAGACAGAGCCTACAATTTTTTAAAGTTTATTTGAAAACTACCAACATACATTGCATAGTTGTCGCATATGAAAGTATATATACATATTTGTATGTGTAGTATCTTATACATAATATAGTGAAATGTGCCATGGAGTAAGATGAGCTACTCCGCGTTCCGACTCTAATTCACTCAGCTTCTATATACTTATTTGCTATGATGAATAGTTTTAATTGTCAATTTGACACAATCTAGAATCACTTGGAAAGTACTCCCAAAAAGAGAAGGTCTAGGTAAATTTGAGCCATGAACATATCTCTGGGAGATTTTCTTGATTAAGTTAATTCATGTGGGAAAGCACATCTTAATGTGGACAGGACCATTCTCTGAGCAGAAGATGATGAATTGTACGAAAGTAGAGAAAGCAAGCTGTACAAGCATGGACACAGTCACTCTGTTTCTACTTTGTTGCTGCAGATGTGACTAGCTGTTGTAAGTTCCTATTGCCTTGACTTCCTCAGCTCAAAATATTTGTGTTTTCTATTAGGACTGGACAATGACTGTGATAGAACTATCTGCAGCAAGTCAGCCAGTCATGTTGATTACTTTCCCATCCCTACTACTCACTGTGTTACCGTACAGATTTCAGGGGACTAAGCAATATCTGCTTAACTAATTACTGGAACACTGCCTTTCAAAATGTGCCTGCCTATTGACTTTTATAACCTTACATAATATGTTAGGGGGCAGTCTGGAAAGCAAACTCAGGTCTCTTAATAATATGATTTTCACTATTTTGACTGCACTTGACCATTGGCTTGACTGCTGTTCAATCATCACTATGAAGTATGGACCTTTCTTCTGAAATCTTTTAGGAAATATCAGAATATTTCAAGACACTCATCTTTATAATGTCACTGTGCATCATGCAGTGTGCAGTGTATTTACTTTTCTGTGTCCTTTACTGTGTTGCGAGTTTCTAGAAAGAAAGTCCTACATATTTTATATCTGTATTTTTGAGCATGTGCCTAGCACACAGTAGGTATTAAAACTGCCTTTAATGGGTATAAAAATAACGATGAGAATGCTTGTTTTGAATATCATTATTTACTCTAGTATTTATTTGTCCTGTATGTTCATTATGTTCTTATTGATACAGTGGTGTATAAAATATCTTGTCTTTTCAAACAGCTTTGGATATAGTAAGTATGTGGTCTGTATCACATATATACACAGAGACACAGAGACAGACACACACACACACACACACACACACAGAGAGAGAGAGAGAGAGAGAGAGAGAGAGAGAGAGAGAGAGAGAGAGAGAGAGAGAGAGAGGGAAGGAGTTAGAATTTCTGAGCAGGTGCATTTACTAGCTCCCTAAGCCTTTCATTGATTCCAGATGTTTGACATGCGAGATACCCAATACCTGACTGATTCCTGAGTTTTGCTCCAGATGTTATGGGATTTTATAATCATTGGTGAGATCTATGTGCTGTGGTTACAGTCAAAAGCAACCCTTGATAACTTGCTATTACTTTGAAAACTGTTCAGCAAGTTTGAGTGATAGATTAAGTTAAAAAAAAAAACACCCAAACCTCTTGTCCTGTATATAAAGAAATAATGTTCAGTAGGCATTCAATGAGAATATTGGGAGGCTGAGGACAGAGAACTGCCAAATCATTCTGAAAGAAAATGCTTGAGTGTGCACATTATTAATTCATGTTCATTTCCCTCTCCTTTCCATGACATGTTGGCTTTGATCTTTTCACAGAAACACATTTTACACCTTACTAACTCTTAAACCCTACTGACAACCACTCAAATTCCCCAGGAATAGATTTTTGGTGAATCTAAGCACAACTCAGAATCTTCTCTTATCATTTATACTAAAGCAAGGCAGAAGGATAAAAGTGCTTTTCTTATAGGTTTATAGAATATGTCCATGTGTACTCTTTTCCAATAAGCCATATCTTTCTCCTAGATGACAAGCCACAAGAGGATGCTAAATTACTCTGGCCATAGCTCTTTTAACTTCTGCAGTCTTGCTACTCAAAGATTTCTGACTTTCAATATTGATTAAATGATTGATTGAGTGTGTGTGTGTGTGTGTGTGTGTGTGTGTGTGTGTGTGTGTTCCATTCTTTTCTTCTACCACATGGAGTTTTGGGTATCAAACTCAGGTCTTCAAGCATGGTGGTAAGCATTTATGCACTGAGGCATCTGGCAGGCCTCAAATTTCTGATTTTCACTCTCAAAACAACTTTACTACAAGTCATCCATACCTTCTTTAGAGTCTCTAAATCTGACTCAAATTATTGGGAGCCAGTGATTTCTGGACTACTTCCACCTCTAGCAACTTGTCCAAGTACTTATCTGTCGCATTCTAGTTGTGTTCCATGTTGCCAATTCCTGACTGGAATTTAAGGCCTAAGCATTTAAGCCAGGAAAAAAATTAATCTCATTGCTGATTTTCTTCAGTTATGAGTCTGATAAATGAATGCACAAGACAAGAGAAAATTAATGCCATAATAAACAAGTTTATGACATAGGTTCCACTATATGACAGACCTCTTGAAATTACCTGCACAGTTTCAACTTCTGGACTTAATTTTATCTACAGAGTTCCTCTGGTCTTCATAAGATTCTCAAAATGATCCCTGCTTGCCAAATGTGGAAGGAGTATATGATCTGTAGTTTATGGCTTCATCAGAAAAGTTTTTGTCTGCGGTTCTGTCTTCAGCTGAAAAATGTTATCTGAGAGCATATTTCCTAAATAATGGAAAGTCAATGATGGGGCCTGTGAGTGACATTGTTATTATTATTGCTGTTTTCTTTTTGGCACATTTACAGCACTGGGCAATTTTAAATGCCTTTAGTATGCACTGTCTCCATTTCCATTCTTACTTTGTCCTGCTGCTCTCTTCCTCTTTTCCAGGACCTTGGTTAGATTGATTTTCTATAGCAGGATCTGCCCTGGAGGCTGACAAAGGTTAATGTTTTAAACAAATCAAAGACAGAAGGACCTTTGTGTATAGTGAGTTACTGGTGCAACTGGTCATTCTGGAACTTACTTAAGCAGAATTGTAAAGCAAATCCTGTTAACCCTTTGTTTCTCCTTGCCTCAATCATCATCCACTTGGTCAAAATGGTTCTTTATGAATTTCCTTTTAATGCCAACTTCTGCTTCTCCTTTATGCCTATTGTGCTTAGCTACAACTAATCCTATTGGTAATAATGCAACGCTTATTAATAGACACTTTCTATGTCTTCAGACAATTTTGTCCATTTCTTTTTAAATTTAATTTTATTAATTTATTCAGATTACATCTCAATTGTTCTCCCATCACTTGTATCCTCCCGTTCCTCCCTCCCTCCTGCTTTCACTCTATTCCCCTCACCTAGGTCTATGACCAAGGAATTTTGTTCATTTCAAACTATTTTACTATTCATAAGATTTTTTTATTATGCCATAGAAGGCACCATTTCTTCCATTTGGTAAAGGAATTAAGTAGTAGAAGCAGGGACAGGGCAACCTGTGGAAGATTTAGCAGGAAGGTAAGCCAGAAGATTCCTAAAGCACCATCTGTTTCCAGCTCACATTGGCTCATGACAGTTCTGTTACATGAGAGATTCAGCACTGAGTTTCCAATGGTTATTGTTTGTAAATCCCTGGCTATTCTTTAGAGAGTGTCTTTTGCTTAGTGAGCTAAAGTCTGGTTGTAGAAAATTGGTTACACATAATACTCTTCTTAGGAAACCCTCACAGAAAGTAGATTTCTAATTGTTAAAACAAGATTGTTTTTGACTCATCATTTTGCTCACAATCCACAGAGTTGCAGATAGCAAGCTCAGCCTTTTCTGTCCATGACCACTTTATATCATTTTATACAGAAGCTAAATTTCATTAGATGTAGTCCACTCAGAGTTTTAAAACTTGTTTCAATCTAGATACACCTAGAAAACCAAAAATTCATACACATGCCTGCCAGCTGTTCTGTTGCTCTTGCCTTAATTCCATGATCATCTGCTATTATCAGCAGAAATGCCAGACATCGTTCGTTCCCTTCTTTCTACATTTTAAGTTCTCGAAATAACAACCAAACCATGTCATAAATAATGACAAAGTCTTGTTACACAACCTAATACTTCAGTGAAATTAAATGAGGGCCAAAGAATAGAATATACTAAATTCATGCTTCTGGCAAGGGGAAGACTTACAAGTGACAATCTCATCCTGCATAGGAAGTAATTCAAGCCCTTCAGGTAAGTGGAGTTGTCAGACCCTAAATGAATTGTATGCATGGTTTAGAAGCTATTCGGAGAATGGTTTCAACAAAACGCAATGCTTCAGTTTTAATGGAGTGAAGCCAGCTAAATATATGCCTTCCTTTCAACAGATAGATCTGCCCATGAAAGTTGAGATGTAACAAGAATAAATTAATAAAAAATAATAATAAACAACAAAAAAAGAAAATTCAAGTGTTTTTTAAATGGTAAGATTTGGTTAGTCTTGTGGTTCTTCTTGTCTTATGTAGTTTATTTTATATATGTATAGCAATATAAATATATTAATAAAAATTGTATTAAAAAGACAAAAATTAGAATAAAAATTTAAAAGAACTTGGAAAAAAGATTTGGTTAGTCAAGATAACATGTTAAATAAAATCATTAAACCCAATTATACAAGCTATAGATTGTTGATTATTCTTTTGTTATTTCTCTGTTTCCATTATTTAGGACACATAGCGAGCTGGCTATATTTTTTTTTAAAATAACACTTATCTGATCATTTAACTATATTTTAGTGTATAGAAAAAGAAATGATGCAGCATCAATGTTTTCTATGATTTGTTTGTGGATACATATTAACCTTCAATTGGAAAATCACTAATATTACTTGATTTTTTTTTAATTATCATCATTTCAGGAACTTCTTTTTTTAAATATATGCCAAAGTTTTACTTAATTTCCCCCACTTTTCAGAGCCTTTCATACAAATAAGTTCATAAATTAGAGAAAACACATTATTAAATAATATAGACTTATTTGTGTGTGAAAGTATGGTTTTTAATAAATATTTCACTGCGTTTGTTCAACCTAAGAAGAGGCACAGTTAAAGTATCTCTTTGGATTCTCTGTTACAAAAGACTGAAAAGGATAGTGACTTCTAGGAAAACACCATCCTACAGACTCAGAAACATCTCTATTAAAAAAGGAACACAAAAAAGTATTCTTCAGCTAATTCTTACTACTGACTTGAGTCAATAAGAAACTACAAAAATTTTCCTATCCAATATCTGTGCTTGTTCACTTGGAACAACTTAATAATCCTTGAAAATAAAAACAATTTTTAGTGTTCTTTAGGCCAGACATACCCTATGGTAGCACTGAAATTAAGGAAAAAGACTCATATAGTTCGTAATTAGAGCCATTGGGTATTTGAATCATATCTAATATTTTTAAATTATCATCATTCAAATGTTGAGTTCTGTTACATCTTACTCATAGAAACAATAACTTGAAACTAAATTTATTTATATGTGATATTTATTATTTAAATGCATTGACATTTAAATAAAGAACATTTTTACTTATAAAATGTCCAGATGATCATGGTGTATTAATAGAATCCCATCAATTTGGATGATTACTTTGAGATATTTGATAGAGTGGAGTTTCAATATTTTGCCCACTATTGTGCTCAACAGAAAATTCTAGGAGAGTCATTCTTTCTTTTTAAATGCCTCTTTTATTTTTTGAAATTATAATATTACCACATTATTTCTCCTTCCCTCTCTGTCCCCCCTCCAAATTCACAGATTTAGTTGTAAGGGCCAAGTAGTTTCTCCTTAATAGAAATCCAGTCACAACCACCCAAACAGTCACCTTGTTTATTATGAAGAGGACATACGTGGATGAATAATGGGTAAGTAAGAGAATATTGTGTGTAAAAAATACCTCAAATCATATGCATTACCTGGGACTAAGTTAGTAGTGCTTCTTTTGCATACATATTTAGCACCAAAAAAATATAAAACCTCTGATAAGAGAGATGATCTAGGTCAATTAGATTTTGATTTGCATTCAACCTCAGTGTAAATTACAAGGTCAACCTCATTGGGATCCCTCTGTGGTACTTGTTTCTCTTCAGTACAGGACATAAAACCCACAAGAAGAGAAGGAGTAGTTATCTATTGCTGTTGGGACAAGTTATCACAAACTTAGGGATTTAAAATAGTATAGCTTCAGAGTCAGTCCTCGCTCTCCACATAACTGTGGAGAATGTCCTGTGCATTTGGCTAGATCAGAGTAGGGGTTTGACGTTTACTACTTGTATTGTCCTTGCTTAGTGCAATAGTTTGAGCAGACCCCCATCAACTCTGGTGCGCCATATTTGACCCCTTGGGAGGGAGGCCTGGTGGCACTCAAAGAAAGAATAAGCAGGCTACCAAGATGTGACTTGATAGCCTATGACCATATAGTGGGGGAGGAGGTCCCCCTTGGTCTTAGACCTAGGGGAGGGAATAGGGTGAAATTAGGAGGGAAGGAGGAACAGAAGGGTACAAGTTATGATATAACAACTGAGTTGTAATCTGAATAAATTAATAAAATTACAATAGAAAAAAGATAGAATAGTTTCATTATAGATCACAGCCTTGACAGGACTCTCAGTAGGACTAAAATCAGTGTGTTGACAGGCTGCATTTCTATCCTGATACTCCAGTGAAGGTGTGCTTCCTTGTCTTTTGCAGCATCTTTTGCTGCCTCCTTCCTTGGCTAGTAGCCCTTTCACTGCTCACATCAGTGATGGAACTTGTCTCAGTTTGGGTCACATCATTCTCACCTATTCTTTGGACCCTCTCTTCCATTTCTATTTATAATATGGGTCTGTGCAGATAATTCTGGCTGCAATTTTAATCTTTGCTGTCATAAAATATAATATATGGACTGGTTCTAGCAATTAGTCTGTGAACATATGATGAGGGATCATTACTCTATTACATGAGATGATACGAAGCTTAATGGTACCAGATATAGAATCTATCTGGTTCTCATACAATTTACCAGAACTTACTCCTATCTTATTAGTAGTGCATTATCAGTTGCACTTGGGAAATACAATAAACATACATATACATATATACCCATAAAGCGCATATACAGACACATACACATTTTCACACAAAGAATCTGAAGATAAAGTATGCTTAAGAAATGCCTGATTAAACAAATATTTATCAGGTTTCTTTATACTTATTATAACAGAAAATCTGGTGGATAGATGTTTATAATCTATATCTGAGCTGAGGTGGGGGTATGGGAGCATTTCCTGAACTTAACTCATTATAAAACTTGATTTAGGACAGCACAACCATAGTGTATGGATTACTTGGCGCTTACTCAGGCTTAGAGACTTCAATAGTCAGTCCCCTTTCCTTGATGGCTTGCCTATCAGCCACCCCACCCATTGATCCAATCTGTACTTCTTGGAGTCCGATAACAGAGCTCCTACCAGATCTTCAAGCAGAGAATCCCAGAACAGATCATCTACCCACTCCAGCCCAGTGTCAGCCATATCACCCACCACTGGGCCCTGGATCTCATGGAGCCAGATACTTAGTTCTTCTTAAGAGATGCCCAGAGTCAGGCTCCTTCTCCCACCTGCTTCCTACCAACCATTCCATCATCTTTCACTGCTCTTGAACAAGGTGGAGACTGAACCCTTAGATGTAACCAGAATTTAAGGTAAGGAACCCAAGAGCCAAATTCCCTGACTCTTTTTCTTCTAGGACCACAGGAATCCAGACCCCAAACACTACTTACAGTAGCTGTATAATGAGTCACCTTCTTCACCCACTTGCTCACCTATTAGCTACACTCCTCATGATGCTGATCTGGAACTGGCGAGGGTCTGAACCCTACAACCAAAACTTCAGCTTGAAATCCAAACCAAGGGACCTAACATAACATTCAGAAGTGAGTTCTTGTGTCATCCAGCCTCTCAGATACCCTCTACACTGTGGTCCCTGACTGCATGGAGTCCAATCCAGAACTCAAGTTAGAGGCATCCAAAGACAATCCTTTCCCTATCTGTCTGATTGCCTGGCAACCGTGGGTCCCTTTCTCTGGGAGGCTGATAATCTGGTCACAGAGTTTTCTTCAGCCTTCTGGAGGCTAGCTGAAGAAGGTTCCGCCCTGAGAACAAACAGGTCACAAAAAAGGCCTTCAGGGCAAGGAAGGAGCCCAGGGCAGCCACACTCAGCTGGGGTTGAGACAATGGAAATCCCTGTCCCTCCCAGAGGGGGAAGGGAGCCTCTGGCTTGTGAAAAGCCAGGTAACCTACCACACTTGATTAACATAAAGACAGACAAGTGTCAAAGAACTAGATTTTAATTTACTAAGCATAATAATAAAAACAAGAGACAAGGACAGAGAGCTACAGAGGGAGAAATGGGGAGTGTGCTCCCTTCCAGCCTCTGGGTGTTTTTAATATAGCAGGCGACTTCCTGGGGCTTGTCTCCAGGGCACCTTTGATATGGTTTTTCTTCAAAGAGCCAGGTTTTGACACCTTTTGTGTGGGTGAGGGTCTGTGTTTTGGTTCCTGCAAGGAACTAGCCTTTTAAAACAGTTGGGTCTGGTGCAGGGGGTTTGCTCACCTAGGTCCAAGCACTAACCTTACCAGGAAGGAACATCTCCTCCACCTGAAGACAAGGGCCCACAGTTAACCATATTACCTAGCACCCCAATCTTGGGACTGGGCAAAGTCTAAACCCTGAGGAGCCCCAACACTTAAAACCAAGTATCATTCAATTGGTTCATAACCTAACAGCAAGAAAAGACCAGAACACACATCCAACAGATGTGAGTCCATATATTCAACACTAAGAAATACCACAAACATTGTAACTCCAGAGGCTTAGAACTCAGAAGAAAAATACAGATATGAACAACCAAGACAATATGTCTCCTCTAAAAACCAGCACCCCCAGTATAGTATTCCCTGAAACAAGCAACCTAGCTGCAGCATAAGACAAAGACTTCAAAATAGAAATATAGTACATTCAAGGTCCTTAAAAGTAATCTGAATAAATGTTTCAATTAATACTGTAAAAACAGAAGCAGTTGAATGAAATAACACAACATTTCAAGATATGAAAATAGAATTTAAGAGATAAGCCAAACCACCAAAGAAAAGACAAATTGGAATAATACTCTAAATGGATCACCAAGAAAGCTAAACACAAATTTCATCAGAAAGCTTCACAATAGATTGGATTAAGTGGGAGAGAAACTCTCAGGTCCTAAAGACACAGTAGAAAAACTAGATCACTCAGCCCAAGAAACTGTTATATCTAACAATAAATATCTAGGCACAAAACGCAGACACTATGTAAAAAACAATTCTACAAATAGTAGATATAGAGAAAGAAAAGAAACTCTTGTCAAAGCCTAAAGAAAGAGATGTCTATCAAGGGACAAGAAGCATACAGAACACCAGAAAAGAAATTCTCCATGATACATAATAATCGAAACACTAAATGTACAGAACAGTGAAAGGATACCAAAAGCTACAAGGCAAAAAGAGCAAGTTACATATAAAATGGGGCCTGTTAGAATAATACTTGACTTTTAATGGAGACTCCAAAAGCCAGAAGGGCCTGGACAGGTGTACAAACTTTAAGAGAGCACAAATTTCAACCCAAAAAACAATACCGAGCAAAACTATCAATCATAATTGAAGGAAAAAGAGGGATATTTCATGATAAAAAACAAATTCAAGGAATTTGTGTCTACCAACACAGCTCTACAGAAGTTATAAGAAAGAAAACTTTAGTCTAAAGTGGTTAACCCCACCCAAGAGGACACAGGAATACATAACCCTAGGACAGTAAACCAAAAAAAAAAAAAAAGATAAATAAGTAAATAAATAAATAAAACAATACTTTAACAGTAAAATAACAGGAATTAATACATACTGTCCAATAACTTTCAATATCGACTGTTTCAGTTCCCTAATAAAACACACAGACTATCATATTGGATTATAAAACCGTATCCAAACTTCTGGTGCTTCCAGGAAACCCATCTTGCCATCAAGTTAATTCACCAACATAGGACAATACTTTCTGAACGGGCTCCCAGTAGTGCAGGCATTAAGGATAACAATAATGGGACCTCATAAAAATGAAAAAAAAAACCCCAAAAACTTCTGTACAGCAAAGGATACCATCATTAAACCAAAAGGCAGCCTAAAGAATGGGAGAAGAGCTGGGCAGTGGTGGCACACGCCTTAAATCCCAGCACTCAGAAGGCAAAGGCAGGTGGATTTCTGTGAGTTCAAGGCCAGCCTGGTTTACATAACGAGTCCCTGGACAGCCAGGGCTACACGTGAAACCCTGTCTCAAAAAACTAAAAGCCAACCAAACAAACAAAAAAAGTGGGGAAATATCTGTACCAATTATATAGCCGTCAGTGGGTTTGTGTCTATAATATACAAAACAAAAAACAAAAAAAACAAAAACAAAAACAAAATACCTGTCCTGTTTGAGTTCCTCATGACTTCCCTCAGTGATGGATTGTAAGCTGAAATAAACCCCTTCCTCTGTACATTGATTTTGGTTATTTGTTTAAAAATCATAGCAACTGAAATCCTAATTAAGTACATCCTGAGCAAGGTGATCCAGACTCAAAAAGACAAGCTTTGCATCTTTTCTCTCGTACTCGTGAATGTTAGCTTTACGTATATAAGTTTCATTGAGAATACCCACCAAGGTCAGATAGTCAGTAAAGGAGTGGGAGATAGGAAAAAAAGAGGATCTTTCAAGGAAGAAAAAATAAGAATATTGTTTTATAAAAGGACAAAATATAAATTAGAGCAGGAGGAATAATTGGGTGAAGATGGCAGTGCATGGTAGAATATGGAGAAGGACAGCTAACACTAAAGCCTTTAGAAAAGTTATATGGCAACCTACTGCTGTAGAAGCTTCATAAAATGCACATATGTGTATGTATATATATACACACACACACATAAAGCTTAAAGAGAGTTACTACATAGCAGAGGGAAGGATAATACAATAACGACACATTATATGCTAACAAATAAAATGTCCAGTTGTAGGACTAGGTTATGTCTTTTTTAATCATTGGCCAGTAGGGTTCCATAGCTCTCCCCTCCCTGAAACTTTACAAGCCATTGCCAATGCTATTAGCTACCCTTCAGAACTTGATAGTACAATCCTGTTGCTGCAGACAACGCATAGTTGTGTCACAGCACAAACCAACATCAGCTGGTACTCAATTGGAAGTTTCACCCCTGCTGGCTAGTGTTCATAGTGCTGACAGACACACACACTAGTGAGGGAGGAAAATAATCCTGACTATCACCCAGCTACAATAATTGTTTGTCTGTAAGATATGCCCAGTTGTATAATAGTGGAATGAATTTTATTGTAGTACCCAACCCTTTTTTATTGGCAATAATAACTACTTCGTGAGATGGCCCGGAACCAGAGACTAGCAGTGTGTTATGGGCCCTCGGATAATCCTATTGATTCCTAGTGATATATTACTATGTACCTAAATCAGAGCATCACTCAACCTCCAGTAGAGAAGCTTCTTCTTGTAATCAGTGGTAATTAACACAGAGACCTACAACTAGACCTTGTGTGGAGAGTGAACGTCTTTGGAATGCTCATCTTTAAATGGGATGTTTTTTCATGTCCTCCTCTCAAGTATCAGGGATGCATGTGGAAGAGGGGTTGGAAAGACTGTAACAGCCAGAGCAATAGATGACACCAAGGAAACAGTATTTTTTTGTATACCACAGGGCAGATGCATATAAGAAACCACAGCAACTACAACAGAATGAGCAAGACACAAACTCAAGCCAGGCAAAATCCCAGCATGAAGGAGAGAAGGGGGGCACAAAGTCCCCTATCTCTTCAAGAAGTAATTCACAATTGATAGCTGCTAGGAGAGGGATGAGCAGCTGTGTTCAATGGAGTGACACTGGGTATAATGACCACACTCCGGGGCAAGCCTCACGCTCAGGAATTGTTTTCTTACACAAACCAGACTCCATGTTTCTTTGTGTGTGAATGTGTGTGTGTGTGTGGGGGGGGGGTTGTTTGTTTGTAAAATAGAGAAAGAACATAAAATTGGGTGCATAGGGAGTCAGGGAAAGATCTGGGAGGAGTTGGAGGAGGGAAAAGAACATGATCAAAATACACTGTATAAAATTCTCAACGGATAGACACACTAAACACTTGATTCCACTCCCCTGGCAAAGGGCAAAGAGACACCTCATGGTGTTGTTCTTGTATCAGTCAGGGGCAGAGCAGATGGCAGTCCTTTGTTCATCCTAGCTTGATGCCTGGCTTGGTGGCCAAAGCTGTTTTATGTCTAGGACACATAAAAATCAAATCAAATCAAAACAAAAAGCAAATCCATGCAGTGCGGCACGGGACAAAAGATGTACAGAGACCTGTGTTCCACTGTATCACTGGGGCAGGTAGAGAAGGAAGCCCACAGACCTGCCCTTTGCCCCACAGCAGCAGCCTCGGGATAGCTAGACAGACCTACCACCACCTAGCAGAGTCTGGAGGAGGAAGACAGGCAGAGACTTGCAGACCACAGCCCTGACCCCAAGGATCAGATATGAGGGAAGAGGAAGATGAATGGGACTGGGGTGCATGATGGAAAATTTACAAAGATTTCATAACAAGTTGTTTGTAAAGCATGCTACTGAATGATAGATTGAAAAATTTTGTACATAATCAACCTAATTTAGCAACTTACATTTAAAAAAAATATTAATTCCTTTCAAATATAAAACTCTTTACTTCAGGGAAATATTATAGTCCTAACTGAAAATAAAAGTATGTAAAATTAAGTATTCACTGATCTAATTCTTTTGAATTTAATATTTTCTTAATCCTTTAAAGATTTCATATGAAGTATTTTGATCATACTAATCCTCTACTACTACTACGTCTAAAAGCTGCACCACAAGAGAAGACACACTCTTGCCACTATCATCTGGCCAATGGCACATGGCTGGGATGTTCTCAGGCCCCAGAGGTGAGGCTAATGGTATTAATCTGATAAATGGAAACAGTATCACACTGCTGTCTAAAACCATGTCTCTATACACACGGATTAGGACCACTCTCAAACCTCTCTGGTGTGGCGGGCACTGGCTAATGCAGAAACTCACAACTGGCCAAAGTGCGGAGAATAAAACTTGATTCTTAATCTGTCCTATTGGATTACAGGAAAAGGCTCCTTTAATAATAGTTTTAGTACCTTGGACCAGTAGCTTTTAGAGACAAATCCTAACTATGTAAAAACCCAGAGGTCTATTCTGTGGCTATAAATCACATCTTTTTCCCCTCCGAAATGTTTTTCATCTCTTGCCCCAGTACTCTCAGACACTGGAAAGGACTTAGCACACAGAGATACAAGTATTTACAACTCAAACTTACAAAATGAAGTGCAATTTATGTATTTAAAACATCTTAACAAAGTATCAAATTGCTTATGTTCTGTTCATTTCTAGCAATCAACAAAGCCAAGTTTATGAACCACTTCTTACTTATTTATTCCCAGCTGTCCCGATCTGATAATCATGAGATTGGGCAGAGTAAACCTAGCTATTTTGGCTATAATTCCTCAAGCTTTTAGTGAACCCTTCACTTGGATTGTCAAACTAAATATGGCCTCTCAGAAATATCTCCTCTAACCATGTCATATTATTTGGGCTCCTTCAGTTCGTTTCCATTATATACTCTCGTTTTTTATGTAACTTTTTCAGGACACATGAAAGTATGAAAGTATTATTGCTTGCTTACTCAGTATCTAACATTTTCCCAATCTATCATGTGAGTGAACTGAGGGCAGGCACTTTTGCTCATCTTGTTTACTTTTAGTTTCCCGATGCCTAGAGTTGTCCCTGATACAGAACAAGTGGACAATAAATACCTGTTGAGGGAATGAACTATGCACATGAATTACAGTGGTCCATTGCTCACCGGTATCACACACTTCTTTTAGACACAAGATGGAGTGTACTTCTTGCCTCCTTATGCTTAGGGAACTATTCTTTGCTTTATAGACAATAATTTGCTATTTATTAGGATATCAATACACTGGGATTTAATTGGTAGCTATGAGTCAATTCTCTGCCCCCTGCCTGAGCTGCTTTGAGAATGAATCTGTAAGTATTGGGGTTTGATCAATGAAGGCTTCCAGTGTCAGACATAGAAAAAGAGAAATGGAAAAGTTCCTATTACGTGGTTCTCAGAAGTCAGAAATAAGGAAATTGTGTGGGGTTTTTTTCTTTTCTGCTAGCTCTTGAAGGGTCTCATATGGGTGGTCCCCACAACTGTTCTTCTTATATCTGAAGTCTGAGAGCAAGTAATTAGTGAGTGAGCATTTGTTTTTTTTTCTTTCTTTCTTTCTTTCTTTTTTTTCCTCTCTTTTTTTAAAGATCTGGCAAACATTAGCTAAATGAGGTAAACTTTACAATGCTGCAAGAAGTGTGGAAGCAGTGTGAAATCCAAACACATTAATTCTGATAAAAAAGAAAGGTTTGATGATTAAAGTTAAGTGACATGAAAAATCTAGCTATATATCTGCGGCTTCTGGTCACCATTAGCTTTCCTTAGTGTTGCGGAAGCTGATTGCTATGCTGGTGGTATAGTTCAGCCATAGAGTGCTTACACAGCATGTAGGAGGCCTTGAATACAATCCCCAGTACTGTAAAATGTTACCTATGCTAATCTTAGTAATGCCCACCTTGATCTCTGTAGAATATCCCAAGGTTGATGGATGATATTTGTAAATAGTCTCAAATAGTTAATGGAATTTAACCCCAAGCCTAGAACTGTCATGGTTGTTATACAAGGTTTGGTTAGAAACACTTCTTTCTTGCAATGGGAAACTTCTGCGTCTCAGTCGTCCTTGAGGAAACGTAAGAAAAATCACTCTCCAGAACTGGGAGTGAGCTGGGGGCGGTGGGGGTGGAGGAGAGCTCTTGCTTAGCATGTATAATGCCTCTGGTTCCGGCTTCAGCATTTCACACCAAAGTTCAGGCTGGAAAGATGAGTCAATGGGTAAAGTGCTTGCTGAGCACACACACAGTTCTGACTTTGGTTCCCTAGCATCCATGTAAAAGTCAGATGTGGTAGCATTCTCTTCTATTACCAGTGCTGGGTGGGGCCAGAGACAGGCTAACCTAGAAGGTAGCTAGTATAGGCAACACAGGATGCCCTATCTAGGATTAATGAGAAACCCTGTCTCAAGAAATAAGGTAGACATCAACAGAAAAAAATGAACCTGTTATAACCTGTTTCTGTCTCCTATACACTTATGAGTGCACATGCATGCTTAATATACATACACACACATACACACACACAGACACATACACACATACACACAAACAGAGAGTGAGAGAGAGGGGGAGAGAGAGAGAGAGAGAGAGAGAGAGAGAGAGAGAGAGAGAGAGAGAGAGAGAGAGAGACAGAGAGAGAGAGAGAGACAGAGAGAGAGAGAGAGAGAGAGAGAGAGACAGAGAGAGAGAGAGAGAGAGAGAGAGAGAGAGAGAGAGAGAGAGACAGACACAGACACAGACACAGACACAGAGACACAGAGAGACAGAGAAAGAGACAGAGAGACAGAGAGACAGAGAGACAGAGACAGAGACAGAGACAAAGACAGAGAGATCATTTTATAAAGTTCCAGTTTTTCTTTAAGGCAGCAGCACACCTTGTTTAGGGTTTGTTCTTGTAGTGGGGTGTTTTGTTTGTTTCTGAAAAAAAAATTATGATCCTCTTGTATCAGCTTCTCAACTGTTAGGATGACAGGCTAGAAATGGGTTTTCTCTACCAGAGTTACACTATGTTCAGTAGGGATCTTCCTCACTAAAGGTGGCTCTTCTCTATTTGTCATGTTTGACTTCATTTCACATCGATTTTGTAGACATGGTTCCCCTACTGAGTGTGCCACTGATATCATAATTTACAACTTATTTAAAATAGCGCCATTGTTATTATTTTGATTTCTAATCCTTAATTTACAAGTGCCAAGTGGAATTTCAGTAGTAATATAGAAATTGATTAAAGTCAATTTAAATAAAAACTCTTGAAACCTGAAGCAGAAATTCCTGATGCACCTAGTCTTACTGTAACTTGTTAAGCCAGGTTTGGTTGATATCCTTGGGAGACTTGTTCTTTTCTGAAGGGAAATAGAGGAGTTGTGAATCTGGGGGAGAGGAGAGGTAGTAAGGAAGAGACTAGGAGGAGTGGAGGGAGGGGAACCTGTGGTCAGGATGTAATATATGAGAGAAAAATAAATTTAAAAAGGAAATAAATTCATGGTGTTTCATACCTGGGTTCAAAAATAGTAATATCAACCCATTTTAAAAATATTTTACCCTTTGAGATTATAATATAATTACATCATTTCTCCCTTTCCTTCATCTAAACCTATTTCTCTTTCAAATTCATGATGTCTTTTTCGTTGATTGTGTGGGTATGTTGTGTGGATATACATATTCTCAGTCCATATAATGATACCTGCACATATTTATATGTTTTCAAAGCTGAGAATTTGGTACTATATTATCAACTCATTTTGAGATGAATCTTGGATATATTCAAACATAGTAAAATTTCTTTCAAAATGCATTTAAAGAGTGGCACAATTTTACTCATATTGTTCATTTATGTCTTGCTTATTATCATTAGCATGTGCACAATCTCTCCCCCTATTCTCCTTTTTTTTCTTTGAAACAGGACCACATTACAAAGTTCTCACTGTCTTCTCTTCAAGCTCACTCTGTAGAACAGGCTCATTGTTGCTTTGCAGTACTTCCGAGCCTGCCTTCTGTAGACTGGGATTATGGACACACCTTCATGCCCAGACTCCATGGGTATGATGGGAAAGAGGAGACAGTAATAAGATAGATTTATCTTGATTTTAAACCTCGCTTTGAGAATTGGTTTCATGATGCATTATTTTGACCTTCTCAGTATTGTATATTTTGATTTGATGTGCCATCCCACCTCTTTTCCACAGTTCACTGAGGCTGTAAACAAGAGGGAATGTGCAGTGGCATACCCTGAAAATTATACATTGTTGAAAAGGTCAAAATAGTAGAGCTGAATGTTGCTATTTGTAATTTACAGAATAGATGAGGCATTCAACTTCAAATAAGTCATTCTCTTGACAGATAGAATAAGCAAACATAAAATGGCACAACATGAATCCGTTTGGGAAGCAGACACTCACAATAAAACATAGCCAGAGTTCAGTGTCTTCCTTGGTTTCATAAGATAGTGTAGCATCTATTTTTTCTTCTATAGGCAAAATAAAGCCTGCTGTGTTCCTTACAAACAAGCTATGTGTCATTCAAATGTTACTTTGAAAATATGGAAAGAAGAAAAATCCTCAAATATATTGTTTTCCCCTCTTAGGGAAAGAGGGGAATGAATGTAGTATAGAAAGTGCTGGCTCGGAATGACTACTTAGAATATTATGGGTTATGTGTATTTATGTGATAGTTGTGCTTTTACTTTTGAGGGTGTGAGTTTCTTCACATGGAAAAAAACATGTGTGGTTCATAAGTTCTCTCTCTTGATAATTTTGGACTTCTCTCTTGATCATGTAATTTACAATCCTAATCTCCTTCCAGACTTTTCCATAATAGAGTTTCTGCAAAGGTTTCTACCAACTATTGTATGCGTATAGTTCTTTCATTAGAAATGTGGGAACAATGTTGCCTCCTCTTAAATCTGTGCTGGACTTGTGACTTACTTTAATCAAAAGACAAGTGAGGCAAGTGCTGCATCTATGCAAAGCCTAGTTTTTGAGACAATTGGCATCATCTGTCTTGACAGAAAGCCTTTCAGGGAAATAGATCTCCACTTAAATGAATAATACTAAAATACACTTTGGACATAGAGAAGCCACTTAAATTGTGTCTATGTAAGATGAGCACCAAAGCTCCAGAATTTTCAATGGCACTATGGTGTGACCATAGTCAAATTTATTCACAGACAAAGAACCACCTAAATGCTCACAGGTTCAGATTATTTACTGAGTTATTTTTTTCAACCCTTTAAATCTGGAAGAGGACATTTTATATAATAAGTCATGGGAAAGTTTTAATAATATTTTATCACTCTCACCTACCTATACCCAATCTATCACCAAAAATATGCTACATTGTAAGATTATTAAAGAAGGAATTAAATTTCTATTGTTCCTTTCTAGCTTGTACAAATATATCTGAGACATAGAAGTTTAATTTTATTTCAGTGTTCTTTATCTTACCACATGAAAAACAACCACACCTTTCTTTTCCCAAACAGCTCACGTTGTGTTGCCTTATCACTTGCCAGAAATTATATTCTCTTAACCCTCACAAATGAAACTGTGTGGGAAGATATACAAGAACTCTGTTTGCTACTTTGGCAACATTTTGTGTAGTGTGAAATTATTTCAAGAAAAAAGGGATAAAAATACAGCTGTACATAAGTAGCATCATCAGCCAGGTTTGGTACAGGTGTTTCTTTGAGATTCTGCATGATATAATTACAATTCATCTCTCTGACCTTGCTGTATGACACCCTTATCTGCAACATTGCAAATTCTAATGTCCTAACTATATTAGAATGAAAGACAAAGACATGCAAAAATGTCCCATCTTTTCTGCTTCTGGAAGACCTTATTATATGCTATTTTCATTTGTGAAACACATTTCTCCTCTTTTTTCATATGATACTTCTTATTAATCCTTAAAGGTTATGCTTTTAGACTTTCTGAAGCCAGGCATCTTGATCCACCCATAGATAAATATTCTTTATTTTCACTTAAGACACTTAATAACAATTTGTGATGTTACACTCATGTAAAATAGTATGTTAATTTACTTACTTGATCCTCTGCTGGGACAGTAATAGCCACAAGAGAAAAAAAAACATTCCTTACTTATATCTCCAGTGTTCAGAAAAATGCTCATTTTATAATTAGAGCTCAATAATTCTTTGTTGCATGATTTTAATCTAATGAACTGTTGCTTAAATCATATATTGTATGAATTACTATTTAAATTTATGCAAATTACAGTACTTTTACAAAGGTCATGTTCAGTGACATAAAAGATGGTCTTCAAGAAGGGAAGAGAGTGTGAGAAGTTATTTCACAACTCTACACAGACCAAACATTCAATTATCCCACATCTGTACTAATAACCTAGGGATCATAATGGGAGTGCTCCTCCTTTATTAGCTGGCAAGAATAACAATATATTAATTTGTTCAGCATTTCCTGTTGTCTATTAGCTGAACTATATGTTTGCCTCTCTGAGGACAGGAGGCATCTTCATTGTCATGTATGAGGTATTAGAAAGTGTATACAAGTTGAATCATATATTAAGACTAAGTAAAACCCAGGAGGCAACACTCCTATATAGAAAGAATCTCAAAACTCAACTTGTAATTCCTGGCAACCTACTTATAATCAAACAAATAGAATAATGCTAGCTATTTCCTATTACTTCCCCAATACCCTTCTCTCCCCTTGACTTTTTTGGGGAAGAAGGGCTGGTTAAGTAAGAAAAGTGTCTCTAGTTAAACCCACTCACAATAGTACTCCTGTGATGTGTACGTATACCCCTAATATTACACTGTGGCACAACAAAAGATTTATATCCATTTTTATTAATATAAATTGATACTACTTCATAAATACAGATTATATAAATACATTGAATCTTTAAATTTTACAGGTGGTAAGGAAATATTTTTTCTCAATGGAGACAGCCACAATTAATAATCCCTTATGTCCCCATGAAATGGAAGGAAAACCAGGACTTGAAATGAATCCCAGTTCTGAAAGGTTGTTCATACGTATACAGGGATTTCTACTCCTGGACTTGGAAAGCAGGACTTGTAGATTCAGCCCTGAGGTTAAAGCTCAATTGTACAGAAAACGTCCCTCTTCAAAGCCGCTTGAGACATACGTATGTCTACCTATGTGTGTGATTCTCCAACAATCCAAATTACGTGGAAATTCAAATTCAAATATGCAGGCTCCCAGGTGCTCGGATTTTGGGTTGTCAAAATTTTTACTCTGGAAATAAAGTTTGTATGCCTCATCCTGCTGTTAGCTGTGTTTGAGTCTAGATGTAAGTAGGTACACAATTATGGATGTAACTGCATACCCTTCGTAAAGCTGTGTGCTTAGTCATACTGTCTGTGAACATAACATCAGTTTTTTTTTCATTGTTTGAATGCTGTTGAGCTCCAATAAAGTGAGTCCTATAATCCAGTGGATGGTTATAAGACGATGAAAGTTTATAGACAGAACCACTACATGCAGAAATTTAGAACACCCAGTGATGGCAGAGATACTGAAGATGGCCAGAAACTGCCAAAATTTTGGGTAAAACATAAACTTCATTCTCCTTTGGTGCCTTCACAATAAACCTACAAAGAAGAGAGTGCCTTTAGACATCTGGTCCCTGAAACTGGGATATAATTTGGTTGTATTTTTTCATATATATATATATATGCTATTTGGCTTGTAGCCCACTTTGAAAGCAGCCATAGGAAGCTGGCACATAAAGTAGTAGAGGCCATGTGACAGTAAAAGGCAGCCAGTCCAACTGCATAGTATATACCTATAGACAGCACTGTCTTCCTCTGGTGAATATCTTGAGAGATATAAGACCTAGACCAGCATAAAACAGCTGGGTACTTTTCATTATTATCCAGGAAGAAATCTGGTCATTTTTTTTCTTACATAGAAAGACAAAAGGGAGTTAATAAAACATTGTGTAACATAGTAGCCTTTGCCTGATTGAAGTAATACAATTAATTAATTGGGAAGTTTTTCAAAGGCTCAATATTTGAAAATGCCATCAACAATTCCCTATGGAAGAGTACAAATAGACTAAGCAATTAAAGTGACTGCAATAAAAAAAAAACCCTGATCCTTTCATTATGGTCCACTAATCCTGGATTTAGCAGATGGGCCCTGATTAATGGGCTTGAGAAGTAAATGATCCTAGAGAAGAAGAAGTAGAATATGGTGGAAAAAGTATATTAGTATTAGTCATGTAATCTCAAGCTTGCTAGTATTTACAGTTTCTATACTTCTGTATAATGGATATAGTTCATACTGCTTGAAAAATCATCAGAAAAAAAAAAAGTGCTCAACTCTCGGCCATAAACAGCAGCTAGTGAAAACAGAACCATTAAGTCCTAATGAAGAAGTCAAAAGTTTTAAGGCTGCCCCACTCCAATGCCACAAGTGGATAAAAATCAAGTATGAAGTATGATGCAGAGAAGAAAATATGCTTAGTATAACTGAATTTACATTTAAAAAAACATCAATTGTGGTTAAAGTGGCTTGTGTTGGTCGATGGGATCTACAGCTTGTCAAGAATTTTAAGCTGGTCTTTATCCCTGATATCTAGATACTATTAGTCCTATTTTTCTTAAAGACAAAAAAAAACCCTAAATGATTTATTTATCACTAACCATGGAACAAATGATCGTTGGCTCTTTCACATAGTAACTCCTATGGGAAGGGTTAGAGAGTTTATCTAACCACAAGTTTAAAAGACGAGCCAACAGTGTGATGTGGCTGCTGAATAAGCTCACACAATTTCAAGCTACATTTATAAGGATAATGATACTGTCTCTGAATGTGCTGCTTTATACTGTACAAACCACTTGCAGATGGATGCTCTTATTGTACACAGTGGCTGGGACATAGGAAGTCAGTTATCCTATGCTCTAAATGAGTTATGTATCTCTGGTATATGGAGTCATATTTTAAGAATCACACTGACATTCTTTATTAGAAAATATCCAGAAAAAGGGAGACAGAATGCTGCAATGTTTTTAAGACCATATATTTATATTTATATGTGTATGTGTGTGTATGTATGTATGTATGTATGTATGTATGTATGTATGTATGTATGATGTTCATGAACCTGTTAGCATATTCAACTATTGGCAGGACTAAGTTGAATAACAGATTGATTCTGTCTTACAAGAAAAGATTGTAGCTCAACATAAGGAAAAACTTTGCGGTGAAACGTAGAGCAGTGAAAGAGGCTGTCTCTAGAAGAGTGACGTCTTGATTGTTACAGAACTCTTTGCTCCAGACAACACTCTTAGGGGTCCTCCCAGAAGAAATTCTACATCATTTTATTACAACCAAAACTCATCTAAATCTCTGTTCTCTGTATTCTGAAGCTTTTTTTTTGCCATTTGTGAATCAATGAGTTTGGAGGGGGTGTTACTAAGAGGAATGTGGGGGGGGGGCATAATTTCCAGGACCAGAAATGATTCACGGACAGACGCACCATCAAAGCTCACTCTAGTATGAGTGACAGCTCCCAAAAGTGTGGAACCTGGATCACACAAAGAAGCTGCAGGAAGCTGAACAGCTCAGAGACTGTCTCTTTCAGGCCACTCAGATGGTCTGAGCCTCTTCATTTGGTAGGGGGAGGGTCAGCTGCTCTCTGCTTCTTTCAGACTCCTTGAGCAGTCTTATTCTAGTCTAGCAACCCAGGGTGTCTGAGAATGTCTGAAGCTTTGATTGGAATGCCATTGGAATGCTAAACTTTGGATAAGAAGATGTGGTTGGAAGGACTATATATACATGAATTTTCTATGCTGATATCTAAAATGCCACTGAAAACCTCCACATTCTTGTTTAGATATTACTTGGCTAGATATGTGTAGGAATTCCAGGGCAAGACTTTGAAAGATCATGTGGGGATGGTGGAAAAAACATGAGCTACATGGAAAGTTATTTTAATACCCAACCAGACTCTACGTTACTAAGAAGTAAATATTTTTCCATGTTAAGCAATTGTGATCTTTGTTTTTTTTTTTTAATATTAGCTATAATCATCTTTACCAATAATACCACCAAGGTTCCCTTCTATCTAAGTATGATGGGTTTTTCCCTTAATTTCTTTACACAATGATCTGTGTATGTAGCAAAAGATGACTTTGAACTTCAAACTTTCTTTTCTAGTTTGCCAAGGTTGAGTGCTGGGATTATGTTTGTGGTGCCACCTTGCCCAATCTATACAATACTGATTTTGAAACCCTGGGCTTCATGAATGCCTGGTAAACACTCTACCAAGATAAATCTTCAGCCATATCCCACTTCTTGAAAGCTCCAAATGCAATTTTCTGTAAAGTTGAATTTTAAAATTGTAAAAGAGTTTAATGAAAGGTCTGCAGCGAGGGATGTTGTTAACTATCTTTAAGTATCACAGCAAAGCAGAAATCTTACCTGTGATTCCCATCAATCAACATCTCTGTACATTTATTTGCATACATAGAGCACAAATCACTGAGCTGCAGGCACTGTAGTTACTGCTAGAATGAAATAACCAAAATCCCTAATTGTAAAGGCCATAGAGTAGTAAAGACTGGATACAGATGTACCAATGAATACAATTAAAAGTCAAACTTGTTGGGGCAGAAGAATTCAAACAATGCAATAAGAATGTTGATAAAAGGAGGAATAAAGTGGTCCTGTGGCTGTGGGCCAGTGATAAAGAAAGTCATTGGGATTTGGGTGATGGAAAGTTACAGGCTGGGAATGAGAGCGCTGATGAGTTGCCTAATTAACACAAACAAGCAGTTGGATTTAACTGGAATGTTGGGTGCAAGAAGAAAGATAGGTGGTGGCCTCCAATCAAGGTAAAGAATTATTTTTTTATGCCAGCTAAGTGAGGAGGGGAAATTGGAGGAATCTAAGGAGGGAATCTGCAGTCAGGATGTAGTGTATGAGAAAATAATATATAAATAAAAGAAAGGAAAAAGAAAATTACTAGTACTATTAAACTAGAAGAAACAAATGAGATGATTCACAGTTTCATTTTGCTATACAGTGAAGCAAAGAGACCAGTTTGCAATTTATTAGAAATAATGGGCTGAATTTGAGGTTGTTGAAATAATTGATGAAGAATACTCTAAAGAAGCATTATTGCTTAAGCAATGTTGTAACAATATGCAACCTAAGACAGAGGAAAGATCAACACCTAAATATAAACTATGTACATTGAATGTGTTAGAAGCCCAGGGGTCCTGCTCAAACTATGGCATCAGCCAAGGACAATACAATACATGTAGTAAACTTCGAACCCCTACCCAGATCTAGCCAATGAACAGGACATTCTCCACAGTTGAGTGGAGAGTGGGGTCTGACTTTCACATGAACTCTGGTGCCCCATATTTGACCACGTCTTCTGGATGGGGAGACCTGGTGGCACTCAGAGGAAGGACAGCAGGCTACCAAGAAGAGACTTGATACCCTATGAGCATATACAGGGGGAGGAGGTTCCCCTCAGCCACAGTCATAGGGGAGGGGAGTAAGAGGAGGAATGGGAGGATACAAGGGATGGGACAACCATTGAGATGTAATATGAATAAATTAATAAAATATATTTTAATATTTTAAAAAAGAGAAAGTGAAGAGTAGCCATGAACACATTGGCACAGCAAAAAAACCTTCTGAACAGAGCGCTGTTAGCATGGGCACTAAGATCAACAATTAATAAATGGAAACCCTGTGAAACTGAAAAGCTTCAGCACAGCTAAAGACACTGTCATTCAGAGAAACTGGCAACTTAAAGAATGAAAAAACCAACTTCATATCCAATAGAGGGATAATATCCAAAATAAATGAAGAACTGAAAAGGCTAGACATAACCCCAATCCAATAAAAGAATATGTTATGGATATAAGCAGAGAATTCTCAAATGAAGAAAGTCAAATGGCAGAGAAGTGCAAATCAAAACTACTTTGAGATTTCATCTTACACCTGTCAGAATGGCTAAGATCAATAAAATGAGTAACAGTTCATGCTAGCAAGGATGTGGAGAAAGTAGGAACACTCCTCCATTGATGGTGGGAATGCAAACTTTTACAACCACTTTGGAAATCAATCTGGTGCTTTTTTAGAAACTTGGGAATAGTTCTACCTCAAGACCCAGCTATACTACTCCCGGGCATATAACCAAAAGATGCTCCACCATACAAGGACATTTGCTTGTTCATAGCAGCTTTATTTGTAATAGCCAGAATCTGGAGACAACCTAGATGCTCCTCAACTGAAGAATGGATAAAGAAACTGGTACAGTTACACAATATAGTATTATTCATCTGTTACAAAAAACAAAACAAAACAAAACAAAAGACATAATGAAATTTGAAGACAAAGGGATGGAACTAGAAAAAAATCGTCCTGAATGAGGTAACCCAACCCAGAAAGACAAATATGGTATGTGCTTACTTATATGAGAATATTAGAAGTTAATTTATTGATAACCAACATACACTTCATAAAACCACAGATATTAATTATACAGTATAGGACTTGGGAAGAAAGATTTCTCTAGGAGAGGGAAATAGAACACATAGGTATGGATGGGTGCAGGGGACTGGAATATGAGGATCAAGTGGAATGTGTGTGTGGAAGGGGGCACGGAAAGCCTGGAGGATTGCTGGAGAGCCGCTAGTCTTTTAGTGCATGTTTGGAGCCTGAAGAAGATGGGCTCTACTGTGAGTAAAGGAATGCAGCAGCTTCCTAAAATAGATGAATTTCCAAGCCAGAGAGAAGGCAGACACGCAAAGCGAAGCTTCCTCCCTCCATTTTGTTTTTTAACTATGCTGCCATAGGATGGTGGCACTGATATCAAAGTGGGTGTTCTTGGTTCACATAATTTGATCTAAAAATATTTTCTAGGTATCTCTGTGGCTAGATATTTAGTCTATTTTAGTCACTCTGAAAACTGAGGTTCACTATCACAGTCTTTTTTTTTTTCTATTTGAATGGAATGTACCTCTAAATTTTTGAGAGGGATTTCAACGTGGTGTAGTTTTACTTTGGAAACTTTTGAAATATTGAGTCTTCCAGCTGATGAGATAGAGATATATTTCCATTTATTTATGTGTAACTTTTTAAAAAAGGCTATGGGTGTTTTGATTGATGTATGTGTGTGTACCATGTTTGTGTTTAGTGCCCATGAAGGCCAGAGGATAGTTTTGGATCCCCTGTAACTGCAGTTACAGATGGTTGTAAGCTGTCATATGGGAGCAGCAGGTCTTCTTAACCACTGAGCGATCTCTCCTTCCCAGTTCTGCCTTTTTAATTGCAATAGTGCTTTATAATTCCCAGTGTACATATCTTTTACCTATTTAGAAAAAATGGATTTGAACGCATTTTATTATTTTACACTATTTTTAAATGAGAATTTTTACTGTGAGCCTTCTAGATTGTTCGCTAATTGTCTCTAAAAGCACAAATACTCGCACTGTATTTATTCCATGTCCAGGAGCTTTCTTCAATTTACTTGGTCTAACATTTTAAAAAAAGTTTTCTTCTACTTAGAAAATCATGTCCCGTGAGAACAAAGATACTTGTATAGTCTTTTCTGGTTTGGGGGCAGCATTTACTTCCATTTCTTGCTTGGTTGCATTGGGTAGGACTTCACGTATGAGATTTAGAGAAATATCCACCTGAGGATCCTTACCCTACTCTTTATCTTATGGAAAAAGCTTCCAGTCTTTCAACATTTGGTATCCGATTTTTCCTATGAGTTTTTCCATATATGACCTTTACTCTGTTCAAGTCATTCCTTCCCATTTCTAATTTGTTCCATATGTTTTTATCGTGAAAGCTTCTTGAGATTTTTTTTCAAAAGTTTCACCCACAGCTATTAAGATGCTTATGCGATTTTCATATGGTGAACCATCTGTACATTCCAGGCTAAATCCAACTTGGTCATGGTGCATAATCCTTTTAACATGCAATCGAATTCAGGTTGCTGGTATTTTATTGAAGACTTCTGCATGTATACTCATCAAGAATATTGATCAGCCTGTAGTTTTCTAGTAATGTCTTTGTCTGGTTTTGTTAGCTGAGTAATGCCGGTCTAGTTGAAAGCATTTGGAAGTGTCTCCTCCACTTAAACCTCCTAGATATATTGAGTATTGGTAGTAAAACTGTAAACATTCACTACAATTATTCAGTGATACCATGTAGTCCTGGGGGCTTCTTGGTTGTGAGATGTTTTATTTTTAATCCAGTAGTCACATTCAATAATTTTTATTCCAACTTTCTAATTTTTTATGATTTACCTTGCTTTGTTCATGTTTCTAGTAATTTATCCATTACCTTTAAATTTTTCAAATAATTGTTTATGCCATTTTAAAACCATAGAAGTAACAAAATACTGTGCTATCAGTTATTTCCATGTTTTCATTTCTTATTTTATTTAGTTGAGTCTGTTCTTCCATACTGAGGATTGAATCCAAGCTTGCAAGCCTTGCATTCTAAGCAAAGAGCTCTACCTCTGAGCTATAGGCATAACTGGTTCCTTCCTCTGAAACTACTAAGAGCTTATCAGTTTTGTCAATGACTTAATATTGAAACAGCTCCGAGTTTCATTAATATTTTCTATTTTATTTTTTATTCTTTATTTTTATTATTTCATTTTCTTCTCCTTGTCTACAACTACTTCCTCCTCTTCCTCCATTTCTAAATTTAGGTATTTAGACTTGATTTGCTATTTTGAATTATAATGCTAGGTTGTTACTTTGAGAAATTTATTTTTGTCTAATTGATGTATTAGCAGCTATAAACTTTCTTTTTATTACATTGTATTAATTATACAAAAGTATTTCATTATTTTATTTCAATAAGCACATATAATGTATTTAGACATATTAATCCACTCCATTAATTTTTATCAATTCCTTTCTCTCCTTCTATTGTATCATTAATAGTCTCCATTTGTCTTTCATATACCCCCAGCCCCTGATTCTACATATGATATAAAACATGTGATATTTGTCTTTATGGGACTAGCTTATTTAACATAAGAATAAAAATCTTAGTACTATGTTTGCTGTATCTCATAGATTTTAATGTTTTGTTTTCATATTTTTGTCTTAAGAGGTTATCTTCTCTTTTGATTCCTTCTTTAACTTGTTCATTGTTCAAGGATGTTCTTTAATTTTCACATATAAATTTTTATTTGATTAAAATATTTTGATATCTAGTTTTATTCTATTATGGAAATCAATGCTACTTAGTATAATTTGGGTCTTCTTAAATGTATAAATAATTATCTCAGAACATGGCATGTGACAAAACTTAGGAAATGTTCCAGATGTATTTTTAAAGGAATGTATCATCTGTTGGATGGTATTTCAATTTTGGGCAGAGTGTTCTTTATATATGCCATTCTGATCCATTTGTGTTATAGCATTAAGCTCCCTCTCTCCCTCCCTCCCTCTCTCTCTCTCTCTCTCTCTCTCTCTCTCTCTCTCTCTCTCTCACACACACACACACACACACACACACACATGAGAGAGAGAGAGAGAGAGAGAGAGAGAGAGACAGAGACAGAGACAGAGACAGAGACAGAGAGACAGAGAGAGACAGAGAGACAGAGACAGAGACAGAGGGGGGGGAAGAGGGGAGAGGTGCCATGAAAAGAGAAAATGATATTTGGAGGGTAGATGGGGACCAGCAAAGGAGAGAAAGGAAACAAGACAGCATAGAGGACAAATATAAACAAATTGTGGTGGTATTCATGCTTAGAAATGTCATTATGAAATCCATTATTTTGTAGACTACCAAAAAGTTAATTAAAAATTTAAGGTTAATTAAACTATTTCAAGTATATAGAACAGTTGAATGAATTCAGAGAAAAAATACATACTGAGTTATCGACAGAGCTCCGAGGTAGAATTTTGCTTAGCACACATAGGCCCTTGAATAAATTCCCCAAACTACAAAATACGTGAAAATAAAAATGCGTAGCAATGTATGCTGTCCATAAGAGCCTATCATTTAAGTGTGAACATAGCTGGAAAGCAAAGGAAATGTGAAAGTAAAGTTTCCTTTTGGATCTTTACTCTTACTGTTTTATGCGTAATTGAAAATGAACCTGATTTATCCTACAGTTTCACTAGTGTTTGCCTTGTATGTGTCATTGTTCAGCAGTTGAGTTTCCATGTAGTCATCACTGCCATGTATGACTGGAGAAATAACCATTTTACTATTATACAATATTTTTCTTCGGGTTGATGACATTTTCTAGGTCAAAATATAGTTTCTCTGACATCTAGGATCAAGCCTGTTTTCATTTGATTATTATACGTTTTATCATTTTCCATCTATGTGAGGTTATGGAGGGAAAGAACCTGTATATTCTGATAGTAGGAATGTGTAAACAATTGAAGTCACTAAAGAAATCTGTATGGGGTTTCAAAAACATCTGTTAGCATACTCTTATATTCTGACTAGAGGTGATTATCCATAGGAAGGGCTTACTACTATTATTTTATTATTTTCTGATTGATTTGTTCCTCTACTGCCTCTTGTGTTTGGTAATGCAAGCCTCTGCTCATTCTCAATCTCAGTAAACAGAAACTTTGCCTGTGTTCGTCCAGTATCTCTATGAGTAGTTTTTAATTCTTTTACATTTCATTCGTATATGTCCATTGATTTCAATCCAGCTTATAGAGGTTTGATTAGTTGGATTGGGTCATATGTCTCTTTGCTCATGTACTTCATAACATTATGTTGGAATGCACAATGTTTACAGACTCGATCTGAAGGCAGAACTTTATTACCCAGTCCAACTAGAAATTCTTAAGGACTTTTAAGATTTTTCAAGAGCCAGTGACTTTTATCTACTCTGGGCTTGTGTTCATCATTTTTTTTTCAGTTGGAGAGCCTTTCTAACTTTTCCCCAGGAATGTGTAACCTATTTATCCTTCTTGAATTGGTCTGTAGTACTAAGCATATAAAGCCTGTTTATTTCATTCTCATCAGGTTATGTGTGACACAAATTAGTCTCTTGTGATGCTGCCACCCAAAGTCAGAATATTACATGTACAGAAAGAGATATCAGAAAGAGAGATTTACATTTATGTTTACAACAAAGATATACCAATGCCTATTGTTTGCTAGGTAACCCAATGGTGCAGAAAAAATATGCGAATGTTCTAAAGAGTAAAAAGAATTAGTGAAAGTGATAAAATTGAATAATTAAAATATTAGCGAGCTACAAGTTTTTATAGAGTAATAGAAGTGATGTTATATTTCAGTGACATAAGAAATGAATGTGACATGATTAGTCAGATGTTCCATGTATAATGTTCAAGCACATGAATAGTGACAGGCAACAAAGGACATAGTAGTGTACCCCTGTAGAATATTAAAAGAAGTTGGTATGTGAAGATATATGTCATTAGGTTTTTCATTCTCGGGGGACAATGTATGATTCTTCTTATTCTGCTATATTGCCAATGTCAAATGTCAACTCCATTGATCATTGTATTAGTTACTTTTCTATTGCTATAATAAAACTCTATGATCAAGACGACTCATAGAAGGAAGAGTCTATTTGAACTTATGATTCCAGAAGGAAAAGAGTCCGCCATGGCAGCCAGAAGCAGACATGGCAGCAAGAAGTCAATACTGAGTGCTCACATCATGAGCCTTAACCACGAAGAAGAGTGGTGAGGTTCTGAGCTCTCAAAGCTCCCCTTCAGTGGCATATTTCCTCTAGCAAGGCCACACTTTCTAAGCCTCCACAAACATTATACACCACTTGGGACCCAATGTTCAAATATATGTACCTATGGAGCAATGCTCATTTAAAAAACACCAGAGTCATCTATGTATGTTCACTTATTTAGTAAGTACGATCACTTGGTCTAATTATTGAGAAACTTAATTTGAAGGTGCAGTCGCATAAAGGGATGATTTATTGCTAGCAAAACATATGAGAATTGTAGAAATAAGAGCATAGGCAGACAATTTACATTGTAAGACTACACCTCTCCCTCTTATATGGAGAGAAAGAGGAAAACTGACATTTTTAAATAGAGGGGAAGAAAATTGAAACATTTTACTTTGAATTATCTTGGCTTGTTTACCTAGTAGTTGGATGTAATATTTTTTTTAAACATTTTTTTTCAGATTAAAATACAGCATGTGTTGAAAGTCCTGAAGAATAAGGAAAATTCACTCTTTTCTTATGTTTAGAATTAAGAATATGGGTGGATTTGAAACACGATGAAGAGTAGATTATTCATACCACTAAAATAATCCTCTTGAAAAAGACAGCTGGACAATGACTAATAGAATTATTTATCAGGATATACAGACAAAATGAAAGTCAAATAATGTTAAGCAGAGACAAGAGCTGCATACAACAATATAACTGTGGTCTTTCCCTTGACAAATGAAAACTTAACTCTCACTCAGCTAATATTGTATGTTATAGGTAAGTAGGATCTCCTGTTCTGCAAACTATAACCTTTTCTTTTCCCACTTCTACCAGCCCCTTACAAGCTGTCATTTACCTTCCCTTTCAAGAGTTCTTTATATATCAGAAGGCTGTAAAAGCTGAAATCTCAGAAATTGACATTGGGAACAAAAATAAATAGATTCATGGAGAACCAGTATGGAATGTTTTCAAATACATTTTTCATAAACAAAATGGTCATTTATGAGAACAGGAGTTTTGAGGTTAATAATCTACTTGGTTGAAAAGGAAAGTAGACACAGTGAGAATTGAGTAAGTAATCTTTGTAATACATTCATACATGTATAATAGCAGGGTAATAATAAGTCTGGGCTGACTCCTAAGGACCAGGCTAATAATCACTGATTCGGTTGTGATGCAGCTGATCCCTCTTGTGTATGTTCAGCTAAACTGCCTGTGGGTATTATAAAAGACTTTAATCACTGCACGTGTCGATGGTTAATGTTATCTTGTACTCATCCTACTTTACAGAACTATTAATGAAATTAATTAAATAGTGCCTGAAATTTATTTGAGTTCCTTGGAGAAACACACTGTGTAAATATGACGTGTTATTAAAATTCACCCTTCTCCTTCTTTGATTCTCTTATATAGTATGAATCTCTTGCCTCCTCGAATAATTTCATTTTGCCATAATTTAGAAAAACAGGTTTTAAACCTGGGCTTTGAAAAATGATTCATTCTCTAGTGTGTGACCCCATCCCACACCGTGCTCATACTTTTTGTGTATTATGAAGTCATCATCGAAATAAGCCTGAAAACACACTATGGCTGTCATCTTAACAAGTTAAATGTAATTAAACATCTTGGCTATAAATGGAGAAAATTACCATTATAGCAATGGGTATACTATAAACACATCTGCATCTAATGAAAAAAATTAAAGTCTAAGATAGGTCTTCAGTGGGCCAGAGCTCTCCCTGTTCATGAAAATAAAGTGTCTTGTAATCATATGCAACATTTAAATATACATTAGCCTTACTCCCAGGTTAGTACTATGATTATAAACTAAACCAAAGCTTGGTTGGTGACAATTATCATGAAGATCTGTATTAGTGTTGTTTTGATTTACACTTTGTTGATTGTTAATTACAGTACACATTTTTAAAGTATTTATTGGCTGTCTGTATATTTTCTGAGAAACATGTGTGTGTGTGTGTGTGTGTGTGTGTGTGTGTGTGTGTGTGTGTATCTTATTGTTTACATAGTGAAAATGGGCTGAGAGTAATTATAAAATTTTTCAGAGCTAGAAAGAAGTTTGTAAGAATAAGGCCAAATTGGCAACTTACAACATACTTGTAGTGCCTATGAATGTTATACATTTTGTTTGTTTAGTTCCATCATACTAGCAGCACTGCTTTGCTCTCCTTTTTTCAATAGATTTTTGGACAGAAGGTAAGCAACCATCCTTTGGAAATTATGTGAGTATCCACAGTGATTTGATTTAGGAAGAAAACAGAAATTATTTAAAGAATGGTATTTTGGCTTTCCACTTTTGAAACCAAGGCTTAAATTCCTTTCCGAATGGTAAACTCATCTGGAAGCTCTAGACACATCTAGCAACTGGCTATGAATCACAAGGCACATAGCAAAGTTGTCTGTAAGGCTGTGTAATAAAATGACAGAGAGCTGTATACAACCTATTGTTAAAAATCTTTTGTATAGGAAGCTTAAGTGAGAAGCAAAAAATATGTTCAAAGCTAAGAAATTTTACTGTTAGAATTATATTTTATGAACGTGTGTCCACTGTGGGCACATATTGTTACCCTAACATCTGTTCTATCTGAACTGATAGCAGTAGCATCAATTCTGTGGTGGTTTTTAGTAGTTCAATTTTCTAATCCATGACATTCATTAAGTAATGGATTCTTTTCAAATGTCTGAAAGTGGAAAAAATAGACCACCATTTTTTCACCATATATAATTATGTACCATAGACTACAGGAAAACACTTATGTAGATACTCCCTTAATACCTGAGTGGTGTGTATTTTACTTAAATACAGATGCCTTTACATGGCTTTATTTTATACTTTAGCTACATGTCTAGAGACCTGAAGAAAGTGTCTAGGACATTCACATATGACTAACCCTTAAGTGTTCTAGCAGTTGAGGTAGAGGGTATCTCTGCATCATTTAGATAATTACTTTAAGTATCCTTTTTATACTTTAAACATCTAGGCATGATGCAGCCATTGGAAATTTTTTCTGCTCTCTTATAAATAGATTTTTCAAGACACAGCTCAGACATGTCGTGATTAGTTTACAGGTATCTGGTACTACTAATATATTTGAAAGAAAACAATCCGTGACTGTAATTCATACACTCTGGAGTCAGAAATGATTATTTCAGGCCCAATTTGGACTACTTAGAGAGTTCAGGGACATCTTGATTTAGATATTTAGAATCCATCTCAAAAACATAGGGGTGGAAATACAGCTAGTGGTAAAAAAAAAAAAAAAAATTACCGAGCAAGCTTCATACTCAGCATTGCAGTAATCATCATCATCATCATTGTCATCATCATCATGAACATGGATATTTTTGTTTTTGTCAAAATATATATCATGCAAATTCCATGTGATATCACAGTTTAATGAAATAATTATGTACTGCTTTTCATAGCAATAATAATTCTGGTTTCATGATTTATAATAATTAGTTGATCTCCCTTGATTTGCTTCTTCTCTTTGAAATTTAGGAAGAGTTGTATAATTTGGGTAAACTAAGCTGACTCAAGTGTGTAATAAATAGATTTTCCCCTTTGAGGTGTTGTGTGTCTGTGCATGCATGCAGATGACTCACTATGGATGAAGTCATACATGCATGCGCATGTGATAGCCAAAGGTCAGGTTCAGATATCTTTATCCTTCTCCACCTTACTTTTTGAGATTACCTTTCACCAAACCTGAATCTTGTAGGTTGGCCAATGAACTTTAGAATAGATGGCCATATATTCCCCCAGTGCCCTAAACCAACACTGGTTTTACATTTACATCCCATTACACTTGATATTTGTATGGGTGCTAGGAATTATAATAAAATTCCTCACGATTGTGTGGCAACACTTTCCCTATTGAGCCATCAAACTAGCCCCCATCAAGTCATTTTTAATGACAGCCATATTGAAGTACATAATGAAAGGCTTTGGTTTAAAAAGTTTAACCTTTGGTAACTTTTATTTCTTTCTAATAAATCTCGTGTTTGAGTTGAGATTATAGGTGTATGTAAGGATATTGGTGTTGAATGAACTCCTTTAACATGTAAGATTCTGCTACAAGACTAGTCACTCTCCCCTTTTCCATTACAGTTTTAGTCATTCTCACATTGCTCTGAAATTCTGCTTATCCACCTGCCTTCCCTACTTTAGTGTTTTATTGTTTGCTTGTTTATTTTTCTTACACCTTCCACTCCCCATGTTGCCTTAAGTTTTACATTCTGTTTTCTGCTTCTATAGAGACTTTACCAATGGTCTCCTAGGAAACCTAATGTTAATTTAATAAAATTAAATTGTATTAATTTTTAATAGAAGATGTGTTGGGGAATTCATTGCTTTGTTGCTTGTTGCTTTATTTATTTCAAGATAGTTTCACTATGTAGCTCTGGCTGTTCTGGAACTCACTTTGTAGATCAGGTGGGCCTCAAAGTCAAGTACTGGGATTAAAGGCATATGCCACCATGCCTAGCTAGAGAGATTGATTTCTGATGAAGATTTGCACTCATTATACACACAGAGAGAGTTTGATCCAGGAGCACATAACACTGTCATTAAATATGAATCTAAACAACCTGTCAAAACAAAATAAATTCTGGATGAGACTAGAAAAGGAAGAAAATGTATCTTTTATACAAGATTAGATTCACGTAAAGAACTATTAAGTGTTTGAAATATCTGAAATATCTGCTTAAACTGTTCCATTGATCCCAAGTTTTGTGATATGCCCATAGGCCCTCTGATCTTCTCTTTTGAATCTTTAACATAGAAAGTAAAGGTGACATTATTTACTTTCTACATGATTCTCTATGACTAGCTTTAGGTGTTCGGAAGCATCCAAGAAGCTTCCATGATGGTACATTTTCAATATCACTTTTAATCAAAGTTGTATGGCAGATCTCAATTTTTTGAGTTATAATTTGTTTATGGCTTTTCAAATCTTACAGAAACTTCTAGAGTATGCAAGGTATGCACTGGTGTTCATTGATAAAAGTAGTATGTAAGGAAGATGTTCTCCAACATCAATAAATTTCAGGTAAGGTAAATGCCCCTATGATATTTTAATATTGTGTTATTAAAAACAGCAGAGGAAATTATAATGCAGTGTTAGTAGTTTTGGGAAAAATATTAAAAGCTTTTTTATTCATCTGTTGAGAAAATTATCAACACTGGTATAGTAAAGGTTTATTTCTTAAATATAAAGCTAAACTTACCATTACAGAAAGAAAATAAACAGAAAGTGGAAACTGGTGGATTTGCACATTCTTGGTGTACATTCTTTTTGCTGTTTTCATTTGGAGCATTATTCCAGACAGTGTCAACTGCATACTCTTGTTATTTGAGAGCAGGAGTTTTCCGAGTATTTTGTTAAGAATGTGTTTATCATCTCAACGTGTATGGTTATTCAGTTAAAAATTAATCTTCTCTCAGCATCATAACGTGAACACAATTTAGCAACAACCCACCTGTCATCGCTATGTCAGCAAAAATGTATGTAAATTTCTGGAGCCTCGTGGATGACTAATGGATTACACCCAGGAGAAAGGAAGGAGAGATATTTTATTTTCCTCTAGAGATACAACAAAATATCTTTATGGATACCAAATCTATGTATTTAAAAGTATTTATTTTTACTGAAAAATGTTGTTCATTGGATTACGTTTGAGACCAGCCAGAACTGAAAACAGACTCCTTACAATTATTCCAGACCATGTTTCTAAAGCTACCTGGAAATTCACGCTCAATATTTCCCATAAAATTTCCTTGGTGCATGATGAGAGTATAAACTTTTCTCCATAGGTGAAGGAAATGGAACTGAAAATGCTCTAGACAACTGAATTTTTGTTCTATTTACATCTTCTAACAAAGTATCTCAATTTTAGTGGCCATTGTCAATGAGTTGACTTTCTTGGGGACTTTTGTATCACATGTCGTAAAAAACCTATGCTAGAACACCTGGGCTGGATGCTTCATTTCAAAGAAGACTTCTTCATTTACATGTCTGATGCCTTGATACTCGTTGGACCTTTTTCTCTCCATATGATTGATGCCACGCTCATGTGGCTTGTGTGAGTCTCACATAACGTAGTGGCTTTACAGCTGATCAAGAGCCTGAGAGACAAGTTACAAGTTTTTCTCAACCTAGCCATTAGATTCTCAGAACATTCTTTATGCTGTTCTCTATTAGAAAAGCTGATCTCTGAGGCCAACCAAGAGTTGGGCGAGTAACAAAAACCAAAAGTATATTGTAGGAGCAGCAAAAACCCGTGTCTTTAGCGCAGCTCTGCCTCATTTGATAAGGCACTTAGGTATTTATTTGGATGGGACTGATGAGTTCTCTGGAAACTTCTGAAATTCTTATGTCAGTTTGAGGATGCCTGAAGCTGAATTCATTGATGATAAACTTTAGAGTCGGCTGTAAAATAATTTCTAGAGGCTTTCATTATTATGAAATTATTGACCTTTGATATTAAATTTTGAAATTCAACGTGCTTTGTGTGAACAAGTATTCTGATATATACTAAAGTATCTCACCAATAATACCACCTTATATTGAGTTTTTAAATTTCCTCAGATATCAGCTGAAGTATCCAATAAACCATTATTTTTCACTATTTCTCTTTTCCTGTAGTGAGATTTTTTTTCAAGTGTTTATCATTATAACTACAGATCTTCCATTTAGATCCAGGAGCTGATATTTACAGTACTCATAATAGCGTCTTTGCTACTCAAGATTAAAAGAAGGCAGTTATCCAATTTTCTATTAGAAATTGTTTTCAGACTAAAAACTTTGGCTTTATACATAATGTAAATCATAATCATATTGTGGTAATAACTTTATAAGGTGATAATTTTGGTGAGCTGTCTTAGTATGTGTTGGAATAAGTGTTCATGCAAAGCAAACATATTATAGATGTTATAAACAATCTATATGAGGCTACACTTGGGGAAACTGAGTAGGATATATCCCTTAGAAGAGCCCATATCCTGGTTTTGAACAGTGATTCTTAACTTCTCTGTTGAAGTGCATATAATGGCAGAAGAGAAGCAAAGTTCTAACTATAGTCATCATAAATAAAATTTACTCAAATTTTATTTGCAATATTTATGCACATTTTGTTTTCTCTGCTTAGTATATATGTTTTTTGGTAAGATAATATCACCAGAACCCGTAATATAACCTAATAATAAAAGATCATTAAATGTATTTTTTTTTGAGACAGAGTTTCTCTGTGTAGTCCTGGCTGTCCTAGACTCACTTTGTAGACCAGGCTGGCCTCAAACTCACAGCGACCCCCATGCCTATGCCTCCCAGAGTGCTGGGATTAAAGGTGCCTGGCTTCATTAAATGTCTTTATGTAACTGCTCAGAACCCACAGAGTACCCTTGGCATATTCCCATACTAGTTTAAGTGGAGAAATGTGAGTAAAACTAACTGGGTAGAAAGGATGTCAGCACATCTATATTTTTCACTTTTTTTAATAAAATATAATGATTTCAAAGATAATATGGGGAAGTTGGAAGAACCATAGTCTGATAATTCAACATTTGTGAATCAGATATCATTCCCAGGTTTATTATATCTCTTCTTTTGGTTTAAACAGACTTAACGTAGGCACTCATGCTATGAGTCAGCATTGGAAAACTACATTTTAGAGCAGTGACCTCTTGGGGATATCATTTTCTTTCTCCTTTTTTGAAGATAGGATAAACCGGACTGAATCTACATTTGGTTGGAAAAATCAAAATGGCAGTACACAATTTCCCAAAGAAATGAAATATTGAGTTTAATTGATCCTCCTTGGCTATATAATTGCTAGGCACGTCATGATCATAAATTGCAAAAGTTCATATATTTTCAAAAACTTACTCAGTTCTTTTATGTGTTTTTTTTAACTTGAAACACTTGAGAATACTAAGATCAAACTGAAGATAGGTGAAAGCTCACAAATGTTAAGTAATGTAGTTTTGATTAAAGGCCACCCTTTGGAAGAGACCCAGACGTCTGCCTCTGAATTTCATTATGGTTCTTGAAATCATGTGGATTGGAGGAAGGGTACACACACACACACACACACACACACACACACACACACACACACACATATACATACATGCACACACACATACACACACACACATACACACACACACATACACACACATACACACATATACATACATGCACACACACATACACAAACACACACACACTCAACCTTTTATATTCGTGAAAAGATAGTAGTACTCATAAATCACCTTGTTACTTATCTTGACATCAGATGCTTCATAAATATTTGGATCTTGTCCTTAAAATGCATTTTAAATAACACTGGAGTGTGTTGTTGAAAATAATATCATCAAATCATTTTAAAGGCTGAACAGTCTTTTATGAAGTGCTTAGTCTCTAGAAGTTAATTGTCTCCAAATAAACATTTTGGGCTTGACATATATCAAAGTCTTTCTGTACCAATCACCAATGCAAGACAACCATGAATCTATCAATCAGAGTGTTAAAAGGCTCTGTCGCATAGCACACTTAATATCCAGTATAACAAATTAGTATTACCATTCCTTGATGCAATACAAACTCATTTCCTTAAACTGCTATTGTACTGAATGCCAGGGTTATAAATGAGCAGAACACAAATTGATTTGCATGTAATAACAGTGGCAATAAACCTTTCCCAGTTCGTGCAATTTTCTCCATCTGTTAGCAGAGAACAAGTGTAGGATCTATTATTATTCCCAGAAGGAGACTTACCCAGCTGGACATCTATAACACTTGGCTGATTTTCCATGGGGAACAATGGCTTGGGAGGCTTGTCTGTGAGTAAAGCTAAAAGAGAAAATGAAAGAAAGTAATGGAAAATTGAGATAAATTATAGGGTAAGGAATAATCTACCATGTATGATATTTAATGTTTGTAGACTTGATGGTGTGTAAACATCTATCAGACAGTGTTTGTACTTGGGTTGTTACTCTATCCATACAATATCCATTCCCAGCAATTTTAGAGCACCTTTGATTCACTCAAAATAGGCTATCTTCACATCTATATTTTCCAATAAGTTCAAACAAATGCACTATTTATTTTGGATGTATTTTTATAAGCTTGCATGTTACAACAGGAAGATTTAAAAAGTAAAATCAGAGAAACATTAAATGTTCATATTTGCTCTGTGGCACTAAGTAGTCTCAGTGAACTGTAGTGGAGATTCCCAGGAGCATAAGGCTTCTAAGAGTCCAAGTCATCCCTATGTGTTAATCTTAAGCAATACAAGAAAGGACTGATATCTTCTCTGAATTTTTTAAAAAGTTGGCATCTTTTTTTTACAAAGTCAGGTTTTTTGGGTTTACATACAAGGAGGTAAAATATTCTTCTTTGTTCTCAATTTATAATCTAGGAGCATAAACACTAGACTAGCACGACAAAATAAAAAATAGAATAAACCATAGTATAATCTAATGAAAGGTTATAGTTGTAGCACTTAAGTAGTAAGAAATGTAAATATATATGACTTGGAGGAAAGAGAGGGCAATGCTGGTTGAAAGGATCAGGGGGAATTTTTATAAAGGGACTTGATGTCCATGTAAAATTTATTTTTTCCATGTAAAATGTAAAGAATGAAAAAAAACAGAAAAGCAGAGCGTAAAGAGAAATAACTTAATGAAACCTTAACAACACAAACCATGGCACAGTGATCAAAGTTGTCAAGAATAATGATCTGATGAAAAGGAATTCAACAAGTGATGTGGAGAGCCAATTGTGCATGGCAGGAAAAATACAAATTGGAAATGACAGTACATAGATAGGCAAGGATTAAATTCAGAAGGATCATAGGAAATTTGCAGACAGACTTAGACATGATATGTCTAGGCTAGAGTGTCACTGGTAATACTTGTAATAAAACAATGACTCAAAGGTAATGAATCTAATGATCGTTAACTTGGCATGTGAGATGTGCTGGGGAAGAACAAAGGTAGGTAAGAAAGCACAGTCCTAAAGTTGAGGCAGGGCAAAGCAATAATTGAGACAAGCATGAAGTCTAGAAATTTTAAAAAGAAAAAGAAGGAACAAATCTTAAATATAAACAGGCAAAACACTATGAATGTAACATTTACATAATTCATGATTGTTTTGTGGTCCTTCTTGCTATATGTAGTTTATTTTATATGTGTGTATTAATATAAAAGTATCTGTAAAAGTAAAAAATGATACAAATTTTAAAAAAAGAAATTACATTTAGAATCAACTAAAGGATTTATAAAATAAAAGATCATTGATGGTTCTCATTTAAAAAAAGAAGAAGAAGAAACAAATCAGAGAAGTAACTAGAAGAAAGCAACTAGAGGGCCTGGCATACAAAAAGATGAGGTCATGTGTACTATTGTCATAGAGACAACCTTATTTCACTCTATTAGTCATATTCTGAATTTATTGAAATTTGTACTGTATGTGTGTCTTGCTTAAGCTATGCAATTTGATTTTACCTCTTTAAAATGTTTTATAGACCTTTATAAAACACAGGAGGCTTAGCACTCAACTAAGTTATAAAAGGTAATCATTAAATCATCATTAATTGACATTCTTGGAAATCCTTGCTGATATGAAATTAGTCTGTCTCATATTTGCAAATATATTTAGAAAAAAGTGATAAGTGTTGATTTGTAAGGTTAAAAAATAGAATTTTTTGTCATATTCTCAAAAATAATTGTTGATAACAAAAATATACCAGAAAGCTATGTAGAAAGTATATTTGTATGATATAAGTTCCAGCTTCCTCAATTTCTTGAGATAGGAAGGGTTTAGTGGATAAATTGTTTGCGTTTTCAACAAATCTTCATTGATAGCCCACAAGATATATATTGTTTCTACAAAATTTAACATTTTTAAAGCAAGCAGATTTGTGGATAATTTACACAGACTTAAAAGTCTATTATATCATCTTTATGATATATTAATTTCAGTCAATTTTAATGACATGATCTCTAATTATTATTTAGAATATAAGGAATAATACCTTAAATATCTGAATTCAAAATCCAGTCATATCAGGGGCTCAGTTCGGCTTGCACAGTTTACTACTATTAGTAATAGCTAAATATTTGAAACAACTTAAATTTTCATTAATAAAAAACTGGTTAAATAAACTTGGTAAAAAAATTGTATAATTATACCATTTATTATGATATAGTAGATAGATTTATATTAGTTTGTAAATCTTATATAAACACCTTAAGATAAATTGTAAAGAAACAAGATCATAAATATTGTATATAGCATGAATATGTAACTGTAAACTTGTAAAAAAGTATAAAATATAGATACATATGGGCCATTCGGGCATAGATATATGTACAGTTTGTAACAGTGGTTTCCACTACGGTGAGAAATTGGTTAGCTGAGGAATAGTGGGAGACATGGGGAATGCAGAATGGGTAGCCTGCAACATATTCTAGTGACATTACATAAACAGAGCACGAATATATTTAGAAATATACATATACACATATACACAGATACATATATGTATATAAAAATTTAATTTAAAAAGAGGCCATGAATTTTAAAAAGTGCAATGAGTGTGGGAGGGCCTTGGGAGGAGGAAACATAAAGGAGAATATATAATTATAACATAACCTTAAAAATTAATAAGACACTTAGAATAGTATACATGTTCTATGCTTTAAAAACAGGGTTGAAGGGGAAGTAAAACATAGACAATTTTTTTCTTGTTTATATATAAATAATTCTTATTTCCTTGTAGAATTATTGCTACTTTTTGTTATGTATCCAAATCATAGATACTGGGGTTCCCCGGAGAGTGTTCTTAATTTCTTTTGCAAATTCATATCCATAAATGAATTAAGTAGAGTGCTATTGGTGGAAAGCAAATGTAAACAATGTGCTTCATGTGCTGAAGTGATGGTCTTCTCTGCTCTCAGTAGGGTATGAATCCAGGCTCATGTTCTTCAGCTATAGCTACCCCAGTTTCATAGTTAAATATCTACTACTAAAGTCATAGCTATGTATACTAAGGCCGATTTCAAGTATCTTATACTCATATGTTTTTCACAACATTCAAGATGTTTTAGATATATTATTATTTGTGATTTATGTAGTGACCTGGAGCTATAAAAGAAGCAGTTGAAGTTTCAACATAGACATACAACTCGCAAAGCTTACAATGTTTCCTTTAGTGTGACCTTATGACCAAAATTCCCTGTTTGTATGATGAGTATAAGGGCACATCTATTGTAGGTAGGAGATAGGTAAAATAGCTGACAACAACAACAACCAAAACAAACACATAAACAAAAGTTATTTTAGCCTCTTTGACTCCTAGGCCAATCAAGTGGTTTCATGGCCAACAGCCAGTTGAACTATGATGACTTTAGGCATTCTCATAAATATACTCCGTTCTCTTTGTTTTCTTTAGCTTTTCTTAAAATTTATTTTTAATTTATATATTCCCTTTACATCTTGATCGAAGCCTCTTTCCTCTTCTCCTCCTGGTCCCTCCCTCCTACTATTTTCCCTCTATCCCCTCCCCTTGTCCTCAGAAAAGGGAAGCCACCTCCAGTCCACCTTGGCACATCAAGTTGCATCGGGACTGAGCTCATCCTCTGACATGGATGTCAGAGATAGTACCTGCTCAGCTTACTAGGGGATCCACATGAGGATCAAACTGCCCGTTGGTTGCAATATGTGTACTCTGGCCTAATCTGATACCTACCCATGGGAGAAAGCCAACTCCTGACTCCATTAATGATAGTGTTATGTTTACAGACAGGAGCCTAGCATAACTGTCCACTGAGAGGCTACACCCAGCAGCTGATTGATACAGATGTTGAGACTCTCAGCCAAGCATTAGGTAGAGCTCAGGGAGTCCTGTGGAAGGGTGGTGGAGAAGGATTGAAGGACCCAAAAGGGACAAGAACTCCTCCAAAAGACAAACAGTGACAACTAACATAGACCCATGGGGGCTTACAGAGAGGGAAGCACCAAAGAGCATGCATGGACTGGAAAGATACACTTTTCAATCCAAAACCCATGAGAGGGAAGGACTGAAATTGCATCTGGAGTCCACCAATTCCCTGTGGGACATTTAACTGTGTGGAGCATCACTTAATTCTAGTACCATACTTATGCCTGGGAATTGCCAGGAAGTACTGCATATGTATGATGACAAACCATCCCGTGCAATAATAGGATTTAAAGATTAGCTAACATACATGCTACCATGGGCACGACAGCTCATTGCTCATTCTCTCTTCCTCCCTCCCTCCCTCCCTCCCTCCCTCCCTCCCTCCCTCCCTCCCTCTCTGCTTAGGAAAAGAAGACAAGAACCACCAACATCAAGCCTCCGGAAAAACTGAGTAGACATTTACAATTTCATCAGAGAACTCATTTACCTCACCCTAGACCTTGAGAGGGAGTGATTTGGGTATGCCTAAATCTTACTTTGTGGTTGAAAGAATGGAAACAAGGGAGTCCGTTTTATACACATACTCCAGTCTGAATCCCCTCCCCTGCACTCCCATCTGTAGCTGCTTATCTGCTTGTGTTTAATTATCCTTAAATATAATTGCTCTACAGAGTATACCAACACACTGGGCTTAATGTGCTAAGAAGCTACTAGACTTACTGCCTGCTCTTCCTTAAGTGAGATTTTATGTGTTCGGCACTAACATTCCTGAGGAGTGTGCTCAAATTAACTCTTTTCCTTGGAAGGCAGTGGTTTACATCATGCACTGCCAGATCAGTCAGTGTAGCTGAGATGATTTGACAACTCCATGAATATTGTGAAAGATATGAGTAGCATTATTTATTGAGTGGGATGAATCAGTTGATTACATTGCCTGCACATTATACACTATTATTGCCATTTTTATTGTCCTCTTCTGCTTTTCATTTGTCTGTTTAATTAGATTTCTAAAAAGATCAAGTGGAACAGAGTGAAATGCAGCAATTAATTCCTTGAATGATGCCATTTTGGAATGAAGTTGTTAAGGTCAATCAACTAGACCACCCCCACAAAGCCTTAAAACCACAGACCAAATGTAACATTGATAGAATTCCTGACTGTTTCGTGGTTCTTCTTGCTGTAAGTACTTTATTGTATATATGTGTAATAATATAAATGTATATGTAAAAAGTATTTAATAAAAAGTTGTAAAAAAAATCACAAACCAAAAAATCACCATTTTCAACAGCATTTGAAATCACATACTAACATTTCTATTTTTGTTCCAACATTTGGCTGTTCATACCTAAAAATATCTTGGAGGATAAAAATCTGAACTTATCAGAGAGGAGCATAAATCATCGCAACTAACAATACAGTCTTTTAAATGGTCTTGAATTTTTACTTATTTTTTAACTTATCAACTCCACATATCACAGTTATTTTCTCAGTTTCTGCTTTAGCACACTACATTAATTTCTTCTAAACCTGCATGTTGACTTAAATCCTCACCTCAAGCTTATAGTTGTCAAATGGTATCATCTATATTAGTTAGCAGTGCAACTATGTGGTTGTTTACATAGGAATGGCCTCATAGGCCCATGTATTTGAATGATTGGTCATTAGGAAGTGGTGCTATTTAACAGGGATTATAGGAGCTGTGGCCTTGTTGGAGAACGTGTGTCACTGGGAGTAGGCTTTGGGATTTTCAAATGCTCAAACCAGGCTCAGTGTCTCAGTCTTGCTGCCACCTACAGATCCAGATGTAGAATTCTCAACTTTTCCTCCAGTACCATATCTATCTGCATGTGGGCATGCTTCCTGGCATGCTGAAAGTGGACTAAATTTCTTAAACTATAAACCAGCCCAAATTAAATGTTTTCCTTTATAAGAGTTGCCATGGTCATGGTGTCTCTTCACAGCAATAAAGCACTGACTAAGACACATAGTTTGGCATCTTCTGTTATTATATACCATTCTGATATATTTTATATTACCAACAACTTGTACGTAAGGTCCCACAGCTTTGATTCTCAAAGCAGCCATCTGAATTGAGGTCTGTCTGATATCACCATGTCCACAATACTCTCCCTAGTATCTTCTGCTTCTATTGGGAAATCTACCTAACCTCCAATAGAAGCTTGCCTGGTAACCACTGAAGCTAATTTATTTTTCTTGTCTGAAATCCTTAAGTATTTGCAAGCTCTTTCAACTATTCATCTGGCAAGTAGCAAGCGTTGCTTTGAATATAAAGTAATCCTCACTTCATATAGGTATGCAAGTCATCCCAACTGGAGTTTTAACCTCTTGGATGATGAGGATCGTGCCTCCAATAAGTCAGCATACAAGGTAATCTTTGACCATGTAGAACAAATAAACATAATCTCCAAATTAACTGTTGCTTGAAAATAGGGCTTCCCACAGGACTCTTTGATTGCAAGGAACACAATTTGGCTGATTATATACAGCAAAAGGAAAATTTATCACAAGGCTCTCTCAAGGATGGCCGGGAAATCTGGGGATCTAAGCCTTGGAATGGAAGAAACTGGAACAGATGTATAGACAAGGAGGATGAAATAATAGTCTGAAACTATGTACACAATTGAATAAAATTGGTTTTATAGCTTTCCAAATGTGTTCCACTTTATTCGTTTTACTATTTTGTTCTATCTCACTTTGATCAAAGTTTTAAAACTCTAAGAAAGATAAGGTGAATGGGCAAGATTTGAGCTTTTATTATAGTCAAGTATACATATATATCAAGAGGGAAAGAATCCTCTAAAAAAGGTTTGATCAACTTCTAAATTATTAACCCTTACTGCCAGACCTGTGAGTCAGGGCCCCTTTGCATGTCAAGTGACCCTTTCACAGGAGTTGTCTGAGACCTTCAGAAAACACAGATGTTTGCATTATAATTCACAACAGTAGCATAATTACAATTATGAAGTGTCAACAAAAACAATTTTATGGTTGGTGGTCACTGCAACAGGAGGAACAGTATAAAAGGTCACAGCATTAGGCAGGTTGAAAGCCAGTGTGCTTGACAGTTATTCACCATAAACTGTTCTGTGTATTGCTGGATACAGAAGAGCCTCTGCTCAATCAGATGTCAGGAAAACCTATAATGATGATGCCACATTGTCCAATGGTTAAAGGAACAAAATCATTCATTGGTAATAACCCTCAATCAGAAAGGAAATATAGGCTGCTACTAGAAAGGAAAAAAAAGTAAACTAGATAGCCAAGTCACAGTATCGGCTTGTTTCATTAATTTCGATGTCAACAATATTTCTTGGGAGATGTACGATTAATAAGATGTCCTGAAGATGTGCTTTTAACATTGTGCATTTCACTACGCACTACAATGGTATTTGCTCAGTGTACTTTCGAATTCAAAAAGGGGGTGAGGAGGGGTCATAACAAATCTATGCATCAGCCCCTAAGGTGTAAGGTACCTGAGAATCATAAAGTATGTGGCACTGAGAGGAAATTAAGGACTTTATAAGAAAAAATGGATATAATCTCTCTATGGGAAAACAAAAAGGAAATTCTTCCTGAGCAAATTGGATTTTGGGAAGCTAGGTATCTTGTTAATAACTTTCAAAGTTTCCCATAATTAACAAGACTAACACAGATGGTTGATTAGTATAAACATTTCATACACTGAACACAGACTTAATTTAAAAGTTTCTCAATGCTGAACATACTAAAAGTAACATCCCTCATTGAAATACTTTATATTTCCTTTTGTAATTAGGTAACAATTTCTTAAGGCCTGGAATATGTTTTTCTGGAAAACTGAAATAAATAAATGTGTTATGGTTTTGGTTTTTGGAGACAGGGTTTCTCTGTGTAGACCTGGGTCTCCTGGAAATCACACTGTAGACCAAGCTGACCTCGAACTCATAAAGATCCACCTGCCTCTGCCTTCCAGAGTGCTTGGATTTAGATGTGCACCACTGCTCCCAGTTAAATAGATTTTCTTAATCTGAATACAGTGTACATATTTTACTATTTAATCTAAATATCTTTTATGGAATTACAAAGATGAGACCCTACATGATTTAGGTGATAATACAAGAAAACACACACACTTTTTATAATTCAATATCAGTCTTAACCTATCTCAGTATCAATCTTCCAAACATATAAACACAAACAGGATCTGTCACATATGAGTCTCCTTTGTCCTATTCCTTGTTCTGTGTTCCCCACTTCAATTTTTTTTTGTCAAATCTTTAGGTATCCAAGGTTACACATCTCTCTCGCTCATCAAAACAAATTACAAAGATGTCCTTTTCTATAGCTTTCAGCCACCTGTACTTTAGTTCCTTTTATAAGTTTATCTTTAAATGTGGAAAGGAAAGCTTTATTCCTTTGAAGGCAGTTTACCAGAAAACATACAGAGCCCTAGTTCATTTCCTGAATTCATGCATAGTACAAGGGAAATAAGAATCCTCCTAAAGTATGGATGTTGGACAACAGAGTGAACCATAGTACAAGTATATGAAATCAGAGACTATTTTTTATTTGAGATTATTTTTGTTTGTTTTTCTTTGAGATTATAATCAGAAATTTTTATGATTGATTCTCCCACTTTGGGGCATTTTAGGATAGAGCTAGAGGGAATATTTTACATAAGTAAATATCTGTTAAAAACTCAAGCTTTGTTTTTAATTCAGCCTGTTATTACCTCCTTCAAGTATCCACTCTAGGAATTAGTTTTTTATAATTATTTTCATCTGCCCACATTATTGTATACTCTGCCTTTTCTGTAACAGCAGAAAAGATGATATGAACTGCTCATTAAGTCCACTTACAAAAGGGATGCTTTCTCTAGATGTTTCAGCTACAATGAAAAGGCTATGCAGGACTCAGTTAAAAGATCAGTGAGTCGCATAATTATTTGGAGTCTGTCAAACTATTCAGTTACGTATGTCACACACTTCCCTATCCCGCATAAAAAAATTTCTCTTTACCAAGTAACTTACTGATGAAACAGTCTCATATCTCTTATAGGTGTGTTAAAAGGACAAAATTGTTACAAGCCAGGAAGTCATATTTAGAGGATTAAATTATTTTGGAAAAACACATTCATGTTGCACAAAGTGTATCCCTGACTCAATTTAGAGTCATTTTCAGCATAGAACATGAAGTTGGTCATAACATTTTAATAAACAAATGGTTCTTTAACAGGGAGATGATAAGTTCCTGGGGAGGTAAAATGCAATTCACGTAGCCATTGTCCCTGTCCAGCTCAGAGCCTCCCTGGCAACTGGCTCAGAGCCTGTGTCGTCCTTGCAACTCAGAGGATGTGCCCTGAGGGTAGTGAGTGGTCAGGGCTGCTGTGAAGTTGCCCTGGCATGACCTTTTCTCTGGATGCCATATTTATTTCTCCTAATATTTGAGTTTGAGCAACGCATAAGCTTGGGGAAAGCTTTAACACAAAAGTAGGGCAATTTCTTCTCAATGCCGTTTGACACAGGGTCTTTCTCTGGAGAGACGAGTGTGTATTCAGCACAAATCTGCTCAGACATAAAGCAACTTCTTCAAACTTGAAAAGAAAACAACCTTGGGGAGAAATGGAAATTTAAACAGAGGTTGGGATGGTAGCCCCCACCCTTTTCTTTCAACAATATATTTCCCCTGATTTTGCCTTTTCTGTCTCGGGTAAGATATTTGCCTTTTTTTTCCCTCTAAAATAGTACTCTCAGGACTTTTATATTGCAGATGTCAAAGAAAGTCCAGTGCTGTTATTAACAAAATTAAAATGACAGTCTGTGTTCTGCTCCTACACAGAAACCTGGATGTAGTTAGAAATAAAATAGATATGAGAGGCTAAACATTGGAGTTGGAATACTTTATACTCACAGTAAATGATCATCATTTTCCCCTATGGTCGCTGATCTGTGAAGTTCTAAAAATTCACCCAGATTACAATGCATAGGAATAGAAGATGCCCAAAGATATGTAACTCGAGAGGTAGACAAAACCTTAACGTTTTGACAGATGAAGAAACAGAACAGCAGAAAAGAAACAGATATGTTCAGCATCACGTTGCACATTAGTCCTAAAAGGATTAAAACCCAAGACACAAGAGTCCAATATTTTTTTTACCACTGCACAATAGTTAAAATTCATTAAGCATAAGTTAAAAAACCAGGCACTTTGTACATTTATTTTCTCATTCAATCCTCACAACAACATATGAAGTGAGGTCCATCATTGTCAATGTTTGATAAATAAGAGAGGGTACGCTCCTTGAGGTGATCAAATTATTTGCCCAAAGTTATACTGCTGGTAAATATACTACAGCTCTAGGGCACAAATCTACCTTACCCTTGAGTTTAAGTTGCTAGCCATTATACTACACTGTCCCCTTTATTCATCGTTTTTAGAGTTAAGACTTTTTATTTTTAATTTTTTAAATATAGCTTATTATACTTGTAGTTGCACTACAGTTGAGACAGAAGGGTCTCAACTTTGAAGCTACTTTCATATACATAGTGGGTTTCAAGCAAGCTACGTCTATATAGTGACACCCAATCTCACAAAAGAAATCACCATGTATGTCATGGAATCAATAGGGTTTCATATGATGTCCTAATTTTCTGCTTTGCTTCCCACTGGATTAAAATAAAGGTAAGGCAGTTCTGGAGAGGTGGCTCAGCCATTAAGAGCACTGGCTGCTCTTCCGAAGGACCCAGGTTCAATTCCCAGCACCCACATGGCGGCTCACAACTGTCTGTAACTCTAGTTCCAGGGCATCTGACACCCTCACACACACATACAAGCAGGCAGAATACTAATGCACATGAAGTAGGAAAAAACTTAAGGTAGGGCTAGGTTATATAAATTACACCATGGAGAGCGCTTTGTTCCTCTCCTGTTCTAGATCCCATAGAGTATGCACATTTCTTCAGGGTTGCCTCTCTTTAATCCTCAATACTAGCAAGGGCAAGCTGAGTCCTTCCCACTTAATAGTAAGTTTCTCTTCCTCCTCCCTTTTATGGATAATCCTGATTTAAAATTTGATGGGACTTGGAAGCATGGTGGAACTGAATCTCTGCGCATGCTCATGAGGGAGTCTCTAGATTAGGTTAATTGAGGGAGGCGGTTTCTCTTGAAAGTGGGTGATTTCATTCGAAGAACTCAAGTGCAGGGAGGAATAAAAAGGAAAACTTGAGCTGAGCACAAGAAATCATCTCTCCCCTCTTCCTGAGTGCTGATGCAGTGTGACCAGCTGCTTGGAGCCGTCAAACTTTCCTAACCATGATGACCTGTAACTTCCAACTGTGAGCCAAAATAAACCCTTCCTTCCTTTACTTGCTTTTCTCATGTGCTTCCTTATAGCACCAAGTAGTTACGTCAGCCTCATCTGGCTCTTCCAGCTTAAGTTCCGTGTTTCAATCATGTAGTTAGCAACCATAGTTCCATTTTCAGCCCTGTTTTCTGTTTTCTATATAGTATAATATATTCATAGCCAACAAAAACATGGTCATCTTCGGGAAGGGATACTGTTTAGCCAAGCACCATTCCACAAGAAATATTCAAATTTAATATAAGTAGAATTTTGATTTATTTTTTTGGCTTTTGAGATATGTTATATAACCCAGGCTAGCTTCAGACTCTCTAGGAGCCAAGGAGGACCTTAAACACATGGTCTTCCTGCCTCTCCACGGGCAGTGTTGAGATTATAAGCACACACTCCCACAGTCAGTTTACGAAGGGCTTCCTGCATACTAGTCAAGCTTTGAGCTATATCCCCAGGCTTAAATAGACTGGTAAGGAAAACAAGTTATTGTACTTTGGCTGACATAGAATAAAATGTACATTGCATGATTTATATAGTTATTACGTGGACTTTTATTTACCAGTTTAATTTCAGCCAAATCAGCTTGTTAATATACTGTTTGTATTTCAAAATAAAAAAATTCAAAATATAAACCTATCAAGACAATTATTAATACATTTGTTTTCAGGCTAGTATTAAAACTTTCCTTTTCCCGATTAGTGCCTTATTTCTTATGGCTGCCAAAACTCATTAGGCATTCATAGCTTGTCAATGTAATGCTTTATAATGCAAAAGAGCAGGGAAAAGCGAAATACCACTTAAGCAAGTTTAGCTGTTTAGATGTATTAATAGTCCCTAATGAGGATGACAAGTGCTGGTATTAAATAAACACTTTCTTTAGATTCAAGTGTTCCATAACAAAAATGATTATCTGATCTACAGAATATTCTTTTGGTGGACATTAAAGAAAATGTCATATTTAGATCTCAGGAAGAAATTTTCCTAAGTGTAAAATCATTCTAATATAAAGAGTTATTTAGTTCAGGATTTGAAGTAGAAATAGAGCTGGTGTCAATCACAGGCATTATCCTTTTCGCCTCCACCATGTGAGCTATTTCCACATTTATTTTTTACAACTGTCAGTAACTAATTTGTTTCCATGAGAGAAAGCCAAATGCATAATCATCAAAGCCTATAAATTGGTGCCAGGCATGATGATGCAACCATCCTGGCAGGAAGGGAGACACTCTCTAAAGAGAGACATTTGTACCACTCCCTTTAGCTATAGGGCTACTAAAATAATGTACCCCATCAAAATTAAAATATCTGTAAGTATCTTATGCTTGGGGAAGGGGAAGGCTGAAGCTTGGTGCCAGCCAGAGGGCAACCTTATCTCTCAGGAAAATATTCTCAAATTTCAAAACGATTCTCAGACCACCTTACAGAAAGACTGGAGCCCAGATAATTGTGTATCAATGATGAGCAGGACCACATCTCATCCAGGACATTTTACTCACGTGGTCCTTTTAACCTCTACTAAAACCTAAACATCCTGCCCATGCCCCTGATGTGAGATACTGGATCTGTTTGTTTTTATTTTTTCCTTTTACCATTGTGATCACAGTGAATAAATAAATCTGTGTTTTAGGCTGTTACTAATCCCTTTAATGGGTGAATTGTGAACTGGTAGCTGAGCTTATCTTGGCCTGGCTGCCAGGGACAATTCTTTAACCCTAAAACTCTGGCAACAGTCCCACTCACCAAATTCTACTTTGTTGGTAGAGGCAGAGGGATCCCAACTTCAAGATCAATATAGGTCAATGTGGTGAGAGCCTGTCACTAAACAAAACCAAAGCTATCCAAACCTATAAACTGAAAGATTGTTTACATTTCACAGATAAATAAAGTGAGGCTTGGAGAGTTTAAAATGTTGACCTAAGAACTCACTTGTAGATTCTAAAGGCTAGAAGCAGTATTTACGGCTCAGTTTACTGACCACTGCTTTGTGGAATCCTATTTTCACTTGGGTATTATCATATTGCTATGAGGTAAGGACTACTTTTACTCTTGTGTTATCATAGACTGGGAGGTTGGATAACTTCAACAAAGTCACCTAGCTAGCAAAATGTGCAGCGCTGTCATTGAAACTCTTCTATTTGAACTTAAAACTAGAATCTTTGCCCCTAATCTCTCTAGGATGAATATGCAATAGTGTTTTAATTGAATTCAATCACACTAAAATATCTGAAAATCATTTTCATCACTAAAGTCAAGACCCAGCCCTTAGAAATCTTGATTAATTTTTCCCACATGATGGCGGCTCTCTGGGAGGTTCCCCAAGCTTGTTCCATGTCTTCATAGCGTTGATGAGTACTAATTTAATTAATCAAATATAAGCTGATGATCTAGGATGTTGAAATTGATTTTCTAACGAAGCCAATTATAACTGCTCACAGCTCCAAAGAGAAAATAGAAGCTATGTGATTTCAGGATGCGATTAGTGGATTCAAAGGGGGCTAAAAAATGAAAACTGAACTACAAAGCACTTTCTCCTCTCCAGTCTGCTCACATTAAGTCCCCCTGGGAAACTCCAGAGGCAATTCTGAAGCTGAAACAGGGAAACTTACATTTCTAACTAGGATGAAACTTCTGCAAAACAGGTGCCTTGCATTTTTGAGTTTAACCTCTCAAACCTGCCTGCTAAATGGGATTTTGAAGATGTCCCTGGATTTTTCGATAAGATCTGCATCTCCTGAGATGTCCTTAGTAATCCCCTGGTACAGTTTTGTTAAAGAATTGAACTCAATGCTCAGAAAAAGTGGCTGCTTGTTTCTGTAGGCAGTGTTTGAAACTATAACTCAGGCTAAAGCTTTGACAGGTGAGCCGTTGTCACCAGCCTTCCTTATAAAGAATTATCTGCAGCAGCTTCTAAGTGTAATCTGAATTTACCTAAGGGTCTGCACATCTCCCCCACACCATCTGACCTTTTCATCCCTTGGTCTAGAGAACTGACACTTCCTCTGTAGAATAGTCTAGTATAGCCAGAAACCGAGGTGTTCAAGACTGCTCTGGCTTTCTTCCCAATTGACCTGGTGCCACTGGATGTTTCTACAGCTAATAGAACCTTTTCCTGAGAAAGTCTGCAGTCAAGAAATGATCAGGTCATTTGTGAAAGAACAAAAGGCTTTTCAGGAAACTTTTCTGTGATGGGGGATGGGGGTAGGATTGGTTGTTGCTTGCTTTTACAAACCAGAGAGAATCTTGCAAGTGGTTGTTGCTGCATTAGGTGAATTAGTGTGTGCTGCTTTGCTTTCAGCCTGACAGGCTAGTTACACATCTGAGTGAAAACCATGCCCTTTAGCATCTTCATCTATGGCCATCTAGTCCATTGGTGTTTTAACATGAGCCTGACAGCTGGAGGTTACTAGCACAGAGCCATTTGCCCTTACACAGTCTTAAAGGAGGGAAAGGCACTGCTTAGTTCTTGAGAAGGGAATTTCAGTTCCCAGGACAGCAAAAATCTCCTCACCCTAGCCTGTTTTATGTCTACCCAGACCTTGGAAATGTCTGTGATGTTCATCAGCATCTAGCTGATCACACCCTAATTCAGAGCAGATGGCAGCATATATGTTAGGATTTTATAGGGAAAGTCTCTCCCAACTTTCAAAAACACCTGCCACCCACTATCTAGGTCACAAAACTTTATAGCATTGCTGTTGAAAGCAGACTCTCCAAATTCTTGCTCTGCCACTTGTTTGACCTGAAAAAGTATTCTTAACCTGTGATGGGACTGTGTTCCCTTGATGCTAAACTAACGATGATAAATGCACCCAATTTGGGGAATTATGAGGATTAAATAACATTGTGTTTATAAGATGCTAGGACAAGAACCAATTCATAGTTTTGTTTTCAATAAATGATAACAAATTGTATTGAGACTATCCAGTTGTCTTTCCCCCTGAGAATGGAACCCAGCTAATTATTCTAGAGTGGATGAATCATGGGAAGTAGTTATGAGAATAGGAATGTTGAACTGGAAAGGGTGGAATACTGATTGGATGATGGCATCGTGTAACAGAGATGAAAAGAACCAACATCACCAAAACAAATCTCCTGAACTTGAGAAATTCAGGTCTCCAATATCATGAGATACTACCATGCTCTGTACCTAGAGGTCTATCTCAGATAGCCAGCTTTAGCCTTGCTAATGGCATCAACTTTTTATCTACAAGCTTAAAACACATCTACAATAATGTGCAAGGAAATGGATGAGCTAGCAGAATCTCTCCCTCTCCCGAGCCCACCACCAGATCTTGCAAAATCACAGGGAAATTAAGCTGGATGACTGGAGTTTTGGCAAGATGTCAGCAATTTGGCTGAAAAGCAAACAGGCAAATTATTGGCAGGGTAGCAGAAGCCATCTCATGAGCTGAAACACTGTCTTCCACAGCCTGGATAATTTTTAAAGTGCCTCACTTTCTATGTAATGTCTATGACCCTGGATGGGAATCCCAAATCATCTAGTAATATGCAGCCAAACCTTAGTGCAATTCAGATAGCATTTCTACTGGTTCTGTTCCTTATCTTCAAGATGGAGATGAACATTTTCCTGTGTAGCTGTACAATTAATATGAGAACCAAACAAAATAAGAAATTATAACATCTCTAGGAGGTATATAAAAAGAAACTCTAAATATATAAGTTATAAAACTATAAATGCCTTCTTTTTAGTTTTTTGTTTTGGGGTTTTGAAGTTTTTTATTTTGTTTTTGTTTTATGTTGTTTGTTTTTTGTTTGTTTGTTTGTTTGTTTTTTGAGACAGGGTTTCTCTATGTAGCCTTAGCTTTCCTGGACTCACTCTGTAGACCAGCATGGCCTTGAACTCACAGAGATCAGTCTGCCTTTGCCTTCATGAGTGCTGGGATTACAGGCGTATGTCACCACACCTGGATTATAAATGTCCTCTTAAAATCACAACTTTCAACAATATATCCATGAAAGAAAGCTGTTATACACCATTCTTAGAAGATTCTGGGAACATATACAGGATAATTTCTGTTTCCTGTTCAAATTTTTTTTAATTTCCACAAAACTACTCTATTTTATGTTTCTTATAAATTTGCCTAATTGTAATGAAAGGCACATTCATTGAATAAAGTGGAGAATTATCAAATTTATTTCTAGAAAATAACACACAACACTTAACATACCATTAGTATGAGCCAGGTACTGTTCTAATGGCTTTTTTATGATTTCATGCTTCTAAAAACCCTATTTACAAGGGACATCCTATCATTATCTCTGTCATACAGATTGACAATGCAGGCACCGGGAAATTATATGATATGTCCAAAGTAACATAGCTGCTAAGAAACAGGGCTAATGTAAGAATTTAGGCAGTATGACTCCAAAGTTCCTGTTAAATATAATCTGAAGAGTATCTTAGCCCATTTTCAGCAGTTCCTATTATTTAGTAATAGTTAATTTTACAAAGGCTCTAATTCTCTTACCTAATACAGGAGTTTCTTCTAAAGAGGCCCCAACATTCTAGCTTGGATTAAGAAATTATATGTAGCTGGGCATGGTAGCACATGCCTGTAATCCCAGCACTCAGGGAGGCAGAGGCAGGAAGATCTCTGTGAGTTCAAGGCCAGTCTAATCTATAAAACGAATCCAGGACAGCCAAAGCTATACAGAGAAACTCTGTCTCGATGAACCGGAAAAAGAAAGAAAGAAAGAAAGAAAGAAAGAAAGAAAGAAAGAAAGAAAGGAAATTATATGAACCAAGTTTTTTACATAGTTATATTTAAATTCAGTTTTTATTAAGCTAATTTTATCATTTGTACACTATGTCATTTAGACTTTTTGCTGTTACAAATAAGATAGAATACATTTTTACCAATGTCTAAAATATTTGTAGACGAATTTCTTGGTCTCTTTCCACATCATGTCTTCCTTAAAACTTCTGCCACCTTTTTCCATACTGAACATCCACTGTTCCTTCAATGGTCTATTGTCTTTAGGTGACATGTTTTCCAAAAGCTTTCTTCACTTTAGACATCCTTTTATGGGCACAATTTAGTCTGTCATTAGGCCTCCTAAATATGGCACAATAAACAGAATACTAATTTAACTTGTCATCTAAAGTGCAGTTGAACCAATATGCCTATTGTTCTGGATTCTAAGTTTTTGTGATCTGGACTAAGAGAGGTATTAGTGTTTTTGGCAACCTACACAGTCTGCTCATGCTCTTAGCCAAATACAATCCCAAGACTGTACTTTTGCAGTTGGATTTTTGGACTTGAATGAAAAGTTTTGAATTTTTTTATATTGAATGTGATCTGGTTAGTTTCAACCCATCATTCCAAACTACTGAGATCTTTTTGAATAAAAATGATGTACTCTAAAGAATTAACTGTCCCTCCCAACTTCCTCACATCTGACAGTGTGATAAGTATAATTTATATGTCATGTAAGTCACTGATAAAAAATGCAAACCGGGATAGCACCCTGAGACAGGGTGCTCTAGTGGTCAACGTCGATTCAGTATAAAATGCTGAAGTGCAGAAGCCTCGGTCAAATTCTCACACAGTGCTGTAGCACTTTGGCTCTGTTTTGCAGTCTTAACCAAACTGTACCAACAAAATAATTTGTAGGTGTTAATAAAATGTGGGGCTCATTGCTCTGAAATATTTTTAAGGATTTTAAGATGATAACAATAGATCATTAAAGCGAGGACTATAGGTCTCTAAATATAGGACCCCATACATGTGTGCAAGTCAAATACGTGCGAGTCCAACACTGCTGCATCCTTCCTATGAAAAGGATGGCTATCTGTTCCACAAAATGCATTGCTCTTTCTTTCTGAGCACATACCTAGCCTTCACATTCGCCAGCTTCCCTTGCAGTTAGGTGTGACTAAATGTCTGAGTTCTAGCCAAAGCAATGTACATGGGAGTTGGAATAGTATTACTTCCAAGTTTGACTCATAAAACATCTCCCACATGATAATTTTTTGTCGTTTTTGGTTCAACAACCTTCATGCCGATGATAACAATGACCTTGGTAGCTATTTGCTGAAGGCAGTGAAACTTGAAGAACATTTGCTATAAAAGAAGCCAAAAAGAAATGTATACCACATGTATATACTGTTATACTTCTTTGAATCTGCTTGGTGAAGCATCTAGCATCATTAAATAATTTATTGTCTGATTTTCAGACTTATCCTGCGGGGAAACGAAAATCCCAATTTCCCTATTCAACAAAATAGAGTCTAGTGGGTCTGGAATGAGAAGAAACTCCGACAGTTACAAGCCTCCCTCAGCCAATTCTGATGACAAGGATAATTTGAGAGCCTGTCAGGCTTGGATTTTATTTTCATTTTCCCTATCACAATGTGCCTTAACCTTTATTCTATCCATGGGTTCTTAAATATATTTTTTAATTACTAAGTGTATTTCTGTCTGCCAATGTTATGTATGTATGATGTGAATTCTGACTTTTATACCCTCCTAATATCTTTCCTGCTTCTGCCAGCTTTCCCTCCTCACAACATGTACTTATCCCACATGAATAAATTTTATTGTTATCAGTGCTTTGTTTTGGGAGGAATGTTTTGAAAACTGTTGATTTTAACTAGGATCGCCTAAGTGACAATGGGATTTGATGTACCTGCTGGAGCTAGGTGAACTCCCTAATTGGTACACAATAGAAAATAATGGTAGTTCTTCTCCCTAAATCTCCTCAGTAGCCAATAGCTTAGCAGAAAGCGGTAGGGACCAATAACTTCTTCCCTAGTCCATACTTGACATGCTTTTAGTTAATGTCCTTCATAAAAGACATTTTTTGAACCAAACACCCATCTTATTAATACAGGATAGAAATTTATATGCAAATGATGGAGGGGGGGAAACAGACATCAAGGATCCTGATAATTTTCCCCAAGCTGGGTTTTGTGGGTTTTGGAGTAAAGTATAATACTAAATCTCAGAAGGTTATGCTGAACTATGGTGCTTGTGTCAGATATTTATACTGGTGTTCACAAATACATGAGAGAAATAATGTGGAGAAGGGGAGACTTATTTTGGTTTGTGGTTTCAGAGATTTCAGGTGAAGGTCAGCTAGCCCCATTGTTTCTAGGCTGTTGTCAAGGTAGGTGCACCACTGGAGGAAAGACATCTACAGTGGAGGAAGTTGCTATGTTTGCACAATACCAGTATCTCACGAATCCATCAAGGGAGTTATTCATTAATTAATGAGCCCTCAGTCAAAATCCCATCATCTGGCAAGCAAGCCCTTAATATTTAGCCTTCCAAATATGTGTGGGGTGCAGCCATGATGGTGCATGTTCAGGGTCTATGATGTGTACCTATTCATGTTGATGCATACTTTCTGCCTTCGAATGAAACCAAGATACCTGAACAGCTTGTGAAAGAATTGAGTGGGGTGGCAAGGTAAATGTAATGGAAGTCAATATTGCATCTCACTAAGATATTAACCAGCCTCTGATTGTCTTTGGTTAATAAAAACTACCTCATAGAAGGCAAGAGAAACAACTAAGTTTCAAAATATTAAACACAATATCCGCTATTTCCTTTTTTTCAATGAATAAAGTTTGCGTCTTGTACTGGCTCACGCATGCCATAACCAAATGAAGAGTAAATATGTGTGCTAATACGAAGCAACAAGATAACTGAAGTACTCCATCTGCTTCAAGGCAGCTTTGTCAAGTATGTTGTAGAAAGGGTCTCTCATTTGCCTTTCATGAAAATAATATTAAAAAGTAAAAAAAAAAAAGTGATGGTTAAAGCAGGATCTGATCATTTGTCTTGAAGGGACACTTGGAGTCTTTGCATACAAATGAAAGCTATCAGTCTTGTCATCCTTAAATTGGAACTCTAAACACTATGTCTGCAGCCAATTAATATTCTGTGACCAATCAGAGTACTCAGGCAGACTGTTCTGCCACCCTGAAACATAATACCAGTGCCAAGAATTATTAGCTTCAAAAGACAGAGCAGTTTTAACTTGTGATTCCCAACCCACTCAAGTGATACATTATTCATTTATGCTGAAAGCATGTATTTTCCAAAAATATTTTGACTGAATATGTCTTGACAATGAAAATCAGCTGAATAATAGGCCAAAATTACTTAAAATTAGGCACTCTGAAAGTGATGTCACTACAAGATCCAGTTCCACAAAGGGTAGCTTCCTAAAGGCGTTAGTCATGGCTGGGGATTCACACACTTTTGATTTCTGATTCAGGAGACAAAATCGCCACATGGCTAGGTGACATTGGCCATCAATTTTGGCTTTCAGTGGTGCCACTACTATTTCTTACAAATCCTAGAATATGTCAACTTGGATGTTCTAGAAAGATGTATGTGTAACATCAATAATGTCAAGGATAAAATATGCCTACTGAGAATGCTCAAGGGATCTCATGTCCTTAAAAGAAAAGAGAGAAAAAAAGACAAGAGATATTGACAGCTTACAGAGCAGCCATACACACAGCTTTAAAACTCAAGTGGTATAGATAAGTATTTGTGAGAAAGCTCCTTGTCCTTTAATGAAGAGAAAGGCTCTTATACAGAAAACTGAGGTCAGTTTTACTACTCCAAATTGTTGACATCACTTTCTTTGTCAGGATAGCAATCCATCAAATGCAAAACCTGTTGCTATTGTAACTCCCTAAATTGGCAACACATCTCTTTGGCCACTCAGATTCAGGGTCAATTTAGGAGTATTTGTAGTAGTTTCCATCAGGATAGATTGCTATGCTCCTACAAATACAACATATAACTTTTAGAAAGATTATAATTTAAAAATATATTAATATCTTTATGCATTTGTTTCAATGTCTTTTCAGAAGAAAAATATGTCTGCCTTTAAGTAATAAAAGAAGAAAATAAAGTAATAAATGTACAAACAATGATCTATTTTTAAAAATAAGATCTCAAGATGCAGATCAATAATCAGGCACTCTATGCATTGATAAACCCAAATAAGAATATGTATTACCCATTCACGTTCTTAATGTTAACTGTACATTCCCTGGAAAAAATTATAAAGAGTGCATTTCAAGGAGAAAAAAAATCAGTGTCTTTCAGGAATTAAATAAGAAAAAGGAAACGTTATGTTTTCTTCTTTTATTACTTGAGACAAGTACTTGAGACTATAGAATTATAGTATGTAAGTTCCGAGCAAGGTGTTTCCCACTATTGTCATTAGTCTATACAAAAGCAAATAAAGTTCTCCTAGCTAGGATAAAAGCCAAGCTCCAATACTTACTAGCTCTAAAAGGTCATGAAAATTATGAAACCCATCTTTGCCTCTGTTTCCTTGGCAATAAATGAAAACAGTACCATGTATAGTGTAACCTGTTTTAAGAATTAAATAAAATAACATGTGACATGTATGGTACCTAATAATCACTTAATAATTTGGAGCTGCTGATGTGATTTTTATTATCACCACAATCCTATGCTAGTGGCCCACATTATAAGCTTTACAAAATCCCAAGAAGAATTTTAAAACATTGGTGTCCTATCTCAATATAACTTCTCAAATATATCTTTCCCAGAAGGTATTGACTGAGTCTCTGTTATGGGCTTGGTTGTTTAAAGAAACAAATAAAAATTGTTCCATCTATGCATTCAAGGAATGTAGAGTAAATTTAGAAGTATGAAAACTACTTTTGCAAAACACTATAAATATTCTCTGGCAGAAGCTAACATGGCTTAAACTATAATGAGTAAAATAAGCTCAAGACTACAGTCTAAAACTATCCCAAATTAATCTGCATACAGAAGCAAAGTGGGTGACAGACAGATACAGAGACAATGTCATTCATGGTTCAATTATTGATTACAGATTAAAATGAAAGCTTGCTTATGGTAAAATTTCTCAACATAGCATTTTTTCCCTGTACAATAAAGAGATATCTAAAAATTAAAACTTACCTACTAGAAGAATTTATTGGTGGATTATTCTAACTTTAAAGCATTTGGTTTGCACATCCTCTATGCTGGTGCATGAAAGTACACATGCCTATATTTGAATGTGTTTGTGTTTTCTAAGCTCATGATATCTGCACATATGACAAAAATGATATTCAGTGTGATATTTATGCTATTATATCTCTTAATGATAAAATCATTAAAAGGCATAAAAAGGAATGCATATAAATAAAATAAAAGTCATCTGAACTAAACAGTTAACATTATATTTAATGTAGATAAGATGAAATTGCTCTTGCCATCATTAAGCACAAGACAAGAATCTCCATTTTTCACCATTATTACTCATCATCATGCTTGCAGATCTATCAAGTGCAAGAAATCAAGAGAAAGTAATAGAGAGCATCAAAGTTGGAGAAAAAGAAACTAAGTTGTTATTATTTACTGAAGGTATGATGTTAGATATATTAAAACCTCAAGCATTCTACACATGCACATGTACATACATATACACACTTTAAACTAATCATTTAATTCAGTAAGGTTACAGAATACAAATCATAGACCTAGGGGAGGGGAAAAGGGTGAAAGTGGGAGGGAGGGAGGAACGGGAGGATACAAGTGATGGGATAACAATTGAGATGTAATCTGAATAAATTAACAAAGAAGAAAGAAAAAAACAAATCAATATATAAAATCAGTGAAACCCCTGGGTATAAATTCCATGAAACAGGTGAAATGTCTCTACATTAAAATTTTTACAACACTGAGTAATATTTTTGAAAGCATAGAAAACCACAAGATCTACTTATACCACTACTGGCATATACTCAAAATACTCTACATCTTATTCATAATACATATATTTATGTAAGGCAAAAATTGAAAACAGTCTAAATGTTCATGAACTGATGAATTGATAATAAAAATGTGTTATATTTACACAATGGAATGTTATTCTGCTTCTAAGAAAAATGAAATTATAAGATTTGCAGGTAACTGGATGGAGTGAGAAGCAATCACACAGTGTGAAGCAACTCAGGACTAAAAGACATGCCACATGTTTATGCTTATATGTGGAGATTAGCATTTAAGCTCTAGATATGTGTGTTTGAATATAAATAATCACAGAAGTTAGGTAGCTCGTAAGGGATCTGTAGAGGAAGGGATCTTTCAAAAAATGGAAATAAAATTTAATGTATAAATAGATAAAAGAGAAACTACAGCATGCGGTTTAAAGGAGGAGGGGGGGTAGAAAAGTAAATGAGGGATTATAGAGAGGGACAAATACCACTAACGGACATTAAAGAAACCATATGGAGACCTCCTGCTGTAGAAGCATCCTAAAATATATACACATGTAGAAAGAATCTCAGTGGAGATACCAGATAATAAGAAAGACAATGGCCTAAGTAGACATAGTATGCTACCGAGTAAAGCTTCCAGTGCCAGGAATGGGTTGCGTCATGTTGAGTCATGAAACAAAGGGGTCCCATAGACAACCTCCTCCAAAACACCACAGGATATTTCCAAGGCTATTAGTTACTCTCTATAACATTATAGTAAGGCCATATTCCTGCTGACAAAACTTATTTATGTCACCGAACATGGAGAAATCAAGATTAATCCCTACTGAATAGTGTTCATTTAAAAAATTAATAAGCATTTAAAAACATGAAAATCCATGAGTTCATGTAATAGAACAAAAAGTATTGTTAAAATGTCCGTATTGTCTAAAGTAATTTCCATATTCAATGCAATCTATGTTGAAATGCCAATGCATAGAACAGGAAAAATAACATTCTAAACCTTAAATGGAATCAAAAGTGTTCAGAAGAGCCAAAAGCATTCTAAAAGAACAAAACAAGAAGTTCTAAACAATCTGAATTTAAAATGTATTACAAAGCAATACTAATCAAACTAGCATGGTATTGGCATACTATCAGATACATAGATAAACAGACATAAATAGAAAGGTTATAAACTAAACACTGATTTTCAACAAAGATGCCAAGGTTGTACATTGGAGAAAAGGTAACATCTTTAATAAATGGTGTAAGTAAAATTGAACAACTGCATGCATAAGTCTTAGATTTATTTCACTAAAAGCAACTCAGCATTAAGGACTTAAATGTTTGTATTGAAATTATTAAATAAAATATAACAACAACAAAACTGTACCAGCAACAATAACAATTAACTTCATTTAGCAAATTAGAAATAAATCTAAAACATATTTCATAAGAAGTACAGATTGTCAACATGAACAAGGAAATTACAAAATTAAAATTTACTAAGATGATCCTAGTATGTGTGGCTATTATAAAAATGCAAAAAATAACAAGGGGTTGTGACAATGTATAGAAAAGGAAGCCCCTTACACATCAGTGGTAGAAATATAAACTAGTACGGTCATGAAAAATGATACAGTTTTGTCAAAAATAGAAAGTCAAGTTACACATGACCCACCAATTCAACAAGGAGGCATATAGCCAAAAGGAAAAGAAATCATTTGAGAGACATCTACATTCTCATGTTCATTTCAGTACTATTCACACAGCCAAGATATACAAATGACTTAAGCATCCATAAACCGATGCATGCACGAATAAAGAAATGTGCTATATATGTACAATGAAATATTATGCAGCTGTCAAATCTCATAATTTGCAATAACATAGATGAAATCAGAGATCATTTTAAATAAAATAAGCCAGACAGAAAAAACTAGATGCTGCATAATCTCACCAGTAGACTATGTAGACTGAAGAAGGTTGATTTCATAGAATTCAAGAGTAAAAAGAGTCAAGCTCGGGAGGTGGTTCTCTGGGTAAAAGCACTTGCCTGCAAACTTCAGGACCTGAATTCTAACCTCAGAAGTACAAAGTGGTTTGCATTCCCAAGGCAATATGGCAAGATTGACTGTGAAGACAGCTCACAGATCAGCTAGTCTGCAGGAAGTGAACATCAGCAAGAGCCAACTTTGAAAAATTGTCATCTGATCTCCGTAATATACAGCAGCAAACAAGTACCCTATCCTTTCTCAAGTATCCCCTCTCTGTCTCTTTATCTCTCATGAGTGAGACAGAGAGAGAGAGAGAGAGAGAGAGAGAGAGAGAGAGAGAGAGAGAGAGAGAGAGAGAGAGAGAGAGAGAGAGAAGAGAGAGAGAGAGAACAGACTGGTGGAGGGATAGAGGGAGGGAGGAGGGAGAGAGGGAGAAAGAGAAAATGAAATTCTTTTGCAAAAGAGTAGAACGTCAGTTCACCAGAGGTAAGCCTAAGGAGTAAGGTTGACTTATAAATATTGAGGTTCGATTAAGATAAAGGTATATGTGTATGACATTTTGTATATAAAGTGGTTTTTGTGTGTTTAAAGTTATCTAAAGCAAAAATTTCAAGAATATAGCCCAATAGCTCAGTTTTTTTTTTATATAAACAGGGACACAAAGAGGTAGTGTTTTCACTTAAAGTCAAATACTTGATGGCTAGCAAATGAGAATTACAACACTAAGCTTTAACCTTTCTCAGTCCTGGGAAGATTATTGTGTCAGTGAATCCGTGACTCCAGAATAATTCAAGCTTGCTTACATATTTATGAAACAGTCATATCACTGACGTCCTTTGTCTAATTCACTCCCTTATCCTTTACAGTGCATTCCAGCAAAAACCCTTGTGGCCTGATGCAATACTGGTAAAAAAAAAACATGCACAAAGTCACCTATTCCACATAAGGTTCACAAATAATCATGATCATTTGCATTGTGCCATACCCATCAAATTAGCAAGACACTCATTTATCGTTCTAGCAGAGGATCTCACTTCAGAATAAAGATTCTTAGTGATTTTTATATGATGGTTGTGGGCCATGAGGGAGAAACTTCAGTCTCTCTTCCTGACACTTACCAGCCAGCAAAGAAAAATGGGGGTCAGATTCACAGGTCAGGAGAAAGTTCTAGAGTTGAATAAAGGGTAAGTAATGTAGACTGATTTGGGCAGAAGGTCCAGTGTACTTGGAAAGAAGAATTTAACCTCTTCATTTGGATCCAGGCCTGGAAAATGCTGCTGTTAAACTGGGATACTGCCCTCAGAAAGTGTGCTGAATGGACCGCCAGGCACTATGGAAATGCATTGATTTTTTTTCCCTCTGAGAGCAGTCATTCTGAACTTAAAAGTTTTCGATAACTATTTTAACAAACTATTCTTTAAAACTCCTAAACTGATAGCAAAAAACTGAGGACAAGAAGATATTTCTTCCCCTCTGAACACAATGGTGTAATTAAAACCAGCAGCTATTTCAGGAGTCTTCTGTAATAAATAGAACCCAAACACAATGCTGGTTATGTATAAATTCCAAGCATTTCTCATCTTAACTAAAATGACACAAGGAAACCAAATCTATAGCTTCAGCAAATTCTCTCTCTCAAACTGTGATTTATCACTGCCAGATTACATTGCAATTTCATGAAATGGGCTTTGGTGTCATTTTGAAAAATTAGGAAAGGGGATTGAAATTGGAATGAAATAAAGAAAATATTACATAACCCCAAGTGAGATATTAATCTCCATCCAGATGGTCACTGTACTTGCATTATCAGAAAACAAGGCTATACATAGTTTCTTAATAAACCAAATTTTGATAGCACTATGTAACCCAGTAATGAGATCATTTAAATTTAGGGTCTATCCACAAGAAGGAATTAATGATGGAGGAAGTCCAGCATGAAACACCTAGCTTGGAGGGGAAAACAGGAGGATAGATTAAGGAGGATGCTTTTCAGTGTTCTGTTTAATTAGGAACAAAAAGAATAACAGCTCTAATAAGATAGAGTCTTTTCTAAAGATGAATACCTTATAAATTATACAAACACACATGAACATTCAACCCACTGCTATATATACTCATTGTGGTGGTTTGAATGAGAATGGCCCCCATATGCTCATATTTTTAAATATTAGGTCCCTAATTGGTGGAACTTTTTCCATAGTATTAAGAGATATGGCCTTACTAGAACTATGCCATTGGGTGTGGGATTTGAGGTTTCAAAAGCCCACACCATTCCTAGTTGGCTTTCTCTCTTCTTCAGAGTTGGTGTCTCAACACACAAGCTCTCAGGTTACTGCTTCAGTACTGCTCCTGCCAGCCTGCCTGCTGCTGTGCTCCCCACCATGATGGTCATGGACCAACTCTCTGAAACTGCAAGCAAGCCCCAATAAACTCCTTCTTTTATAAGTTGCCTTGGTCATGGAGTCTATTCTTAGGAATATAAAAGATACTAATATATAAGATACTAATATATACATACATACATATGCATATATATATAACATATATATATATATACACACACATATACACGACCCACACATACCTAGGTACTTCTCAGTGCTCATTGGTTTTCAGAAATATGGTTTTAAAGAAACTACAAGCTTACTCTTCAGAAAGCCAGAGCCTTCAAGGGAGCAAGAAAAGCAGAGCATGTTCAATTTATGAAAATGTGTATATTTCTATTTTACATATACATTTATATTATTACACATAAATAAAATAAACTACATACAGCAAGAAGAACCATGACACAATCAGGAATTATATAAATGTTACATCCATAGTGATTTGGCTATTTGTATTTGGCAACCTTGAAGAAAACATCTTTCCTATCTTGGTGCGTCTAAAATTCTGAATGTAAATCAGTATCTATCATTATGAGATTAATTCTCCACATAAGAGAGAAATACTATAAAAATAAGTTGCTTGCATGATACTGTAAAGAAATGAAGAAAAGAAAGAGCCAGAAAGAGGAGTTAGAGAGGAAAGAGAATAAGAAAAAGACATGGATGCAACTTATACAGCCTTTGTTTTATACATCTGCACATGGCAAGACTCTGTAGATTAGGGATATTTTCCCTTTTGTATTTTGTCCTGCCTTTCTTGAACAATTCTACTTATTCTAAAAACTTTTTTTTTTCTGTTGGTTTTTCAAGACAGGGTTTCTCTATGTATCCTTGCTTGTCCTGGACCAGGCTGGCCTTGAATTCACAGCATTCTGCCTGTCCTTGCTTCCCTGAGTGCTGAGATTAAAGGCCTATGTCACCATGTCCAGCTCTAAAGCCATTTTGGTGCTTACTTTGAGAGTCTTATTCAGACCACCTGCTTGCCTATGTATCATGGGGAAAAAAACGTTTGGATAGTATTCTTGCTAATAAGGTTTTGCAGTAACAATTTAATGAGCATGTATTTCCTTTTTCATATATTTGTGATTTGCATTCTTGGTTTGTACCATGATCCTAGATAGGTTAGAAATTCAAACTAGAACAGGGAATTTAAAGCACTTCGATAATAAAGTTGCTTCCCCGCCCCCCCACCCCTGCCTAAAATTTTTATTAGCATATATTAATTATGTATAATGCATTTCATGATGCCATTTTCAATCATGGATATAATTCACTTCTGATCTTCTTAGTCCCACCTCCCCTACTCACGGATTGATCCCCCTCCTCTCCCAAACTAGTACCCTTCCTTTTTTCTTTTTCTTTTTTTCCCATAGTGACTCAATGAGTTGAATTAGAATTTCTTAGAGGGAGCGATTGCTCATTTGGAGGAACATAAACAACCTTCTTTGGCTATGCTGCTGGGGGAAAAAAAGGCTCTCCTCCTCCTAGCAGGCCCTTTTTGTTTTAATTTTATTTATTTTACATACTGAATACAGTATCCCCTCCCTCCTGTCTCCCAGCCCCCCTCCTGTGCCTCTCCTCTCCTCCTCCATTTCTCTTCAGAAAAGTTCTCTCTGGATGATATCAATCAGCTGTGGCATGTCAAGTTGCAGGAAGACTAGGCACCTCCTCTCCTATTAAGGCTAGATAAGGCAATCCAGTAGAGGAAAGCAGACAACAGAGTCAGTGAGTCAAAAGAGTCAGAGGCAGAGAGTCCCAGAAGCAGGCAACAGAGGCAGAGACAGATCCTGATCCTGCTTTTAGAAGTTCCACAAGAACACCAAACTACACAACTGTAACATGTATGGGGAACTTAGGTCAGCCCCATGTTCCCTAGCAGCCCCTAATTCCCTAGAGCTCATTAAGGGGAGACGGCGTGTTGTGAGTCCCTTTTCCATCTATGGCAGAATATGAGGGGCCCAATCTTATGCAAGTTTTTTTTTTCAAGTAACCATGAATAAAAGGCCATTTCTAGTCCAGAAAGACAGTGTTTCATAGTGCTCCTCTTTAACTTCTGGCTCTTACATTCTTCCTAGATTCCATAACTTTCCTTAGCCTTAGGGAGAATTACGTAGATTTCTCATTTCGGGACAAAATGTGGAATACGCATAAAGTTTCTTTTGATTGGAACACAAAATATGCATTCACATACATTTGCAAATATTCACACAATTAATATTGGTTTTTTTCTGAAAAACCTGAAAAAATATGATGTGTGTGTGTGTGTGTGTGTGTGTGTGTGTGTGTGTGTGTGTATAGATTAATTTATTATTACAGAAAGCCCTTTGGTTTCTTAAAGAAATATTGGTATTGTGCTTTGTGTCATAGTCATATGCCTACGCTAGAAAGATAAAGAGGCTACTAAAAGTTAAACTAGATGAATGTGTAATAATAAAAATGTAAAAAGGGCAGATATTTTAAGAAAAAACAAAGATTTTTTTGTGAAAATTGTACAATTTTAAAATAAATATTCAAGAAGCAATGCATAGACACAAGATAAACAGTCTAAGTGGATTAATAGTAGCAAATGTTACTTGTAAATGTATAAGAGATTAATATATAGGTGCATACAGATACACACACACACACACACACACACACACACACACACACACACACCCATTGACTCTCTTTTGAACTAATTAAGAGAATTCATCTTAGGGGAATACTTTTTGATGGTGGAATAATTTCCTTCAAAGTCTACACCTACACAAAACAAAAAGAACACTAGGAAAGAAAAATTGTCAATGTCAACCTTTTCCTGAAACGGAGAAATTAATTAATGGCTTGCAACAATCTAATGGGTGTTTATTTCAAAAATGTGGCTAGCAGTAAAGATAACAGCTTTATCTTGCTCTGCTTTAACTTGGCTGTGCGACCACCTACACAGCAGCCTAAAACCAATCCTCACACAACTATGGTAGCCTCAAAACTCAGAGTCTAGAAGCCAGTAAAAGAAACAGATGGACTATGAGTAATCCAAAAGCCATATCCCCAGAGAACCATCATTAACTTACTTGTCTAAAAAGTTCCATTCTCAGGCCACAATTTAGTTTTATCCAAAAACATAAGGTAGAAAAAAAAATCAGTCTCAATTGTTTAACTTCATAACTAAGGTAGTATTTCCAAATGGATTAACAACAATGACCAAAAATGTAAGAAAGTAAAAATGGAACAATAAGATGGCCCAAAATGATTCTGAGATGCTTTGAGGTATTCTTGCACATTTGGAAAATCAATGGTCTCAGCAAGACTGTAACTGCCCAGAAAAGAACATAGGAGATCTGCTAATAGTCAAGGGTTTCTTTGTTCAATTATCAAAGTAGAGCAAAAAAGAATTATGGAAATGGATGCGTAATCATGCTCATAATACAGTCAGATGTTTTAATGTTTATCCATTCATTCATTAGTGATTCCTTTATTTTCACTAGTGAATAATGTATGCATTTTATACAGTTAGAGCATATTCTCTATTTCTAGACAGCAAATGCCGGACAACTTGGTAATTTCACATTTAGATATAGTGAGTAGTGCTGCTGTAAATATTTGTGTACAAGTATTTTGTGTACACATATGTTTTCACTTAATCAGAACCAGACATACCAAGTAGATGAAAGCAATGCTATCAACACTGCAAAAACTAAATCTTAGGAAATATGAGTTTTAAAAGGTACTAGGCTTTGGGTATTAAATGATAATAACTGAATTCCTCCCAAGGTGAATTATTTAAACAGACTTAGCTACTCCTACTATAGAACAGACACAATGCATAGGAAATAAAATTAAAATACCTATTACATCAGGTAATTTCCAACTTCCATATGAAAATTAAAAAGAAAAACCTGATACAAACATTGATAAGTATCATATGCTATAGATATTTAAGAATTTTAAGTCAAGTATCATAATAATAATATTTAAAAATTAACTAAATTTTCCTGGAGAGAATAAGACAATAAAATAGCTATAAAAATCAACATATTAATATTAAAACTGTAAAGCTGAAAGGCATAATAAAATAAGTTATATAAGCTTTGGGGTATAACAGTAGAGCCATGATGAGAGCTGTTGAGAAGATAGAAACTTGCAGATAAGTAGACTTCATACAATCTAAACAGCACTAAGAAAATACATAAATAATAATGATAAGCATCTCAAAGACTTGCATGATAATGACAAAGGAGATGATATTTGTAGCATACACATTCCAGTAGGAAAGCAAGGGTGCTGAAATAACAATTCAAAATAAAAAATAAATACAAACATTTTATCATTATCTTCATAAAAAAACAAAATTATTATTTGGGAATGAAAACTATATGTAGGTTTTTCTCAGATTAATGAAATGAAATGAAAATGAACTGGTTAATAATAAAACTAACCTTGAATATTGACAAACAGTAAAACACTTGAAATATGAAAATACAAAAAATAGCAGAAAAATAAATATGAATGCATAGACCATAGGACATATTCATAAGTCTTACAAATAACACTTGATAGATAGAAGCAAACTATAACGCTGTTTGACATGAAATGCAGTGAAACTTTCATGTGGGAGAATGGAGGTGTCCTAACTGAAGATGAGACTTGTTTAGTTTACCCAAAGTGTTAACATGTTATAAAAGTTGCTAATTCACAAATATAAACCACACTATACAACAAAATGGGTATCAAAGTTAAATAAATAGATAAGTAACTCCTAAACAATAGAATGTTTAAATTTTTTTCAAGCAACCCACAAGAACTTAAAAAAAGAGCTACAGGTCTGAGGACTAAAAGAAAGAAAAAGACTATTAAAACAAATAACAATTAAGAAAGATAAGGATAGATATACCACTAGAATATAAAACACACAGATAAGTATACATTTATATGTATGTGTATGTATATATGTATTTAGAATTATTTATGTTGTTTAGTTTTAATATATTTGGAGACTTTTATTGATTTTTAAATTATCTGTATCATCTGTAGGCCTGGCTAGTAATCAATCAAGACATGGACACTTATTATATTTTAAGATAGCCTTAGTTAATCTGGGGCAGGGCAGATATCAATCCTCTATACTACCTCCCATAGTGGGGCAGGCAAGGGATCCCTGCTTCAATGCCATGCCATCTGCTTTTAATAACTTCTGTCAAGCTACCTCCCATCTATAATCCCAAATACTTGCTCATGTTCTTCATCTGTGCTGGATTCTCCATCCACATTGCGGGCCATGTGCTTTTCCTCCAGCTAACCCATGACGGCCTTTCTCTCTTCAGGTCTTCTTCTCCTGGTGGTGGTCCTTCTTCTTCCCAGAATTCCTCTCTCTCTAATCCCCACCTATCTCCTCTGCCCTGCTCAGGTGGGATGGCTTTTTATTAAGCAAAAGGTGGGTCACAGACAGAAAGCAATAATTAACATCAAAATACATCAGACCATCCCACAACCGACTTTTGTCATTGATATTCCATTGACTGTTAATCTGATTCTGTTAAGATCAGATAACAATATATTCATGTGTGTGCACATTTGCAATATAGTATGTATGCATATTTATGACAAAAACCCCACAGGTCCATGGACATTTTACTTGTGCCCTAGAGGAAGTGAATTGTGAGAAGATAGGAGGAAAATAGACTTGCTATTGCAAATGTACCAAGCCTGCATTTTTTTTATCCTAGTTACATTAGATGTTTATTGGTCAACGATTAAGTAATCAACAGGATTTTGGGGCAGGGGGCACATGACTTAACAATCTGGACAATTAAACTCAGGAGGATACAAGTTTTAGCTAGGTCATGTGATTTATTTGTCTTTATAACTAAACAGTACTTAATGCATGACATGAATTCCATTCCATAGGATAGTCAAAAAGAAGAGTGAGAAACAGATGCAGAGATCCACGGCCAAATATTAGGCAGAGCTCAGGAGTCTTATGGAAGAGTTGGGGGATGGATAGAAGGACCTGAAGGGAACAAGACCTCCACAACAAGATCAATAGAGTCAACTAACTGAGGACCATGGGGACTCAGAGAGACTGAGCCATCAACCAAAGAGCTTGTATGAACTGGACCTATGTCCCCTATATATATGTAGCTGATGGGCAGTTCAGTCATCATGAGGGTCCCCTAGCAATTAGAGTGGAGGCTGACTGTGACATGGACCCTGCTGCCTGCTTTTGGATCAATTTCCTTTAGCTAGGCTGCCTTGTAGGGCTTCTGGGGAAGAGGATGTGCTTAGTCCTGGCACACTTGATGTGAGAAGGTTGGTAAGGGGAAAGTGACAGAGAGGGGAGAAATGGGAAGAGAATGGGAGGGAGGGGCTAGGAGAATAGAAAGGAGGGGCTGGAATAGGGGTGTTAAGTGAATAAATAAATTAAGTTTTAGAAAAAGAAAGGTGAGTGCCCCTGATGACTGATCTGACATGGAGTCCAGTCTACATCATGTAAATCATGTGAACTCTAAAACTTAGGGTTCTTGAGGAAGCAAGTTTTGTGTATGTAGAAACACAGCTAGAATTTAAGTCAAAGAAACATTTATCCACAAAATTTGCCAATATTTACTTAGTTTTTGCCCAAAGTTGGAGATGTTGCATACTTGGTGTGGGTTCTTGTAATAGAGTGAAGGCATTAGAAAGTCTATTAATGTGAATTCACCAAAATAAGACATGGAGAGCAAGATAAAGGGAGACTAAAATACACTTAAATAATTTCCCAATTTGATTTCCCAATGGAGACAGATAATGTTGAATATCTCAGTGCTTCTCCTCAATCGCAGATTTCATCCATTGAAATACTTGCTGTGATGTTTAACTTGTGTTTTCACAGTGAATATATCATATATCACCATATTTTCTTTGCAAAGTCACTTGAAATTATTTACATATTAAAAATATTTTTTAAGATGCTGATACAAAATGTACAGTGTAGGGCTGAGAGTACTAAAATATAAAACACCACAGAAACTGTGTTGATTTTCATTTTTCATTTGTAGGTAAGATGGACAGCTGGACCATATAAGCTCTACATAACATGAAGAACTGAATCTGAAAAAAATCTTCAAAAGCATCTTAGGGGCCGGGCGTGGTGGCGCACGCCTTTAATCCCAGCACTTGGGAGGCAGAGGCTGGTGGATCGCTGTGAGTTCGAGGCCAGCCTGGTCTACAAAGTGAGTCCAGGACAGCCAAGGCTACACAGAGAGACCCTGTCTCGAAAAAACCAAAAAAAAAAAAAAAAAAAAAGACAGTCAAAAACATCTTAGAACTATGACTTACGCAAGTGCTAAGCTTTAAGTTAATCAATGACTCCCTTATTATACATTGAATATAAATTCACACAGAAACATCGTTCTTCTCCTGGAAGCAAAACAGATGGTACTCAACAAAAGGAGGGAGGATATCTCGGACAGATCAACAAAGCCAGGTCTTTCTCACTAAAACTTTTATGGTAGTCCTAAAGTGCAAAGTATCAAACAATTTAACATAAGAAATATCCATTTCTTTCTTTCCTCCTCCCTCCCTTCCTTCCTTCCTTCCTTCCTTCCTTCCTTCCTTCCTTCCTTTATTTTTTGCATAGGAATCTTTACCAAGGCTCTCAAAACCTATGCTCCAAAACTGTCATTAAGTTGGAGAACTTTAGTCACTTGGTACAGCAGGAATGTGGGCATGGTCACTTCAGAATCTGTCTTTGATTCTGAAAGAGTCCACAATTTCTGACATTTGTCTTGTTTTTAAATCCACATTAGAAAAACAAGAACTTAAAAATACTGATAGTCTCAAAATTAGAAGAAAAAGAAGGAGCTCACTTTTGGTACTATTATTGGCCCAAAGTGGTGAAGTTTTATCTTTTGTGTGTGAACTTGTTTTTCCATTCTGTCTTTTACCATACACATGAAGTTTAGATCATTACCAGAGGATGCAAAGCATCTTCAGTGTATTACTGAGCACGACAGAAAAGATTCCACACTAGAGACTCCATCACAAACAAAACAGTTTTTTCCAAATCTCCTATGGCAAAAGGTACAATTGAAAGCGTAACTTCAGCAAACATGTAATAGTGTTTTTGAGAAGTTTTCTTTACGCCACATGTCCACATCCACAATAGTGATTATATACTAGGTAACTTAACAAAGCATCATATGGAGGTATCTTTACATTTATGATTAGTACCAAAATTATGATCTACCCATGTATCTATTAAATGTGGCTAATAGCTAATTCACTAAAGAAAACTTTAAATCTTGTATTCATCATACACAAAAGACAGCATTAAACTGGTCTTAAGGACATGAGTACTTGCAAGCCGTATGTGTGCAAAAGTGGTTTTAAGCTCTCTTTATAGATATTAAACTTGCACACATACCTCATCTTTTCACAGATGTTATTATGGATAGACTAATCTGGGAAACAAGAATGTTTATGTAATCAAAGCACAGATGTTCATGGGGAACAGTGGAAACACAGGCATGTCTAAAGCCAATGAGAACCACTGTGAAGTCTGAAAGAGATTTAAAACACTGTCTTTCCATTCTTTTTGTCTTTAACACTTTCATGTCTGTCTCCTACATTAATACCTATGATTTCTTGGGTGTCTCACATGATAGAAACAAAGGAAAGCACTTCTATGTTTATTTTCATTCAATTTTCACATTTTAAAAATATTATTTCTTATTCTTATCTTGACGGGTTAATAAAAACTAAGAGAAAGATAAATCTGACACATTTTCAATGGAAGAACAAATCTTAGGCCATCAAATAAAGCCACAGGAGTAAAGTGAGCGGTCAAAGTATAAGGCAGTCCAAAGGACAATTATATTGAGAGACCACTTTGTATCCCATTTTCTGTTTACTTTGGACAAAATGTGAACGATATTTAAATGCTAGATTTTCAAGTGAAAGGTCTAAGGGGCAAACTCATGAGTTAATCGGTGACAGCTTTATGAAGGAGATGATCCTAGGATAAAAGGGAGAGGAATAGGTTTGGCATGAGAGGATGCAGAGGTACAAAGAAAGAGTTGTATTGATGAATCAGTGTTAATATATGAACTGATACCACTATTGACAGTTGAAATTCTAATTGTATGTAAAACAAACAAACAAACAAACAAACAAACTGAGGGGCTCTAGGGATGGCTCCATAGTTATGAGCACTTACTGCTCTTGATTAGGAACCGAGTTTAGTTCCTAGCAACCACGTTGGATAGCTCACCCTCCTGTACCTTCAGTTCTAGAGGATCCAATGTCTTCTTCCCCCTTCTGCAGGTGTCTCTGTCCAAGCATACACACACCCACACATTCACATGCACATTCACACACGCCTGACACTGCACAGGCGCGCGCACACGAACACACACACACACACACACACACACACACACACACACACACACAGATACACATATATAAAATAAATCTTAAAAGATAAAACACACACCTTTGATTGTGTTCTTCATCATAAATATCTTTACAACCTTAGCAAAGTTAATTAAGCTTCATGATTTATAAAATAATAAATACAGTATCCATTCCTCCCTCACAAAGTCACTGTAAAAAACACATCAACCAATTTATGTGATTATGTTATGTGGAGATTTATTCAAAGAGACAGCATTGTTATTCAATGTTATACAAGGTTGTCTTTCTGCATAAGCATCTACTCTTGAAAATCCTCAGAAAAAAACACACTGAAGATTTTGTATGGTTTTGATCTTTCTTCTCAGTGCTCTTCACTTCAACTATAAGTAACATGCTCCATGAGGACCATTGAGGGACTACGAAAACTTTTAGAGAGGCAAGCTTATATTTACTTGTGGTTAGGGTTGAACTGGTTATTGGTTGGCAACCATCCAAACAGATAGTTGAAGCAATATCCATAAAGTGTACTTACTTAAAGAGAAGACGTTGTTTTTGCCCAAAGAAAAAAGACCCAGAATTTAGGTATATGACAGAGTTGCAGGAGAATAGAGTTTCTGCTATATAGGTGATCTGTACAAACATGGGTATGTCTTTCTAAAGGCATCCCTTATAGTGGAACTCTTTCTCCGATTTCTCAGTGTCTCAGCTCCCTGTACATGATGAACTATATACAATTTAAAGACTTTATAGATGCAGAAAGACCTTGATAAATGTACATAATTTCTCCCTCCTTCCCTCTCCTGTTTCCCTCCTTCCACTCCTCTCTTTCTTCTCAAAACTAGGACTGAAGCATTTTATATAAAGGACATTAAGCATGTACCCTGTACCTAAAAATTAAATTCATCTGCTAGCACATTTACTAGTCAAGGTCAGTTTATGGATATAAGTCGTTATAAAAGAATGGCTTGTGTCTTATGATTATAATGTATATGAACTGAGGTGTATTTGGAGCAACTTGTATTCATTTAATACTGGAATATATGACCTCATCTCAAGTCCTTACACTTCAAGTGAATATCCAATTTCTCAAAACCCCTGAGATAAAACCCTTTCTCTTATCAATATATTTCAAGTTCTTTTTTCCCAATTTACAACACTTGGCTGCTAATATTTTGATGGAAGGAAGCATCTAATACTGTGATGTGGTAGCTACACTGAAGAAGTGACATGGGCAAACACGATATTGTCTCCCTATAGTAATAATTCCAGTGATAGAACAGATTATATTATTCATCAGTGAGAAATGCAAAAATTGAAAAAGATATTTTACACATTTTTTCCTAAAATTTCAGTATCTTTATCCTAAATCATACACTCATCCAACTTCAAATAACACTGCCTAAAGCAAAATAGTGACTGGATGTATTCTGTAATTACTAATATTTTGCAGTGTGTCTAACTATTTTTAACAAACCTTGAAAGCATCTGAGCATTCCATAACCAGGTTTCAGAGAACACGTTATTTTTGAAAAAGAAAAAGTTTCTTTAGCCCAATTTATGCTAAAATTATAGCTGTCAGTGATTGTTCCCCTCCATTTGGTTCCAGCTGTACAAACCTCTTAAGTTACTCCTAGTGGCATATACAGATTTTACCAGGCATTCAAAACTCCAGTTATTTCATAGCAAAGCAATGTAGCCTTCAGCTTTTGCATTACTGAAGGATGAGCAACATTACTTTAAATGACATGTTTTTGTCAAAGTCGCTTGGGCAAAAGACAGAATGAATCTATTTGTATAAATTGCAGCTTCACTATTGAAAGAGTATAAAAATATATTCACACCTAAAACTATGGATGCAGTAAAACTCTGATAGCTTTTCACCATAAAATCTAGTACATGGTTGAAATGACATCATCAATCACAACTAATTTATCAAATATACAATTGTAGGAGCAAAAGAAGAAAAGAAATGCTGTTGGGCAGATCATCTGTCACTAAATCAAGCATCCCCATTATTGACTACATGAAGTGACTAAAGATTTTCAAGGTCTAAGGCACCGATAATTCAAACTTGAATTAATTTTCTAAGGGGACACCACTTCTCATGTTGTCATTTGGGCGGAAGTTTTTCTGAGGTCGTAAATGAATTTATTTTGAAAGGTAAAGCTCTATGACATTAAAAAAAAAAACAAAAACATAACTTGAGTCCTTATGTTTCAATTTAGTTTTGAACGACATTCACTCGCGCAGTCTTTTATTTCTGTATCCACAAATAGTGTTGACAGGGAAATATACCTGACAACTCTTGTTCCTAAAACCCCAAACCATCTCTTAAGTCATGTTTAATTTAGTAGTCGGCTAAGGTCACCAGATGTTTTTTATTACACAAGATAATCTTGGATTTCAACTTCCTATCCCGTTCTCATTGATACTTTCTGTCCTCACTGAGCCTGGCTCATTTCCAGGCATACATAACACCACTCTGAGCCAGAGCAATTATCTATCCTGTGCAGTGTGATTTTTGTTCTGACCCAAACTAAAATGTTTTACAGAAGAAATGGGTCGTGTTACCTGCAGGATGCGATGTAAACTGGTAAGTAGGATCACTTCCCTATACAGCCCCTTACCCGGGGTTTTCACGTTCATCAGGAGATACATTTCTGAGAAAAACTGTTAAGAGCATTTTCACTGAGTCCTTACCGTGAGATTAATAGGAATCATGGTAGAATCCATGTAAAAACAATGCCCAAACCACTCATGCAAAGAGAAATTAGGAATGTGGTTGGGCTTTTAGTCTCAGAAACACAGGATTTAATTAGAATCTGAAGTAAAGCAGATGCAGCTAAGAAAGAAGTGAGATCATAAACAGACAAAAGCTGGGTCAACAGCACAGCCAAGAACATAATAGAATAGGTAAAAATCGACGGTCTCAAGTGGCAATAGCAGAGACAGAAGACAGGTCACTGACATGAGACAAGGAACACTACATGAACTTGAGGTCCACACAACTTTCTTAGGAGCAGTTAGTCATCTTCTCTGTGGTTGTGAGAACTAAATGAGACAGGAGGGATACAACGGGGATAGCCTATTGTACTGCCACTCTATTATGTTTAAAAAGAAAAAGGAAAGCTTCAATTATCAGTGGTTGGAGTTCACCAGAAGGAAGCATATTTAACAGAAGCAAAAAAACAAAAAACAAAAACCAACTAAACAAACAAACAAAAACAAACAAACAAATAAACAAACAAAAACAAGCTCAGTCAAATTACGTCCACAAACTGGAGTTTCATTTTTCTGGGACTCTTTTGCCCCAGTACACCACTACTGCTGATACATATACACATCCTATCCTTAACTGTGCCCTAAAACTATCCCCGACCTGAATCCTCAAACAGTTATCTCTTTGAGTTATTAAGAGTGCTCATGTATTCTTTTTAAACATTTTTATTAATTTTTACATATGCATTTATATTATTATACATATATGCAACAAACTACATACAACAAGAAGGACCATGACACAATCAGGAATTATATAAATGCTACATTCTTAGTGTTTTGCCTATTTGTATTTGGAAGCCTTGAAGAAAACATCTTTCCTATCTTGGTGCATCTAAAATTCTGAATGTAAATAAATCTCCATCACATCTTGTCATTATCAACTTAAAACATCTATCTAGACTTAAAAACATCTTAACCCCTAAACAACTAAGCTTCATTGTAAAACTAAGCTACCTGGTCTTCAACTTCATCAGAGACTTGAGAAGGAATAAAATTGATTACCTGAGTATGCCAGAAGTGCAGGTTAGTAGCTTCCCAAATGAGAAGATGAAAGAGACAGTTTCTACCTGAATAATCTGGATTTAAAATCCAGAATTTCTTTACCTGAAGTCTAGCTACTTCAAAATGTTGTAATATGTGAAGTCAATCTTTCCTCTGTTCCTAGGCAAAGTCTCTCTTTAATTCCTGGCCCATAGCCATTAGCTGACCATGGACCTCTGAAAGAAATTTATTTTGAATGAAAATAAATATAGACAAAATATTTCAATTCAGACATGTTGACTTGGGGTTACTTTAGAAATAACTGCAGCTCTAATTTATCATGGGTTCCTTTGTTACTTTTACTTTGATATTATTCAAATGAATTTATAGACTGAGGTCTATAAATTCCCTATATTACTTGTAAATTTTAATTCACCTGTACCTTAAATCAATATTAATGAAAGCTATGCAAGTTCTCCTGTGCTCAAAAACATACCATTCTTGCACAATTTGATGGTTGATACTGATTCTTAACATGACAGGTTCTAGATTCACCTAGGAGAGAAGCCTCTGGGAACATCTCAGGGGGCTTGCCTAGATCAGGTCAACTGAGGCAGGAGGACATCTGTTTCATGGGCTGGGTAATAGACTATCCATAAAGGAAGGAAAAAATGGGCTAAGCACTAATGTTCCATTCTTGCTGCTTCCTGACTACAGCCAGAGGCTTTGTCAATAAGTCTCTGCTGTCATATCTTCTCCAACATAGGAGTCTATACTCTGAGACTTTGAGTCAAAGCAAACCCTTCCTTCCCAAAATTGTTTTTGCTGGGTATTTTTCTCACAGCATTGAGACTAGAACTGAGTCTCAATGGCTATACTTCACTTTAAGAAATCATTACATGCAGGTAGATGTAGCTTTAAAAAATAAGTAAAATACTTGGGGTTTTTTTGTTAATATACTACATCTTGCAATATATGTACAAATATAGTTACTCATTTCTCCGAAAGTAACAACCCATTTCTATAGATAGATATTTAACATGAACCTGGATAGTTTCATGTTTTTGGCGTAAAAAAAAAATCAAGCATGTAAATTATTTCCATTATTAACAAGTTAAGATTTTGAGATATTTTCATTATTTTGTAGGGTTTCCCTTTGGTCTGAGTATATTCAGTATTTGGTAGGGTCATATGCATTTCCTTCTATTCACCTGTAGTGCCACACAGACTGCTCTATGTTATGAGACAAACTCAAGGCTTAAACAGTTCCTCACTGCTGTCATTGTTCTGGTCTTCATTGCACAGCCAATTCTATGAAAGACTGTTTCACAGGAGACATCCTGGTGTTCTGTTCTACAAGTCTTTCTGTCCTCTCTAACATGACCCTCCCTGAGCCAGAGTCTCAGGAGCTGTGATGTAGATGTTTATATTAGGGCTTGGCTCCCCAAAATACATTGATCTCTGCATTGTGTCCAGCTGTCATTTTCTATGATGGTCTATATTTGCTGTGGAAGGGATACAGTTGTGTTGGATCTCACCCATAGATAAAGAACTATAAGCAACTCTTGATTTCTAGGAAAAGGTGAATTAGATTCTGCCAGGGATGAGCCCCCTTATTGGTTGTCCAATGCCAAGTGGTCAGCCTGGAAACCATATATACTAACTACAAAATAAAGTCATTAGATTCTATTTATATATGTTTGTGCACACACATGTAACAAATATAATGAAAGAAAAAGAGGCTTTCAACTTGAAAGTACAGGAGCATGGGAGGGGTTTGAGGGAGGTTAGCTGGAAAGAGCTAGAGGAGGGGTACGTGATGTAATTCCATTTCAATTAAAAGCATTTCCCCATTTTTCCTCTTCTTTCTTTCCCTTCCTTCCTTCCTTCCTTTCTTTATTCTACATCTCAATTGTAGCCACCCCCTCCTCCTGATCCTACCCACACTCCCTCTTCTTTATATCTTCCCTTTCCTACTCCTCAGAAATGGGGAGCACCACCACCACCACCACCACCACCACCAATTCATCCCAGCACATCAAAGTCCCATCTGGACTGAAAGCATCCTCTTCCTCTGAGGACAGACAAGGGAGCCCCACTAGGGGTCATGATAAAAAAAAAAGCAGGCACCAAAGTCCATGTCAGAGACAGCCCCTGCTCTAATTGCAAAGGAGTACTCATGAAGATCAAGCTGCCCATCAATTACATATGCGTAGGGGGCCTAGGTCCAGTCCACACATGGTCCTTGGTTGGTGTTTCAGTCTCCATAAGCCTTGCTGGGCCCAGGTTATTTAATTCTGTTGATCTTCTTGTGGAGTTCTTGTCCACTCCAGGTCCCTCTATCTCTACCCTTCTTCCCCCTGTCAACACACACACTTCCACAGGGCTCCACCTAATGTTTGGCTGTGAGTCTCAGCATCTATTTCCATCCACTGCTAGGTGAAGCCTCTCAGAGGACAGCTATGCTAGGATCTTGACTTCAAGTATAGCAGAGTATTGTTAATACTGTCAGGGCTTGGTTCTCTACCATGGGGTGGGTCTCAGGTTGGGACAGGGATTGGTTGGACATTCCCTTAATCTCTGCTCTATTTTTATCCCTGTACATCGTGTAGGCAGGGTAAATTGTGGGTTGAAAAAAACATTTTCCTTTTTAAAAGACTTAAATAGATATGCGTTCCTTTTTAGTAATGTAAAAGAGGCAGTCTCAGCTCTCTAAAAATATTCTTTATCCACTGATCAATCACTGAGTTCTCACCTACTGCTTAGCATGGATTTCTTTATATAAAATTAAGGACTTTTTCCAATAAAAATGACAGTACAAAGAAAACATATATGGGTATTTGCAATAATTTGAACTTTTGTGCAAATTAATTATCATATCATATCCTGAAAGCTGAGTGTGGCAATTGAGAAAAGATTAAATATCTTTACGAATACTGCTGATAGACAAAAGTAACAGAAGCATATAGTGCTAAATTTAAAAATCTTTTATTTTTAAATTTTGCCTAGGACCACCTTTATATCAGGATCAATGCAAAGTAAGTATATTGCAGTATTTACTGATGTATATGTCTGAGTTTAATTTCACCAAAATATTAAGCTTTGTTTATCCAAACTAATGTAACTACAATTAGAAAGAGGATACAGAATGAAAATAACACTTCCAACCATGTTCATAGCAGCCTTATTCAAAATAGCCAGAACATGGAAACAGCCTAAGTGTCCCTCAGTAGAAGAATGGATAAAGAAACTGTGGTACATTTACACTATGGAATACTACTCAGCTATTAAAAACAAGGAATTCCCAAAATTTGTGGACAAATGGATTGAACTAGAAATTATCATAATGAGTGAGTTAACCCAGAAGCAGGAAGAGTCAAATGGTATATACTCACTTATATCTGGACATTAGCCCAAGGAGCATGTCCCATGAAACTCTTCACTTACCAGGAAAGTGGGACAGAGGGGAGGACATCCTATTGGGACTTTAGGTGAGAGAAGCATAGAAGAATGGGGAAATAGAAGGATCCAGAGGGTCCTAGAAACCTACAAGAACATTATGATGGGAGGAGCCCAGGGGTCCTGCTCAAACTATGGCACCAGCCAAGGACAACTTCAAACCCCTACCCAGATCTAGCCAATGGATAGGACATTCTCCACAGTTGAGTAGAGAGTGGGGTCTGACTTTCACATGAACTCTGGTGCCCCATATTTGACCACATTCCCTGGAGGGGGAGGCCTGGTGGCACTCAGAGGAAGGATAGCAGGTTACCAAGAAGAGACTTGATACCCTATGAGCATATACAGGGGGAAGAGGTCTCCCTCAGTCACAGTCATAGGGGAGGGGAGTAAGGGGAAAATGGGAGGGAGGGAGGGATGGGAGGATACAAGGGATGGGATAACCATTGAGATGTAATATGAATAAATTAATAAAATATATTTAAAAAAAGAAAATAACAGTTCTTGGAATTTCTTCCTGCTGGTCTTTTAAACCATTCTCTTTTCTTATTCTTAACCTTTTGGCAACTAACAATCTTTTTTCTTTCCATGTTGTTTTGACTTTTCCAGAATATCACTTAAATAGATCTCTACAGTGCGGAGCATTTGTTTCTAGCTTCTTTCACTTCGCACAATACATTTAACATTCATTCACACTGCTACCTTGGCACTGTTGGGTAGTTTCATTATGCCAATACACAAGTTTCTTATTCATCTGTGTAAGGACATTTGTGCTTTTTGTAGTTTGGGGTAATTGTGAATAGTACTGGTATAAATATGTAAGTCTTTTTTGTGCAAACAAGTTTTTTTTTTCAATGTAACTTATCTGGATTGTACAACTGTGTTTAACTTCACTGATGGAATCTATCTCTAGAGCACTTGCATTCCTAATAGACATGTAAAAGAGCTCCAGTTTTTCCATATCCTTTCCAGCACATGGGATTGCCTTTTTAAAAGGGTTAGCTATTTTAATGGATGTTAATGGTAGCTCATTACAGTTCCAATTTGCATTTTTCTAATGACTAGTGCTGGTTTAGCATCTTTTCATGTGCTAATTTTCCATCTGTATATATTCTTGTTTCAAGTGGCTATTTGTTCTATTTTTAATTCAGGTTATTGGCCTTCTTATTATTGTGTACTTTTAGACTCAAGGTCATTGATACATATACAATTTGCAATTTTCCTCCTAATCTGTGACTTACCTTTTCATTATTTAGTGCTATTCACAGAACAAAGTTTAAAATTTTGATGAAATTCAACTTTTTCATTTTTCTTCACTGAATCGTGGCTTTGATGATACATTCACATTGCTAATGTCTTCATTTCTGTCTAGTCTAACTAGTACACAACAGAGGCAGAGAGATCAAAAGTATCAACAGATTAAGACCACAAACTTGAGTTTTTATGTCAAATCCACAAATGTTGCAACATTTTGTCATTAGACTTGCTTGAGTTTCCAATTCTTTCTCCAAAACTGGGATGATATACCCTAGACTGTCTACTGTAGCTTTATGTTTTCTGAAACTGGTGACATCATCAGCATTTAGTAAGTATAGGTAAATAATAGGATAAATACAAGGGTCAGTTAAGCACATAATGAAATTAGAATGTTATCACAGATTGTTGAATCAAATTGAAGCATAAATTAATAGATATTTGGTTTTGGAGGAATATTAGAGAACATGGCTATGGTATTGTATCTAAATCCTGAATTTTAATGATGTAGCAATTAAGAGAAAAACATTTAGTTTTTTTATGTTGCCCTGTTTTGCATCACTAAAATAAACTAATGATCCCTTCCACTTGGGAGGTAGTTTTAATAAGCCAAGGAAAATGGGGCTAGCCAAATATTTGATGACTTCCAACTCTGAGTATAAATATAGTCACTAAAATGAAAAAAGGAAGACAATGATAGTCACTAATACCGTACAATGAATCATACCTCAGATATTTTTCAGATGTTATTTTCCAAAGAGAGTGACTCAATACATCAGAGAATATTGAGCATCAAATGTGACAAAGTAAGCACTTACTGGGGTGAGAAATATATAGAAAACATAAGCTGAGGACACTGAATCTCATACTTAATTTTTCTGCAACCTAATATGTAGTAAAATCCTAGAACAAGAAGTTTCTTAGTTTGTCTCTGAATTTGTTGATAAGGATGTTATAATCCCAGTCATTTTTTCACAGTGACATTTGATTCCCTGCACTGTATTCAAATGTTTTATAGTAAATTTCTGTCTCCCACTTTATTTTTAATCCATCTTTTACTTCAATATCTCTTTCTGACCATATATAAGTTCCATGCTTTTCATTTGTTAACATTTGCTTACAAATAGTCACAAATCCATGCTATTGGGAAATGTCTAGACTAGAGAATACCTAAAGTAGACAGGTTTGTATCTGTCTCACAAACAGGCATCAAAACTATAAATGTGGGAAATATGTTATTTTTGGAGATGTCTCCCTAGAGCCATTAACAAGTGCCCCCTCTTTGCCTAAAGCTGTTGACAGTTTTGCTGAGTTTCTAGAAGATATTTTCCATGTTTTAAAACAAGCAAGTTAGTTAAAAATAAATATAGTCAAATTCTGTTATGGAGATTTGGAAATATCAGAGGTCAGATCATGTCCCCAAGGTCTAACAGAGGCATGTAGGAAATGTCTGGAGAATGTAGGTTGTCTGTAAAGAAGGTTTTGTTGCTGAAATATGAATGCCAGATATAGTCTCCACTATCCATCTGCTTCCCTTTGGTATATGCATGTCTTTCCCGTCTGCTAGGTGTCTGGTGGAGATTGACTCTCAGATCTCATTCCAATGGAAATGTTCCATTTATCCCTGTTCTGGCCTAGAATCTTCAGGGGAAGCAACCAGGAAAGACTGCTTTAGTCGTTTGCATTTGGATTTCAATACTATGCAAGTCTTCACATTCAGTCTTACTAATCATAAAGCATTCGCTACCAGCTCGGTAAATATTTAGATACAGCCCTGTTGCACACGAGCTTTATGTACTGAGATGGAATGGCAAATGCTTTGAAAATTGCTTTGCTTTGTTAAATGGTAATTTTTCTACAAGTTTTACTAAATAACTTCTACTAAAATAGCTAGCAGATGCCTTGATGTTTGCAGAGTCAGTATTACGCTGTGCAGTGGAGTTCATTTAACGCTATAAACTACAATGTACTTAGTAAGCGAACATTTTGATTATGTAGCCAAACAATGCCTTAACAGTGAATATTAACCCAAATAGAGCTAACATACAATTTCAAAGAATATTCTCTAGCTTCAAAGATATTTGATCGGGATATAGACCTGGTCTCTGCAATTTACAGACTGACAACAATATCAGATTTTACTGGGTAACTAATTTTAATTTTCACCATACCAATGATATAATAATAATGATGAGCACTGAAATTTTAATTTGAAAACATGCTGTATTAAGCAGCAGCAACTGTTTCTGAAATGGCTTCAGAAGAACACACACGACAAAATAGGCAGTCTCCAGATTTAAAATATGTATGTTCAAATAAGCAAATAGCAAACAATTAATACATTTTCTATGGAACTCTATTAATCAAGATTCATAATTGTACGACTAAGAAGTAATAGAATTGTATGTACCTTGTAATATAGTCAGCACAGATAATTACAATTCCATGATAGTGAGGGTGGCTTCTTACAGAAGGAAACATAATTTTCATCTTAATGTCAACTCAGATCAGTTATTAACCAGGACTTGAATAGTGTGCTCAGATAGAATGAATGCTGCCAATGGCTGCCAATGGTTGTCTGTACTCTAAGAAATGGCAGTACAAATAGCCGGCATATTTTCTACTAAACTACCAAATTTACCTTGTTGAAGTAAGGAAGGACATGACTGCTCCGAGGTAGGGTGGAAAAGAAGGTTTATTGTAGATATGAGGAAGAGTCCAGAGTAAGCATGACCCTTACGTGGACCACGTCAGGAGTTTAGGGAGGGAAAAGAGGAGAGCCATACCTAGATGCCATGAGGGTAAAGGGTAGGCCAAAGGGGTGAGGAACCAAAATGGCTGGGTTATATAATGGAAGGGCAGCTAGGGGACGAACAGCCCAGCACCTGAGCTGGAAAAATTAAGGGTAGGGTGTGAGATCTGCCACTCATACCCTGTAACAGCTAGGAACTGAGAGATGCTGGGGGAACTTGTTGGCCAGGTCTGCTTTGATATGTTAGAAAGGCACCTCAGTTAGTCATTTGTACTAGGCTTGAGAACCATCAGTATTGTTATCCAGATGCTTAGTATTGCAATTGTCAGCCGGAGAATACTGACAGTTAACTGGAGGTTGAGTTTAGTTCATTGAAGAAAATTTGGGGTTCAAAAGATGGTTCAGTGGTTAAAAGCCTGTACTGTGTTTGCAGCGGACCTGAATTTGGGTTCCAGCACCCAAGTCAGGTGCTGCAAAGTCACCTGTAACTCCAGTTCCAGAGAATCCAATACCTTACCCTGAACTCAGTGAGCATCTATACTCACATGTGAATATATATATATATAATTATACATACTATACAAATAATTTAAAATAATAAAAGTATTATAGGGGCTGGAGAGTTGGTTCTATGGTTGATAGTACTGGCTGCTCTTCAATCAGACCTGGAATTGATTGCCCACACCCACATGGCAGTTCACAACCATCTGTAACTCCAGGTCCAGGGATACAGTGCCTCCATCTGACTTCTGTGGGCATTAGGCCTGCAAGTAGTGTACAGAAATACCTGAGTACAAAACAGTAATATACATAAAATTAACATTTAAAAAATTTAAAAGACAGGTTAGTTCTTTTGACTTAAGAGTTGAGAAACTGTGCTATGTAGCACTTGGGTCAAATCCAGCTTAAGGCTTCTTTTGTTTAAAAAAAAATAGGTTTATTGGATCAACATCTTTCCTGTGTGTTTACCTATTGTCCATGGTTGAGTTCAGATTACAGTGAAGGAGCTGATTACTGGTGGATAGATGATTTTGTTGGCAAAGCAGACAATAATTTCTACGTGTTCCTTCACATAGAATCTTATTTTTTCCTGTCTCTTGTTTGCCAAAATGTAATTGACCTTAACCAGATTTAGAATTACGCATCTCTTGTTAAAATACTGATTACTAGGGCTATCTATATTTATCAAGTATGAGACTTGGTTATGGGGCATGTACCATTTTGAAAACCACTGTTTTGTATCAACAAATTTATTCATTATCAAATCTCTTGATAATGACCAATGCCTGCTGAATACTTCATTTGTCACATTGATTATATATATTCATGGTATTCTTACATCTAACAGAAATTCTATGTTTAATCTCATAAATGCTCTTGTCTGCCTGGGTTGCTTCTCAGTGGAGCTCTTTAATGCCTTGAATCCAAGTTTTACAAATTTCACCAAGGTATTAATTTCTCTATACTCATTCTTCTTTAGAATCTGATTTAAAAAGTAAAATTTGGAACACCAAGCTGGTTCAGCAGGTACAGGCACTTACTGACAAGCCTGAGGACCTGAGTTTGATCCTTGGGGTCCTCATGGTAAAAGGAAAAAAAGTCCAGAAAATTGTCCTCTAACTTACACACACAGGGAGAGAGAGAGAGAGAGAATGAGAGAGAGAAAGACAGAGACAAAGGCTGTGACAGGGAAGAGAGGCACAGGGAGAGAGGGAGGGATAGATAGGGGTAGGAGATACTATGATAATATACATTGTATACAATTCTCAAATAATGTATCAAAACATTATTTTAAGCAGTAAGTAAGATTTAGTATAACACTGAAATTCTCATGTAATCATATATTTATATTCGAAAACTTTCTTCAGTTAAGTCTGAAATGGTATTGATTTTAGATCAAAATATTTGTGGTAGCTGTGTAGTTCGTCTTTGGAGCAGAAACGGTCTCCTTTCTAATCCAACAGACTTCTTCCAGGAGACGAAAAACACAGATTTTTTTTTCAGTTTTAAGGAAGTAACATACAAACACAAATTGCCCAATTTCTAGGTTGGAGTTCTCAAGACACTGGATTTTTATGCACTTATTTTGCATAAAGCATGGTGATCTTGGGAATTAGAAAATGGAGCTAAAGAGCATAAATGGCTAGTTCTTTCTATCTATCTATCTATCTATCTATCTATCTATCTATCTATCTATCTATCCCTGAAGTACTCCTATTAATAAAAGAAACAAATATAATACATAGTTAATACTGACAAATCTTGAAAGTCTACTTCACTTTCTTTCTGCTTTGTCTCTCAACTACATATGTTGAAAATTGTAAGCGCTATTGTTGCTTTTCACTTGCTAAATAAAAACAGACAAAGATTCCTCTCTTTACAATAGGAGATGGATGTTGGTGGTAGAATCTGGTGACCCTTAGAAACCTAGCAGAGAGAGTCAACCTGATCTGGATGTTGTTAGGGGATCATAAGGAAATGGATTCTGAGAATGTCAAAGAAAATGGCACAAGTTAGTAAAATCTCAACCTGTGAATAAGAATAAATCTGAGATTTGGTGAAATTCTGTTCCAAAGGAAAAAAAAAGGCATGTTACCATATTTAGACAGTTTCTATATCTTACAAAGCTATTGTCATTATGTAAGAAACTTTAGGGGTTCATAAAGATATGATTAATTTGTAAAGTATTTTGTACTTGGAGAATTTTTTATATTGCATTCTGAAAAGTAGAGAAATCTAGATATTAATAAAGTTTATTATTTATTTATTAAAAAAGTTTCTCCATCTTGTATTCTTGCTGAGGCCATTTCAGGCTGAACTATAATGTTATCTCCTTGATGGAAAGTCCCATGAAAATCTACTCAACTCTATTCTAGAAACCTCAGGGCAAGCCAACTTAACTTCACTTCTGTTACACTGCCTTCTTATGCAGAATCCCCACTCCAGCGAACTGCTTATCTATCATTGCTTCTGTTGGACTGTTTGCTTGTATGAACCATTCTTTACCCCCACAGATGCAGAGTAAGATGCCAGGCTGGGGGTTTTTTTACTTCAAAAATTCTATTGTCTGCATATATTCAGTGCTACTCTTAGGTTCTGAGTGTAATCCCAATCTGCAGGACTAGGACTTTCAATTCGATATAAACTGTGTGTAAGTGGTAATGACTGGTGGGCTCTTTGTAACACTAGAGGAATCAGTTGTATTTTATTTCGTGACACAAAATATATATTCCTGATAGGTCTTCATTTCTTTTCACTTTTCTAAGATGCAATTTTCAATATTTTAAGCCAGACCTTTTGTTCGAATGTTCCAGATCGCCAACTATTTCTGATGATTTTGAACATATATTATTTCAAATGCTTTCAATAGAAACTGAAGCAGAAACTCAATCAGAGACTAAATGTGCTTTCCTTCTCCTGACACAGGCCAAGAGTTAGTGCTTAAGTCTTAGGCCATAAGCCAAATCTCATCATCTTCATATGTGGCCTACACAAACAGAGTTTTCAAAAATGTCAAGGACATGAAGATGCCAGGAATGGTGGCTTAGACCTCTAATAATAGAACTCAGGGTACTGAGGTAGGAGAATTGTCATGAGGTTAAGTCCACTTTGGGTTACACAGTGAATCCCAGGCTAGTCTGGACTACAGAATGCATCCTTGTCTCAAAATAAAATAAAATTAAATAAAATAAAATAAAATAAAGGTTATTTCTTCCTAGGAAAATATATCTTTGGGAATTTGTTCCTGCTAATGAGATCAATAAACATTTAGGTTTGATTCAGTTCAATTAAAATATAGTGAACATCTACAGAAACTAAGGATTTTGACAGGAGCTAAAATCAGAACATATACTTGTTGCATTTATAAACATAACTCCAGAAAGTTTAGAGACAAGACACTAGGATGGATACAAAGTCAAAAGGACACATCCTAAAGTAAATAAAGCACTTGGGAAAATTCCCTGCAACAGCCTGGTTAGATAATCCCTCCACCCTCATTGGACTTGTTCCTCACCAGATGCAGAGACAACAGCTGCTGAAAGTCACAGTGTGTCACAGAGTTCCACAACAGGTGAAAGGATGAAAAGTCAGGCAGCAGCAGGCCAGAGCAGGAGCCTGCACAAGCCCTTTCTCCCAACACAACAACAAAAAGCCTGGAGCTTGGATAACAACTAATCCAAGGTGACCCAATTCAAATGTGTCTCTAGGCCTAACTAGCCAAGTTCCTAAAAGGCTCTGTGGCACCCAGCAATGAATTAGCTATTAGGGATTTTAAAAGGGTACCTTTGCTGTTTCAAGAATGATGCGCTTATAAGGAAACTCTATTTTTGCACAGAAAATATTTTTGAACCCAATAAATAAAACCAAAAGTGTATCTCCTCCTTTCAAAATGCATTATTTTGTAATCTTCGGTTCAATCACCCTAGTGTGACTAAGGTTATCCTGGCCTTTCTAATTCAAGGTTTCCTTCTAGTGTGGTCTAAGAGGCAGAGGTAAAAAAAAAAAAGACAGACTAATAGGAACATCAGGCTTCAAGGTGAGGGTTTAGGAAAGAACAATGACAATGAACTCAATCACTTTTCACTATGCATTCAGAGAGTATTCAGTTGTTAGCTCTGTACCAAAGATGGTCTTTTGGGAGGATAGCAAATAAAAAATGCAGAATCTTAGTCCTTGTGGACATCACACTGGAGCACAAACAATAAAGAAGTAACTGGACAATTACAGATTATCACAAACAGTATGTTTGAAGAAAGACACAGTGTACAGTGAAAGAAAAAAATTGAAGAGTCTACTTAGATTATTTCAGTGCAACTAGATGTGATTGTCCAGAGGTTCTCATTTAGCTATTCATTAGACTGAGCCTTCCAATATAAGAGTTGCTAGGCCATGAGAGGACAACTTAGGTAAAGGAATGGTACATCTAACTCCCTGAGGTAGGCGGTAGGGAGAACATAACACATAAAAGGAACTCAAAGATTGAAGACGAGCAGACTATGAAGTGGAGGAGGTATGAAGGCCTCAGATGACACAGAGATATAAACACTACTGGTTTATGTCTTTCTTAAGAGCTATCTGCCTGATCAGTGAGTTCTCATTCGTTCAGTATATTTTTATTGAGTGTCTACTATATCCAGGTCCTCTTTGATGCCATGCAATAGAAATTAGAGAGGAAGACAGTCAATAATCCCTGTTCTAATGGGTCTCCCCTTCTATCAGTAGGCACGCGTTCAATAAATATAAATGAAGCAGAAAAATAAGCAAGATACTCTTAGCTTTTGCTCTTGCTGTTACTGAGAGAAACAGATAGTAGAGACCACTGGGATGGGGCTTTTGGCTTAGTTATGGTTTTGTTGTTAATTATTATGGTTCAGCTATGTTAATTAGTAGTTCTGGTATTGCTCTCTTTTAAAAATAATTGAAATATAATTACAGTATTCTCCTGTCTTCCTTTTCCTCCCTCCAACTCTTTCCAGGCCCTGCTCATTTCTTCTCAAATGCATACATTTAAAATTACAACCTGATGAGTCCATTTCCTATAGCTTATATGATTTCAGGGCTGACCCCTTGGAATTTGATAGCCCATTGGGGGGGGGCTTCATCCCTGGAACAATTAATTCCCTCTGTAACCAGTCCTTAATTGCCCTAGTTCTTTGTTAAGAGTAGAGGCCTCTGGAGATTTCTGCCTTCAGCATTAGCATTTCTATTGGTATTATCATTAGTCAAGTGTTGTTCAGTGGTACAACTTCCCTGTCACTGCAGTCTCACAGCAGACTTCCTCCTCCTCTGGCTCTTCCAGTCTTTCCATGCCCCTTTTCTTGTTGTTCTCTGAAGTATAGTTACAAGAGTTATGCTTTAGATGCCGCAACTGGGGCTAGGCACTTTATAATCAGTTGCTCTTTGTATTTGGACCAGTTGTGGTTTTCTAAAATGGTCAGAACTATACTTATCTGTGGGTATAAGGACAAGTGTTTAGAATAGAATAAGATAGTAAGCTAATTTAGTAAAGTGGCAGTAATAGGTTTTCCTATAAGATTCATGAGGAACATAATGACAGGCGGATCTGGGCCCAGGGGTCCTGCTCAAACTATGGCACCAACCAAGGACAATACGTGCAGTAAACTTCGAACCCCTACCCAGATCTACCCAATGGACAGGACATTCTCCACAGTTGAGTGGAGAGTAGGGTCTGACTTTCACACAAACTCTGGTGCCTCATATTTGTCCATGTCCCCTGGATGGGAAGGCCTGGTGGCACTCAAAGGAAGGATAGCAGGGTACCAAGAAGAGACTTGATACTCCATGAGCATACAGGGGGAAGAGGTCCTCCTCAGTCACAGTCATAGAGGAAGGGAGTAAGGGGAAAATGGGAGGGAGGGAGGAATGGGAGGATACAAGGGATGGGATAACAATTGAGATGTGATATGAATAAATTAATAAAATATATTTTTAAAAAAGTAAAAAAAAAAAGGTAAAAAAGATTCAAGAGGTCACTAGCCTTGCATAATGGGTTGTGTCCAGTACCAGGCACGATTTTCTATCTGTTGAGCAGGCCTTAAACCCCATTAGACAGATGTTGGCTACCACCAAGATACGAGTGCTATTAATTGCACCTTTAGTGTGATCATACCACACTGGTCATTGTTCTGCTTCAAAGATGTCACAGCTTGGTAGGAATCTAGCCTGCTAACCTTCCTTTGTCTTTCAGCTAGTCTGTCCCTTCTAGATAGTCCTCAGGAACAAAAATTTCAGGTCACACCCAGCTCAAATCCGCCAGCTGCTATTTCCAAAGTGCATGAAGTCTTCAAGAACATGGAGTTACCTTCAGCCTCTGGAATGCAACCAATGCAATGGCAATAGCCTAAATTGTTTGAAGAGTCTATTAAACTTCCCTACCCAACAACTGAAAAGGTTTCTCATGCTTACAACTGTAATTTCTGCTAGATAGTCTATGGCTTTGGAGATGGTACACACACACACACACACACACACACACACACACACACACACACACACAGTCACCATCCTTTTGAAAAGACAGAAAAGTTGATTTTTTACTCTGGCCACTAGGTACCTAGAGAGATGGCCTCATGGCTGTTCTAAAACCACACCCTCGTACCTGTCCTGAGCACCTGACAGCATATGATTTCCCAAGCTGAGCTCTTGCCCCCTCAAGGATAAAATAACTAGTAACCAATCATTTTAAAGGGCAACTAACCAATCATGTTTGTACTAAGTTCTGCTTCTGTAAGTGTATAAAAGACCCAAGCTTTGCTTATTCGGGGTCGCTAGAGCTTGGTAGACCCCAATACAACAGAACATTAAAGCATCCCTTGCTGATTGCATCGGACTGGACTCTCCTGTCTCATCAGGCTCTGGGAAATAGGACCTAGCCCCCCAGGTCTTCCAATTTCAGGGTTTCAAAGCACCCCCTAGTACTACCACCATGTGAAAAAACCTCCAACTACATGGATCTGGGGCAGTCAAGCTGTAAAAGAGTCTGAGACTGATCATATGTCAACAACTTCTTTTAATTTGTATATAACCCACAGACTGGTTTGAGGATCACTGGACTGAATGACTAAATAAATTGATCTCTTTAAAATTAAAAATTCTGTTTATTTGAGGCATTCAAAAAAAAAAGACAAAAAAAAGACAGAAAGGAAGAAAGAAAGAAAAAGAAAAACAACTTGAGTTTTCTCATTTGAATTATATTAACACACACACAAACATAAATAAACTTTAATGTATTATATAATTTTAGGTAAATAAAAATAACACAATTCCTTATGCATTTGTCAAACATCCTTAGTACTATTTTTCTTCTTCCCCCTGACTCCTTCTCTATGGACATCCCTCTCCACCCCCTAATTAAAGCCCCTCCCCATTTTCCTATTTTACATATCCCTGCCCCTACCACAGTCTATTGTTTTTTTGTTTTGTTTTGTTTTGTTATGATTTGTTTTGTTCTTTAATGTGTGCTATTGAAATGATCTAAATTATGTCTGGAACATTATTGGTGACCACAGACAGCAAACTTTCACTCTTTTGTTTTTCCTCCCTGACATAATAAATGCAGAATGTCATTCTCATGAGAAGAATTAGGGGTTGGAGGAGATGAGGTCAGTTTGCTCTGTCAGCTGCCAGTCCTCTAGATAATGGACCTGCTCACAAAATAGCAAAAGAAAAACAGGAACAGAGCAAAGGATAGCTCCATAGAATTCAAAAGTTGGTTAGTGTCATTTCTTTTCCAATTTCTTGAATCTTATCCATAGACGTCTGCTTAAGGACAGGAAAAAATAGTTAAGAGTGCAGCTGCAGTATTGACAATTCCTAGAGGGGATACTGGGAGTCTTCTAAATTAAATTCCTTCCCTCTCTTATATCCTCAATTTCCCTTTTCCTTATTCCTTCCTACTCTCACCACAACTTTTCCCTTCCTAATAGTTTTCTTGTCCTGCTTGTCTTTGTCATGGGACTGCCAGGTGCTTAAGAATAAAAGAGACGTCTACATCCCTGTTCCTGGTGGCATTCTGCACAGAGTTGTTAGGACTTGAACCTAGAAATTCACTGTTACATTACCCTCCCTGCACCCCTCCCCTGGGAGAGGGAATGAGTCATAGTGCTGTCCTCAGAGTTCTGGGTTGTGACATTTTTCTCTGGACAGAGCTGAGGTTTAAATGTTCCTCAGCCAGGCTGGCTGAGCGCTGGAACTGAGGACGCCACTTCTCTGTCAGGACAGGCTATCTGCTGCCCTGGATTTCTTTCAAGTCTGACTCTGCTCTGGTGCCTCAGTTGGATAGAGACTCCAAGTAAACAACATGTGTCTCCACACCCAGCTGGTCACTAAAATAGGACACCCCTGGGTGGTGTCCCAATGTATCACGAGGCATGACAGTGTTGTCTGCCGAACAGAGTTAAGCAACAGATAAGCTTACTGGGAAGGAAGATGAGGCAGGAAGAAAGGCTTGTCACTTCACAGTCCTCCTGCTCACGTTTACCCACATTTGGCCCCAGATGTCTTCCCCAGTTTCAATTTAAATCTCCTGTGTGATTCCATTGACTCACCAAACATGCACTGTTTTTGATGAGGATTTCCCAGCCATGTCTGCCACTAAGTAGAAGGCACTATTTCTGTCCAGCAGAAGTGGCTCAAACTGGCTGTGACACTGGTAATTTGAATAGGCTAATGGGCCATTTTGATCAACTTCTCTAAAGTTCCTCTATTGAGTGAAAAAATGCTATCAGTGAATCTAAAGCACTTTAGTGTTAGATGCTTAACTGTGATACAAGTTATAGGAAGCCATTGCTTAAAGGACTGTCGAATGCAGCATACCCGTGAGCGAAGGAGAAAGGGCTGCTTTTATATTTCTGATATAAATGTAGGTTTGTATTGCAATTGTGATGCACGTTTTATGCACATTCCTTAGGTCTTGAGACAAGCAAAAGAAAGAACCCTAGCAGGATCAAGTGTATGTAGTGTTCATTATGTACAACATAAAGATAGCCAAAATGTTGGCCTAGATACAGAGGCACTCACTATGTCACACGCTCCTTACTGAGGAGCTATTTGCAGTTGGTAGTTTCTGGGGAAGGCAGAATCATTTTTTTTTATGGAGGATATGGTCACTAGTAAGTTTCACACACTCTGTTCGGTGTCCCAACACCCGTGCTCATATGAGCAGCATTAGCTGAACTTAATGGGTTATCAAAATAAAAGGTATGTATTTGGGAAGGGACATTTTGGAGAAAATATGGGAGGAGTAGGAAGGAGAAACAGGGAGGAGATGTAATTGTGTACATGTCTGAAATTATAAAAATGCAAAAAAAATATAATAAAAAATAGATAATCATTATGGAAATGTTTCGAAAAATGAAGAACTTAAGCAACATACAAAATAAAGTGCGTATATATTATTCCTTCCTTCCACATTGATATTACTTTAGTAACAAGTTAAGAAAAGAAATAAACCTGAAGATAACATTTTATATTAATTCTGATTGTCTACCAAAGTAAGGGAAAAGGGAATGTCAAGGTGAAGAAATATCTGATGAAAAGTGTAACTGACACTAAAACGCCTAGTTGATTTCATTTATTGACTCAAATACTCTCTATCAATGTGGAGTTTACTCTGGGAGAAACTTGCTGATTCTGTGCTTCTGCAGCTTTGTACACCAAGCTGTCAGCAAAAGAATGTGTTTAATCATTGGCACACACTTGCACTGATACTTGCATTTTTCTCGGGGTTTGAAATAAATATAGCATTTTTCTTTACATCTGTTGCCTTCACATGAGGATGTGTTTGTGATCATCTGCTCAAAATATAGTAGCATGCAAGTCTATTTCTGGAACACTACAAACATTCCCAATCTCGATTCAGTAGAATTTTGGCTTTGAAGGAGGCTTATGTAAATAGATGTGGGATCCTTCATAGATATAAGAATGAAGACAAACACCCAAGTAACTGATTATGTGGTGACTGTAAAATGCTTGCTATACTGAATGATGTTTCTATCATAATCCACTCATGGTTTTGTTTTTGCTTTTACTTTTGGTTTTTGTTTTTTAAGAAAGGCAGAAAAATCTGAATGAATACCCAGTGGTTTTTTATCAAAGAGTATTACTGATATTTCTAAAAATGCAGTATTTTAATAATATAGGCCAAATTTCACAAAACAACCACATTTTCTTGTTTGAGGATAACATTTAGCAAAAACAGTGTGCTTGAGTACTTACATGTTATAAATATTCCCTTGTAAACTGCTTTAGTGAACTTTCTTGCATGTTATTACATTGACTTACCAGGGAATGGCTGAACAAAGATCATCTCAAAGATTCTAGTAAAGTTAGTAAAATTTAACCAAGATCCTATAGTCCTATACTCAATTATTTTTCCCAATAAAATATTAATAAAGATGCTAAACTAACTCATGTTATTACTAACTATGCACATTTATACTATGTTTCGACTAAACATCTATTATATTCTCAGGGACTCTGTCATAACAGGCAGTGGAGATGGCAACTTCAAGAACAGTCAAATGATATATTAACTTACCAAAACAAAAGAGGAGTTTCACTAAAGTGTGGATAATTTTAACCAAGGAAAGCAGGATTTGAACTTGGCACTTGTGAGAATCTTAAATAATTTAATAATCACTCATATATTTGCTTTTGCATTCTTTAGGGTACGTGCCAAAATTATCTTGTCAAATAGCTGATTCATTTATTGTTTCTCCATTAACCATGTGCTGCATATTTAACTATATGCCAGACACTATTGTTAGATTCAGAAATGTGTGCATCATTTAATGCTTTGATCAGTTTGAAGCTCACATTAAAATGAGAAGGAGGACAAAAAGAATCTCGCTTAATATGCTGTGTGCTCAGAGCGGCTTATGTAAATACTAAAAAAATGTGTAGAGGAGAGAATGATGTGAGACCATGTCAATGAAAAGACAGTGTTAATGTTGTTCCTTGACAATTGAGTAAGAGTAAAGTAGAAAAGGAAAGAATTGTGGAATAGACATACAAGAATATAAATCATACAGGCTAGGTATTTAGGGAGTGGAGGAGAAAATAAAACAGGATTTGACATCATTGCTATTTATTCATTGATACAGGTAGTTTGCTCTAACTGACTATAACCATTTTAAAGGTTTTTAAAAAATATTGTATGTATGTTGTATTCGAGTCCCTGCAAAGGCCAGAAGAGGTTATCGAGTCCACTGGAGCTGGAGTTAGAGGTGCCTTTGAGCTTCCTGACATGGGTGCTGGGAAACAACTCAGGCCCTCTGCGAGAGCAGTGAGATCCCTTTGCTACTGGAGCATCTCTCCCTCCAAGACTCTTGGTTTTAAAAGCCCAGTTTCCCTCCTTATTCTTCCACATGTGCATCTTAGAAACATCTTCTATACTTCTATTTCACGGCAAGGACTAGAGTAAATAGTATTAATGAGGTTCTGAAGTTACATGACAGGAGCTATGGCAGTGGACGTAAAGAGTAAAAATGAGTAGTGGCACTGTGTGATGAATGCTAACTAAACAAGTATTCTTTCTTTCAGGACCGGTTAATAGTATCGCATAAATCTCATACAAATGTAATTTCTCCATCAGCAATCAAAAACATGGTAGTGGCTCATGACTGTATTTGCTTATGTATTTGCATGTTATGGAGGAAGCACCTGGATATGGATCCATTTGTTTCTTCTGTGCTTTCTTGACTTCTGACTTCTTAGCATAGGGGTCGGGGCTCACTAAGGACCTACTTGCTACTTGTGAATGTAATGAACTAGATGTGGAAGAAAGGAGAAAGACACTGGTGCAACTTGCAAGTTGGAAGGGAGATAGCACGACTTAGGAGACCAAGAGCAAACTCTGAAGCAACCGTGACTTAGGTATTAATATTTGATGGAGATAGAGGGGTTATAAAAGAAAAAAGTTTAAGGTCTTACTGCGTTTTTACTGTGTTATACTTAGAATTTGGGTTGCACTAATCAAAAGTATCTGATTTAACACTACTCGTCTCTTCCTCATGACAATGAGAAGCAAATGAAACTGGGGTAGAAATGACACACTCTCCTCTTTAATCTAGGAAGAATAAGGAAAGGGGATGCTTTAGGGAATTGCTTTAATAAACACAAGTGATTTAGAAGGCTGGTATTAAAAAATAGTAAAAGCAAGCATTAGCAGCACAATTTAAAATAATAGCTTATAACTATTGCTAGCAATTATGCCAAAATGCACTTTACACTGGTTACTTTTCATCTTCATCAGAATCCTGGGAAGCAGTACTAGCACTGTAAGGGCAAAATTAATGCCATATTCTATATGTAATGTATATTCTGCAACTAACGCCGTGGTCTGTGAAGGTTCTGTGAGAACTTGTCTTCCAGGTGACTTCACTTCCTCCTGCATTCCGGGAATGACCAAGCACTGCTATAAACTAGACCTGCCAGCAGTCTCCAGAAACTCCACCAGAGCCATTAGATACAATTAACTCTCAATGATCCTCTGAGATAAAAAACTTCCCTGGAGATTCAGCCTCCTGGACCCAACCTGCCTGAAGGTCGACATTCCTGTGACCCACAACGCCCTGCTTATGTTTTTTTCCCTTACTTCCTTGTGACCTCAGCCCCCAATTACAGTTCTTCCCCTTATACATCTATCCCTTGAAGCTCCGGGGTCACTATGCATCAGGAAGGATTGTGATCTGAAGCTTGAGCCCATAATACAGAACCCTGTCTATGTTGCACTGGTATTGAGTCCTGGTGGTCATTTTGGGGGATCTTGTGAGCTGGGTGATCTCAGTATGACACTGGGCAATCTTGGTATTATATTATCACATCCTTTCCAGAAATAGATAATGATACACAGAAAAATTAAATGACTATATAAGGCTGAAGACTTAGCATATAACAAAAGACACATGGAAACTCAGCCATCTCATTGGAAACACTGTGAATGTAGCAGGTAGAGAGGCAAAGATGGAAGAAGCACTTTGGGTGCTGTGATAGAGATAAAATGGGATATGTGCACTGGCTACGGGGACCACTGAAGAGGAAGAGAAGAATTTGCCATCTACTAGGACTTCCACGTGGCTTACTTAGCAAGTAACATCACCTCGTAAAGATATACTTGCATTCTAAAACTATTTTAAATCAGATCCATCTGTATCTATATGTATTTCTGAAGATTATTAACATGCAGAAGCTAAAAGACTTAACAGGTTATTTGGTGTTCTTGAAATTGCAATAAGGAGATCAATCTTGATTTTGAAAGCATCATGTCATGTGTGGCATTTTTCCAACACCACATTAAACTGTTCATGTTCCAATTAGAGAACTGATTCTTACAACTGTTTCCTAAGAATTAATTCAGTAACTTCAAAAAGATAAGTCTTTACTCTTCTTCTAAGAAGACATAAAAAGGTTATGCCACAAGGAAACCACAAAAACAAAACCCAGAAAAACAACTTTTCTAACATAAGTAATTTTATGTTGATTTCCTTTACAACATTCCTATTTAAATGCAGATTGTAATTCACTACTAAGTAGAAGGTAGATTGTTTAAGCTATTAAAATGCTAATGAGAAGGTTAACTTTAAGTCAGAAACTATCCTTGAAAAGACAGGAAGGTAGGAAAATTCACTTTAAGTTCATTTAAGACTTTGTCAGGAAGAAAAAAAACTTCATCCATTTCTCAGAAAAAATATGCAGAAAGCATGGGGCAGTTATACCTGTGTGTGGTTGAACATTACACTAAGGGACATAATATTTCATCTTGGTGTTGCAAAAGCTAACATTCTTGAGTGGACTTGTGTCTCTGGACAGCTTCACCTGTAGCAGGGAGGGAGAAATGACAGATTGTACAAATACTTGTTACCACCACACCTACTCACTGGAATGTGATGGATTGCACAAGGCCCTAACACAGAATATACAGAACGGCTGCAGATAGACTCGAGGCTGTCTGAAATGTCTCAAAGCTTTCTCTTTTCCAGTAAGCAACTTTCAAATAGAGAACCATATTCTCTTTCCCACCTGATGTTTCTTAATGGCATTCTCACGTCTATCAACCCACGTTTATAAGATATGCCTCTAACTGAATTAAATAAAAAAAAAATAAGTTCTTTTGGCCATTGAGAATGAGTTGGATGCTTAGCCCTAAAGAAGACATTAGTCACATCTCCTTCATAGCTCAGAGGAACACAGGGGGATACAAATAGGAAAGAATGTGAGAGCCAGAAGATTGAAGGGCTACAAAATGTCACCTTCTGAACAAGAAAGCAATCGCAATGAAGACTCTCCAGAGCTATGCACTGGGGCTTCCCAAAAATGGGCTGATTAACAGCTACCTGTGGATTGGGGAGGGGCATAGCGGCTGTAGAATTCATAAGAACAAACACGGCTATTAGGAAACTGGAGTTATCAACAGATATTAAAATTTTCCTTGTTGGTCTATTTGTGCTATTTTTAATATTTCCCAGCCTTAGTCCATTCTCTGGTCCTGTAACACAATGTCACAAACTGTGTTACTTATAAGCAACAGAATTTTATTTGGCTCACTATTCTAGAGGCTTAGAACTCCAAGAATGTGGCATTAGCATCTCGCAAGAGATTCTATGATGTATTACAATAGGATGAGACTTGAAGGGGACTTGAAGAAATGGTTTAGCAGTTAAGAGAGCTGATTGCTCTTACAGAGAACCTAGGTTACTTTTCTAGGACCCACATGACATCTCACAGCCATCTGTAACTCTGATTCCAGGGGATCCCTTAATTTCTTCTGGCCTCTGTGGGCACTGCTTGCAGAGAGTACACAGACACACATACAAGTAAAATAACCATATCCATAAAATAAAAAAAATAAACATTTTTAAAAGAAAGGCAAGTGGGTATACATTCTATCAGGACTTGATGAGGTTTGGATTTGTCCTTTTGGGGCTTCCTTTCTCCGGGAGGCTGGGCTGAGAATCTGGTCACAGAGTTTTCTTCAGTTTTCTGGAGGCTAGCTGAGGAAGGCTCTGTCACAAGGAAGGCCTCCTGGGCAGGGAGGGAGCATGCAGGCCAGATGCCCCAGCTAGAGGGAGTGAAAAGGAGTAAAGCGGGTTGTGACAATGGGAGTCTGCACCCATCCCAAGGGGAAAGGGAGCCTCTGACTTATGAAAAGCCAGATAACCAACTGCACTTGGTTGAAATAAAGACATTCAAGAGATGAAGAGCTAGATTTTAATTCCCTAAGCTTAATGATAAAAGGAAGACAAAGACAGAGAGCTACAGAAGGAAAAAAAAACTGGGAAAATGCTTGCCCCCACTCCAGATCTGGGTTTTTTAACCAAGGGTAAATGAATTGCAGGAACCACTCCCAAGACACTTCCTGGGGCTTGTCTCTGTGTCTCCAGGGCACCTTTGATATGGTTTTCTTCAAAGGGCCAGCTTTTGACACCTTTTATGTGGGTTAGGGTCTATGTTTTGGTCCCTGCAAGGAACTAGCCTTTTAACACATTTGGGCCTGGTGGGATGTTTTGCCAGCAGGGGCTACACTCACCTTTGTCTTACCAGGAGGGAGCATCTCCTCCTGTCTGCAGACAAGGAACCACATCCTTTATTAGGGACTCATGTCTGCCTATAATTAACCTATTCCTGTCATAAATAGCATTATCCACCATTAACGTTTTATAATCTCTTAAAATTGTCATCTCTTAATAGTAGTACAATGAGAAATAAATTTCAATATGAAGAATAGAAGAGGCATTCAAAGCACAGTAATGCCAATGCATCTTTTATCTTCCTTTTTTGTCATTCTTCATTCGAGTCCCATGTGTCCCTTCTTTGTGGACATTGCAATTATGTTTTAGAGAAGACAAATGAAAACACCAGTCCCCAGCAAATTGTCCAATGGATTTCAAGAGGAAACTGAAATACAACATTGAATATAGAAGCTGTTTTCTGTTATGAAGACAAGGCACTATTGGGCTATGTATCTTCAAAGGCTTAAACGTATTAATTGCAGGCTCTAGGTGTCCTGATGGTTCTGTTGCTGTGACAAAACACTGATCAAAAGCCACCTGGGGAGGAAAGATTTTGATTCCTCCTCTGAGGTTACAGTCCATCATCAAGGGAAGCCAGCAGAGACCATCAGGGCGGGACTCTAGAAGCAGGAGCTGAAGCCAAAGCAATGACCTCTTGGCTTGTTTGCCATGGCTTGCTCAGTCTGCTTTCTGACATACCCCACACAGCCCAGGGGTGGCATACACATCCCCACAGGCCAATCTAATGAGGCCATCTTCCCAACCCAATTTACCTTTCCACAGAGACCTCCAGCTGTGTTGAGTTGACAAAAATCAACCGGGACACTGGAAAAGTCTAAAGCCGTTTTTTGAAAGCTTTAAAATTACTCTAATTTCTTTTTCCCCCTTCCTACCCCCACTGTTCTCTTTCCATTATTTTTTAAATGTTTTTTTATTAATTTTTGAGACTTTTATACAGGGTATTTAGATCATATTCACCCTCTGCTTATCCCTCTCCCTCCCTAAGCCCGATTCACCTTTATGGACTTCTTTTTAAGTAACCCACCAAGCCTGATTTGTGCTGCCTGTTACTCTTTTAAAACTATTTATTCTTGTGTAATTAGTACATTATAATGTACTATCTGCTTACATATCCAACATCCCATTTGATCATTTTACACGTTTTAATATCTATCTGAATACTTAAGCAGTGTATACTCTTAAGTCACAGTGCCAAGTAAGGCATACACTGAACCGATTATTTGTTAATTACTATCTTTATTTTATGTATATGGGTGTTTTCCCTGCATGAAAGTGTGTGCAGCCTATGTGTGCAGTGCACACAGAGGGCAGGAGATGATACTGGATCACCTGAATCTAGACTCATATAAAGTTCAGACTGTCACGTGGGCAATGAGAATCAAACCCACATTTTCTGGAAGAGCAGCCAGAGTTCTTAACTGATGAGCCATCCTGCAGCCCCAACCGATCCTTTTCAGAGGAACAACTTAAGATAAATTCCTCATATTATATATGAAAAGTACAATTAAGTAAAGAAATATAGTGCTAAGAATGAGGGAACACAAAAGATGTCACAGCATGATACTTGAGCTGACAGGAATGTGATGTTTCAATCAGACATTGAGTGGGATGAAGAGTTTCCTGAACCTATTGAATAACATTCAGAAAGACCCTGAGCAGAAATGAGTTTAGCTTACGATATTAGAGTAGAGAAGGCAAAATACTAAGACTGATGGGCTTCAGAAAAAGGAAAATGAAAAAGCACATAAGTTCAAGTTAAGGAGTTCAAACTAATTTTCAGATATAGTAGGATGGAAACTGGAGGATTTGATATATAGGAATAATAATCTACATATCTGTTATATTGGTGCTGAGTAATATAAATATAGTATGAATTTTATGAGTTACTTTGAGTCCTATACCAACAGTAAAAAAATAAAACATGTGGAATTAAACTTTAATTTACTTTATTTAAACTAATATATTAAAAATATTGTTATTATAACATAAAGCCAACATTTAAAATGAAGTAATACCTTTCTTGACATTTTTATCTCAAGTTTACAAGATCCTCTGTATACTTTACATGGATAGGAGACTATACACATTTTATATGCTCATTTGTCCTATGTGGCCAGTTGTTACTATACTGGCTAATTCAAGCCTATAAAATTCACTTTTCCTGCTGTGTAGAAAGTAAATTGTGGTGGGATGAACTAATGAAAGTGTATGTATTTCTCATGACTGTTGTACAGCAAATCTTCACAAAGTCGATTACTTTAACAAAAATATGCTATTCTATAGTTGTGTATGTTAGAGTGTGGACTCTAGGATGTGGGTTCTTACTCTTTCCAGCTTCCACATGCATTTCTGATTTTATTATATTATTGTTCTGCCCCCAAAGCCAATCTTATCAGAACTCTATTGCATTTTTCTGTCTCATCTTCTCACTTCTTTCTGACTCTTAGACAGCCACTGGAATCATTTGTATAAACTCTATATCTCCAGGTGAGTTGGTCAGCAACTTGAATTCACTATCACCTATGTAACCTAAGATATTCACATGGTCTAAAGAATAGAGGAAGTTACTTTTGTCAGTGGTTTTATTTTGCTTATTATATTATTATTCTAATCAAGAAACAATAAGGAGAGCTAGGCCTGACTTGGACATGAACTCTGGTGCCCCCTATTTGACCACTTCCCCTTGGTGGGGAGACCTAGTGCCATGCAGAGGAAGAGTAAGCAGCCTACGAGGAAGATACCTGATAGGCTGTGATCTTATAGGGGAGGACAAGATCCCCTTCTGTCACAGACCTTGGAGAGGGGAATAGGATGAAAGAGGGATGAGGAGGAATGGAAAGATACAAGTGAGGGGATAACAAATGAGATGTAATCTGAATAACTTACTTAAATAAAAAATTTTAAAAATTCCATTTCCTCACTCTATAGTCCAGCTCAATAACCATTAATAATGTTTCTTATTTTGCTCCTTAATCTCTATATTGCCAAATCTGATAAGGATCATTGCTTAGTGCTTTTTAAAAAACTTTTAAAGTTTTTAGGTTTTCTTTATATTTTAATTAATTTTTTATACCAGGTGGGTGCTGAAAATCAAACCCAGATCCTGTTCAAGAACAATTGCTCCACTGAGCCATATCTCCAAGCACCCCATTTCTCAGCTCTTATAGTTATCATTGCAACAACATTTGGCCTAGCTTAAAATACTCACACTCTTTCTTTTTGCTGGTGTCCCTCATTATGGCAGTCTTAATTTTTTTATGTGACAGTTAATCTTGATAAACAGCACCACTGGACTGATAAACGTTTAGGAGATCAGTAAATCATGGATCTGTGGGTGTCTGTGATTAGATCATAATCTAATCTTATATAATGGATGAATTAATGGCTTGAGGAATTCAATACACAAAGGTGTTATTGGAAGGTAGCATAATGAAGGAGGGGATGCTAAGCTGTAGGAATAAGTTTTTGGAAATAGGTCCTTGGAGTTAAATCTTGCCATGGCCACTTGCTGTATTCTCCCTTTCTCTTTTTGTTATTTTTCTTTGTTTGTTTGTTAATATGAGGCACCCCACTGCACTATTCTCACCATAACAACTCAAATCGCGCGAACTGTGGAGCAAAATAAGTCCTTCCTCTCTTAGGTTGTTTCTGCCAGTCAGTTTATACATCAAGGATATTAAATGATATATATTATCCCTATTATCTCATTGAAGAGTCTTCCTGTTTGATTACTTCTCTTCTGCCTATCCTCTAAATACTGCAGTATCTCAGATTCTGCTTTTGAATTGCATTTCTATGTGTACATCCTCGACATATAGTTTCAAGTCTCATTATTTTATATAACATATACACATTAATGACTCATATATGCATGTATTGTCCCAACTACTGTCAAGAAAATCAATCTCATATTACCTAACCAACTTCTTCATATGGATGGCTAATTAGAACCATAAATTTAATAAGGCAAAATAAAATTACTGATCTTTGCTACTTTAATATTCTACCAAAACTATTTTTCCCAGTCTTTATTTTGTACTTGGTTTTATTACTCATGTCTTCTGTCTCTCTCATAAATAATGAAGCCTCTATAAGAACAGAGATTCTATCTGTCACTCTTGCTTTACTATTCACTCCTTAAAAATGCCTGGACATATGAGGTTTTCTAAAAATAATTTTAGATGTGTAGAATTTTTAAAGAACATTTTATCTATAGCATTTCACTGACCAAAGGCAAGTTAACCTTGTTTTAACTGTTTTTAATAACTTTATTATATATAGAAGTTAACTTTTCTGTTTTAAAACCATAGACACTACAATTAAAGCCATGAATAAGTACAATAAGAAAACATGAAGCTATATGCTTTCAGAAACAATTATTTTGGAAAAGAAGTATTTGTGGAATAATGTTCAGAGAAAGAAAAACTTATATTGGCTATGAAGTGAAGAGAACAAACTACTATAATGCTGTGTTTTATAGATAGGAGTTATTATGGCCCAGGGAAGAAAAATAATTTACCCAAGAACATATAAAAATAACTGGTAGAAAGTATATCTAAAAGGTAGGCTCACCAGAGCCATATCCTTTTCCAGGCCTAGGCCAGTTTGAATATTGTGTTCTATGGTCCAGTATTCTGAGCCCTGAGCCATATCCAGAATGCACTCACTGCAATCCACAGGCCTAGCCTAGGTCACACAGGTTGTACACCAACCCAGACTGGTGAAGTGAATGAATCCTACCCCATCAGGCTTGGTCCTGGTCACAAATACTGTGTGCTAACCCAATCTGATAACTTGTAGATTATAGCCTACCTGTGTCATATTCAACCTCTTGGCCTAACCCAGCTTGTATAGCTGCTGTGTTGGTATAGTTTAGTGAGTCCCATGGTTTGCACCACCCCAAACCAGGCCTAGCCGTGGTCACTCATCCCATGTGCTAATCCAGTCTGTTGAGTACCCCAGATTATAGCCCAAATGTACCATATCCAACCTTCAGACTTAGTCTGGGATACACATTTGTCCACCGTCCCAATTTAGTGAGTCCTTAGAACTTTCCTTGTCCATGGAATCCTCAACTCTGTTTTATAGCTTATATGCTGGTCTAGACTGGTAAATATTCAAGACTGTGATCTAGCAACACCATTCTCACATTTCTAGGCAAGTTGGGTAGCACAACTTCCACCACTGGGCTAAGCAAATCTAGCTGTTTGTCACATTTGTGTACCTCCTTGCTTACCATGAGGTTGGAACATCTCTGTTCATTTAAATAAAAAACCAACACACAGTATCTAAGTTACTGATCTACTAACAATTTATACCTAATCTATAATCAACCAACTTTGGACAACAGCATGAAAACAAACTTTCCAAACAGTAGAAAATAATATCAGGAATAAAGTTGAGGAATTGGGCCACTAAGGCAAAAAATATTAATACTTTTTAAAACACATGAAAAATCTTAAGGAAATGTTGGACACCATAAATAAACCAAATCTTTGAATTATAGATATAAGGCAAGGAGAAGAGTCTTAGGTCAGTGGCAAAGACAAGATCTTCAAAAGAAAGATAGAATAAAACTCCCCCCAATTAAAAAAGGCATACATATAAAATAAAGAAGTACACAGAATACTAAATAGACATGGCTAGAAAATAAATTCTTCATAATGTATTAAGTTAAAGTATTAACTATTAAGAAACAATAGAGGATACTGAGAACTTCAGAAGGAAGCAACAGATCACATGCAAAGGAAAATCCATTAAAATAGAAACTGATTTCTATATGGAAAGTTTAAAATCCAGAGGCCCTGGGGCTTTGTATCATGCATAGCACCTTCCATCACCTTGTAATCTAGCTAATAGGGATGTAACAAATGCCTACATCAGTACCAGCTTGGTTTTTCAATGCTCTGTGACTCAAGTACATGGTGTCTCTAGCAAAAGTGCCTTACCATCAAGCTCTGAAGGGTAACCAAGGACTGAGATAAAGCCCATAGATTCTAGACATGCTTTTAACATAAACTTTTTATTCCAAACAATGATATCTAATTGAGGGAAAGACAAATGAAGAATCAAAGAAAGATTTGACACCATGTTTCAGAGATAGGATATGGTGAGCTCTCACAAGAACAGATAGGAAAGAGAAGCTGAGCTGGTCATGAGGTATTCATGCTTAGGTTCAAGGGTTTATTTTCATTGAAAAAATTGAAGACATATGGAAAGAGGAATTTCCTGAGGTTGGAGAATTGGGGATAAATCTGGCAGAATATGAAGTGAAAGGGCTTCTATCAAGAACCTTCATCATATTCAGGAACATGGCCTTCAATATCATTCCAACTGTACTTTCTATATAGCTCATTAAGAAGACAAAGAAGAGGCTGGAGACTCTATAGTTGATAATTCTACGTTACCCTGAGTATGAATTGAGCCCTGAAAACACATATATTAGTAACATTATGCAGACTGTATGTTATATTTAGGGATACGTATTCAATACATATGTTTATATAAGAACCATCAGTGGAAAAAAAGAGGCCATGAATTTGAAAGACTGTAAGGAAGCCTGTGAAAGGGATTGCAGGGCTAAAGGAGAAAGGGAAAACAACATAATTATAATCTGAAAAAATAGAACTTTGAAATTTTGATATGAAAAGATGGAACCGGAAAATACTATACTGAGAAAACGGAGACTCAGAAAAACAAATGGCACATTTCTCTCTTATTTGTGCATCCTAGCTCTGAGTCTTTAGATATGAATACATATCCTAGAATAACAGTAGAGACAAGAAAACTAAAAAGGAACCATGGTGGGGTTTGAGGGAGTTCTAGAGAAAGATTAGTATGACACAGGTGCTATGAGGAGGGAAATGGGGAAAATGGAGAAGTCTTTAATTAGGGAGAAGGGAATTTGGGAAAAAGAATAATACAGAGGGAGAAGGAGGAGGAATAAAGAACACTAAAGAGAATTGAAAAGTCACAGGGAAGCTTTTTTCACCAAGATGGCGCCAAAAGCGAAGAAGGAAGCTCCTGCCCCTCCCAAAGCCGAAGCCAAAGCAAAGGCTTTGAAAGCTAAGAAGGCAGTGCTGAAAGGCGTCCACAGCCACAGGAAGAAGAAGATCCGCAGGTCACCCACCTTCCGGCGGCCCAAGACTCTGCAGCTCCGGAGGCAGCCCAAATACCCTCGAAAGAGCGCACCCAGGAGGAACAAGCTCGACCCCTATGCCATCATCAAATTCCCCCCAGACCACCGAGTCAGTCATGAAGAAGATAGAGGACAACAACACACTCGTGTTCATTGTGGACGTCAAGGCTAACAAGCACCAGATCAAACAGGCCGTGAAGAAACTCTACATTGATGTGGCCAAAGTCAACACCCTGATAAGGCCTGATGGAGAGAAGAAGGCATATGTTCGACTGGCTCCTGATTATGATGCTCTGGATGTTGCCAACAAGATTGGGATCATCTAAACTGAGTCCAGCTGGCTAATTCTAAATACACACTTTTTTCACCATAAAAAAAAGAAAAGTCATACGGAAGCATTATGTTTATTAAAACACACACACACACACACACACACACACACACACACACACACACTCACCTCTCCTCTGTGTATAAACATACACAAATAGTTTAAATGAAGTTACACCACTTAGAGTAACAATTGTCCCTCCAAGTGCTATAGACTACCTTACAAAAACCCCTAGTATCTTCAAAGGAAAACTCCCATTGAGTTGCTTGTCAAGAATCCTCCCAGTGAATTGTTTGTCAAGAGACTGTTCAAGAAACTCACCAAACAATAGAGAATACTGCAATTACCATTAATTGTCTCCTAGAATTTTTAGGTAATACCCAAATGCTGAAAATAAAATACATTTCTGAATTAGGACTTGGAATAATTGAATTTGAGCTGACCTCGAAGCCTGTACCCTAAGGGCTAGCTCTCAAACTACCCAAAGTTGCTATGCAAACTGCTAAGGGAGAAAACCAACTACTATTCCTAGCCAACTCTAAAGCCTATGAACCATATTGATGACCAACATGCTAATATAGTCCCAAGAATGCAGCAGTGGTACTTAAACCATGGGGATAAGCAATGGCTATGTAACTGGACTTAAGGACAACTCAGTAGCAATTCATGTTCAATACTATAAACTTAGCCAATTACCTATGGCTGGTGAGAACATGTACCCTAGGAAAAGAACACTATTGCCACTTTCTTTATCCAGTGTAATTCCAAAATATCTAACCTTATATCCACAGAGAAGTGTTGGGTTTCATCCCTCATCAGTCAGGCTCCTTTTGCAGATGACAGGGACCATTATTAGAAAGCAACAACTGGTCAAAATGCAGATACCAACTGACCATGGAATATATACCCCCAATTAAAACTTCTATGATGAAACCCCTACACCTAAGACTGAGGGAACATTGAATAAGACTGGTTGGAGAGGCTGCAAAAGGCAGATGACAGCAATGTTTGCTGTGAGATAGTGTCTTCTACATATAAAAGGAAGCTGCATCCACTTGTACAATGAAAACACAAGTTGATATGTCAGTGTAGATGGAGGAAATCCTGCAAGATCTCACCTCTAGAAGATCTATAGCAATTCATGGCTACTAAAAATGGGGACTCATTCTTCTCCAAAGATGTACCCCAACTCGGTTATCGAACACCAAACTCTAAACACATATACCAATCAATACCAAATGGACTCAGTAGGTTTCATACAATAAAAAAGAAAAGGTTATGAAATTGAGAGAGAGAGAGAGAGAGAGAGAGAGAGAGAGAGAGAGAGAGAGAGAGAGAGAGAGAGTCACAGGATCAGTTGGAGAAGTGAGAAGATGAGGTGTAAATGATGTAAATACAGTACTCATTTAGGAAGTTCAAAATAAATGTTCTAAAACAAGCTATGAGGCCCAGCTCATGAGTGCTTCAGATCAAGCTACAAGATGAACAAGGGGCCATGACAGGTGAAATGGTGAAGGTACCCACACTGCACAGCTAAATAAGTAAAAGAGAAGATTAGAACTCAGGTTTCTTGACTCCCACAATTGTTAAAAATGAGTCTGCAGAAGCAATCCCCTAATGATTTCTTGAATCAGACCAGTTGTGGTGACATTAAATTCTGGCATGAATTATACAGGGAGCCTGGCCTGCACGGATGGCTACATGAATGTAGCACTGGAGCAGATGGAAGAAGATGTACATGGACAGCTGAGGAATATGAACGAGGCTGTTCATCCGAGGAAACAATGTGCTGTTCATAAGTACACAGAAGAGAAGGAGGTGAAGATGCCAAGAAGTGTTTTCCTCAAAGCTGGATATATTGTATTATGAAGTGGTTTTTAGTTCTCTTATGATCTTATTTGACCCATTTTCATAGTGGTTGATGGTTTTGTTTTTGTTGTTGTTTAATTGACATTGGAGTAATATAAAGGCTTTATATTACAGATTGAATCTTAAACTTTTCACATTTATGTTTCATCCTCTTTACATCTGTCTGTACAGAATGCTAAAATTTAAAACAAAATAGTTTTCAGGATTATGGTACCTAAAAGAAAAAGGCTATGATATTCTTGTGGAAATCATAACAGTGGTAGTGGGGGCTGATCCTGACTCTTTTGCCTACTTATGGGACTCTTTTCTTCCTGCTAGATTTCCCAGCCTTGATGTAACGGTATGTGCTTGGTCTAATTGTAGCTTGTTCTCCTGTGTTCAGTTGTTGCCTCTGGGAAGCCTGCTCTTTTCTGAGGAGAGGCAGAGGAGGGTAGATGTGGAGGAGAGAGAAGGCAGGGGGTGGGAGGCTGGGGGAAGGGAGAGAGGAGAAAACTGTGGACAGCATGTAATATATGATGTAAGAAGAAAAAAAGAAAAAGAAAAAGCTGAGCTATATATTTCCTAATTTTCTTTCCACATTTCCAGTTAATGAAACACTATATACATGGTGTTTTATAATAATTAGACCGCGTTTTATTTTCTGACACTCTATATTCTCATGAAATTGTATGTTTTTTAATACAAGATTGTAATTGCTCACTTCCTTTTGTATAGCAGCCTATATCACTGTTAGGCCATGAGACAAAAATAAAATCAAATGTAATCTCATGATAAAAGAAGGATCTTTTGAATGCTTTCATGTACAGTAGAAATTTTATGAAGACGTCTGAAAAATTGTGGATATTGTATTTTTCTTACTTTTATGAACCAACGCAGTCTTCAAAAACACAAAAGTCAAATTAAATATATCCACAGAATTATAATCTAGGGGCTTTACAGAGTTGTGGACATGTCCTGACAGTATTCTAATATAGCAGTTTTGAATAGCTTAACATAAGCATAAGACCATTAAGTTCTGGCATGGATTATAGAGGAATCTTGGCCTGCCTGGATGGCTATTAAGGTCACAGTTCACGATGTCCGGATAGCTCTCTGAGATAGGAGCAAAATGGAGGACTCCCTTTCTCAGCGGGGATTCCCCTTTTCTGCCTGACCTCATCTGGAGATGGCTCTAAGCACAGATGTCTGACCTTGCCTGACCTGCACAGAACTGCATGACTCAACACATGAGTCCTGCTCCTTCCTCCTGGCCCTATGATAATTAGGTACTGTGTTATAACCAATCAGTCCTCCCTCCAACTCTAATAATCTTTATATACCTTACCCCTGAAACAGTAAAATGAGCTGCCTCTCTGAAACTGATCTAGGAAGTCATTGTCTGTCATTGTCATACGCAGGGATGTCCAAACTCTATTCATTGCTTCTGTTCCATTTGTCCTCATGGGCTGGTGGCCAATGACCCCCAGGGGGAACGGAAGACCACAATAGTTAACATACATTAGGCAAACTCATCTCGAAATATCTTATGCTCTGAAAGACAAGGATGACAATCTGCTCGTTTTTTGTTTTTTGTTTTTTTCTTCCCAGAACCTCATCACTTTGTGGCTCATGTCTTCCTGGTTGGAGGAATTATGAAGCTGGATCAAAAATTAGCCACTCTATTTATCATTTAAGCATAGTGTATGACTAGTTGAGTGAGTGGATATAACAATCAACAATAGATATACCATTTAATGGTTATCAATTTTGTAACTAACACAATAATTATGGGTTAATGGGGATGGAGAAGCATACGCTTCTACATTTAACCATAAGAAGTTGATTGTAGATAGAACACTTTCCTTATATAACATGCTGCAAAAACTAAACAACAAAAAAAGCAGGCTGGTGTCTCAAGACATTGCAAGCTTACAAGCATCAGAGTAGGCAACAATACATTCGTTGTCTCATCAAAGACAAGTCAGTTAACTGTTTCTGTAACAAAGAAGGAAACTAGAGAGTAAAAAGGAGGAAAGGGATAGAGGTTAGATAATTAATACCAAATTTCTGCTAATTATGAGGAATTACTTTTGGTATTCTACAGAACAGCAAGATCACAACAGTCTACAACTATTTATGATGTGTCTTGAAACAACCGGCAAGACAAAACACTAAGAATGCCTATAAATAATAAATATTTAAGCTTAAAATACTAATTATGTTGACTTTTTCATTACATATTGTATACATGTATTTAATTGTCATTTGCTACCTCATAAATATGAATGAGTATAATAAACCAATTAAATTAATTAAAGTGTGCTGGAAGATGGTTCAGAGGTTAAGAGTACTTGGCTATTCTTCCAGAGGACCTGGGTTCAATTCCTAGCACCCACTTGGCAACTCAGAACTATCTCTCAGCCAGTACCAAGGGACCTGATATCCTTATACAAACATACACTCATCCAAAACACCAGTGTACATAAAATAAAAACAAATGAATCATTTAAAAATAATCACAGGAATTTAAGCAACTTTGGGTTGCTTAGATATATTCCCTATTCTTTTTTATTTCAAAGAGAAAGGCATAACACAAATGATATGCCAAAATATGAACAAATACATAAGCAAAAGAAAAAGAAGAAATGGAAAGAATGGAAAAAGGAGAAGGAAGGGGGAAAAGATAAGAAAAAACTTGGCAGCAGTCTAATCTGAATAATGTCCGTTGGAGGAATTGGTCAAGAATAGGATATTGAGGCAAGCATAAAGAAGGAACAACCAAAACCTGGGAGTTTGACCTCAAACCACTCCACATATATTTAAATGTCAGAAAGCATGAGCTACAAACACTTACCATAATATTAGCAGTAAACCAAAATGACAAAGCATGATGAATGTGACATACATACCATGTGTTACCTAAAGCATTTGTTTTTGTTTTGGTTGCTTATACAGATTCTGTCATTTTCCATAAAATTTTTTATAAATCATAAGCATCTGCAAACAAATTGCAGCAGTAAATCTCATAAAACATCTTCCCTGAGAATAGATTGGGGATGTTAACGCAACAAGAATATTTTCCTCATTTTATATAATGGCTGAATAGATTTTTTTCCTGCTTAAAAATAATATTTCAAATTGCCATTTTCTTTTCTGAGAAACACCAGGAAAATGACATTGTTGAATCTCTTTAATAAACTGTACAACGGTAGATGTTGGTCTTAGATGGCATTTGGAAAGCAAAGTATTATAGTAACCTTCAGCGATTTGACAAAAACCTCAGCATTTAAAAAAAGGGATATATGCTGGGGTTTTGTTGTTGTTGCTGTTGTTGTTGTTGTTTTTTGTTTTTTGTTTTGTTTGCCTCCAGCAGCCTGCACAGCACCATCTAGGAGAGTGAAAGTGAGCCACTGAAGAGGAAGCCAGCTGATTTTCTGCATGTCCTATGGCTCAAGTATGTGCTATCCTCAACTTCCAAGTTCTAGTGGGTAACCAAGAACCATGACAATTAGCTGCATTGTGTGTACATTTGTACCCCAGGACTTACGGATCATAGAGGAGGAAGTAAGCGTAAAGATTGTAAAAGCCTGAGGTTTTGGAAGGCCTCTACAAAATAGGACTTTCTTAATATGCAGGGCCATTGCACATGTGAACTGATAGTAGCTGTGGCTGCATGCCCAAGACCTGCACAAGGTCAAGTCAACCAAAATGCCAGCATGAATGAGGGACGGGTTCCCAAGCTAAGATGCTATTTAAAATGAATAGCTACTGAAGGAATTTTCTTCAAGGATAAGGCCGCTAGTAGGTTGTCCATGCTCTACTGGATTCTCATATACCCATCCATACAATGTTAGCAAATAATGAACTCAGTAGGTTAATAAAAGAAGCCATGAAGTTAGAAAGGAGAAGTGGGAGGAAATAAGGAAAGCAATGGAGTGGAGGGAATACAAGGCAGATTTGATCAAAACACAATTGTATGCATGTGTGGAATCCTCAAAGAATAAAAAGATGACATTCTCTTCACCTAGTTTAACATGTACTTTGAAATAGTCAAAAGGAAGAGCTTAAGAACTCTCTAGGTGTTCCATGAGGAGGTGAAGCTTGCCGCGAAGTACGAAGACACTCATGCAATCCTCCCACAGAGCAGCAGTTGTATTTTTCCTATGATACTGTAGTGCAGTTTAATTGATGAAGTCTCGCCTTTAACATTTGCGGGCTATTTCAAGACGTGAAAGCTTTGAGCAGAACAGGTAATAAGAGAAAGGGAAATAACATAAGCTAGAAATGCGACCAGCTTGATCCTCTGTTATGAATTCATAAATGCCTTACATTGTGAAGAATTACAGTGGGATTTAGAGCTATTGGAATGTATTTGCATCTTGATCTGGTCTTTTAACAGCTAAGCAAAAATAATTTACTGACTCTTTCCTTCACAGGGAACATAAACATACTGTTACATTTTCTAATATGCTAACTACAGTATTTTGAATGCAGCATAGCGTGGGCCCATAGAGTTCAAGACATATGCTCTCTACTACAATGTGCACAAAATTTTAAGGAAAGTCTCACTCAGGTTAGCATCTGTCCTCAAGAATAACAACAAAAGACAAGGTAGGCAGGCATAGTTGCTTTGTTTCCTCCTATTTTTACATTCTAATAATACATTTTTTATGATGAAGGTATAAAATATATGAAAAAGAGAGACATAAAATAGGTTCATTCAGGGAATACCTTTATTAATACATATTTAAGTGCTCCCTTCACTGTTTTGAAAACAAATTAGAAAAGCAAGTTTTTTGTTACGATTATCTTGTTGAGTGCTGACAACAATCAAAGTTGTGATCCTATTTATAAAAGCTCTCATTTATAATTATTTGTACTTCGCAACAAGTTTAAAATAGCAAGCTGTTAACCCCTTCAGGTTTTTCTGTTTTCATGACAATATATTTTGACTGAATATTGCTTCATATCAAATAGCTAAACATTAATAAATTTAACATGATTCTTCCTGTTCTTGTTCTCACCTGCACCCAGTCCACCCATAATATCAATTCAATTTCCTTTCTCAGGGAGATCCATATATCCCCACCTTGAGCCGTCCTTGTTACTTAACCTTTCTGGGTCTGTGGGTTGTAGCATGATTATCCTTTACTTACAAGTGAGCACATGCCATGTTTGTCCTTCTAGGTCTGTGTTACCGCACTCAGGGTGATTTTTTTCTAGTTCCATCTGTTTGTCTGCAATTTTCCTGATTTCATTGGGTTTAACAGCTGAGTAATACTCCATTGCATAAATGTACCACATTTTCTTTACCTACTCTTTGGTTGAAGGATATCTCCATTGTTTCCAGGTTTTGGCTATTACAAATAGAGCTGCTAGGAACAAAGTTGGGCAAGTATCCTTATGGAGCATCTTTTGGGTATATCCCCTGGAGTGGTATAGCTGAATCGTGAGGTAAAACTATGACTAAATCTCTGAGAAACTGCCAAATTGATCTCCAAATAGTTGTACAAATTTGTGATCATGCCAGCAATGGAGAAGTTAGAGTCACAGATGCAGTGCCTGGCCCAATTGTCATTAGAGAGGCTTCACCCAGCAACTATGAAATGCAGAGGTTCATAGCCAAACTATAGGCAGAGTTTGGGAAATAATGCTGAAGAGGGGGAGGAAGGATTGTAGGAAGCAGCACAGGTCAACGACACTACAAGAAAGTACACAGAATCAACAAATCTGGATTCATAGGGGCTCACTGAGACTGAAAGGGAAATGGAAGAGGAGTGGAGGCGGAGGAAGGAGGGGGCAGAGGGAGAGGAAACAATTTTGTTGTTGGGATGATTTAATATATGAGAGAATAAATTAATAAAATGCTTTTTCAATAATGATAAATTATTTTATTTACCTTCATTTTGTAATTTTAGTTGAATTCTATGTGAGAGTTGCTAAGGTTGAACAAGAATAGGCTAATTACCTTATATATTTGAATAGAGGTCCCGATTGGTTTTGGGAATGATTAGGAGGTATAGACTTACTGGAGGAAGCATGTCATTGGGAAGACCTGGCAATGCTTGGTGGTTTTTTGTTTGTTTGTTTGTTTGGTTGGTTTATTGGTTTTGTTTGTTTGCTTGAGGAACGCGGAAGACTTTGTGGCATTGGATAGGAAAACTGTTAAATGCTGTACGATGGATTTAATGGACTGTTTGAGTGAGAGCTTGGAAGACAGTGGTCCTGAGAGTAACATGGAGTATAGAGGCCCTGATCAAGTCATTTCAGAGCAGAACAATATAATCAACTGGGGTAGGGGCCACTCTTGTGATTCTTTAGCAAAGAATGGGACTGCTTTTGCTCATGTCTTAAGAATCTTCCTGAGGGTGAATTGAAAAAAAATTTTTTTTAATTTCTTGGTAGATGTTACAAGACAGCCTAATAATTGACTCTGTAGCATGATTGCTATCAATCATTCTTAAATAGGTCTACACAGAAAAAGAACCAGTGGGGCAAAAAGAAAAACAAAATATACACATTGAGAAAAAAATTAACTCTCAGAAATGTAATGTTCGAGCCAAAGGTTGTGTTGGGAGAGATGAGAAGCCTTAGGAAAGGCCTGTTCTGAAATGGAAAGCAGTGATAGCTGAAATGGAGCTACATGATTTGAAGTGTGCCTTGTTTTCTCTTTGGTTTTAATTTGGTCCAGTATTTCTTCTCTATGTCATTTTTCCCTTTTGGTATGATAATGTATATTCTATGCCATTGAATTTTTGAAGAATGTAATTGACTTTTTCTATTTTTTTTTTCAGAGAGTTACAGTTAAGTGTTTGACTTGAGTGTCAGAAAAGACTTTGGACTTTTAAACTGTTGAGACTGAAAGACAGCAGGGACTTTTGAAGTTGGTCTGAATTAATTTTACATTATTATATGGCCACCAGCTTATGGGGCCAGGGAGTTTAATGTGGTGGTTTGAGTGAGAAAGCCTTTCATCAGATCATCTATTTGAACACATAGTCCCCAGGTGGTAGAAGTGTTTGTGAACTATTAGGAGGAGTGAAGTGTGTTTGAAGTATTGGAGGAGATGTTTCCCTAGAGTAGGGTTTGATGTTTCAAAACCTCATGAGATTTTCGGTGTTCTCTCCCTTTGCCTCACGGTTGTAGACTAAGATGTAAGTTCTCAGCTTCTGCTCCAGCACCATGCCTGCATGCCTGCCTGCCTGCCTGCCTGATGCAATGCTCCTTGCCATGGTGCTCATGGAGTCTAACCCTTTAAAACTGTAAGATCTGAATTAAATGCTTTTCTATAAGTTTCTTTTGTTATAGTGTTTTGTAATAGCAAGAGAAAAGTAACTAAGGCAAAAATGTAGGGAATGATCATCGATGTGACATATCCCATAGAATTAAAAACAGGAATGATCCCATTGGAGGAAGAGTTTTCTACAAATACTAGTTTAAGGTAACAGAACTGCTTTCAGTCATTTTAGTCCTAGTTAACTTCAGGAATCCTCACTAATGCATACTAATGAGCATAATAATTATATTGCTTTATCTCCTCCAATAGGGAAGGCTTTAGGTCAATTTCTGGAAGTATAATGAACAATCAGAATTCTACATGTTTTGCCAAGTCTTCCTTTTTTAAAACATCAATTATCGGTAGCTAGTCAATGATGTCTATCTTTAGATTTCATCATAATTTTCAAGTGGCACCACAAAGGGTACCATAAACCCCAGGGAACACTGGCTTTAGATTGCCTCAAAATTGGCAGTAAATTTGCTTGGCTATATTAAAAAAAAGTGGATGAGCTACTTTCCCCATAATATTTTCCTTTTAATATTACCTATCCAGTGCCTAGGGGTTCAATATCAAGAACTACAATAATGCAGAGGAAATTCTTTTTGCCATATTACTTTAATGATGAACACATCCTACAATATCCCAACTTTGTAATTCTAAATATATGGTGATGCTATATTTTCTCATGAAAATGAAAAGAACTATTTGCAGAATGCTTAAGGACTGATTGACTGACAACATAAACTGCATCATATTTTTGGCAGGTAAAATGTGTTTATTTTAAGAGGCACATACACACATATATTTGTGGTTGCTGCTATGGTTTTGTTTGACTTATTCTAGCTTTATATTAAATTTTGCCATCTTATTTATTCAAAAGTGACACTTTGAAGACGTTATAATGGGGTACCAATGGCCCTTGATTTATAAGGTAGGATTAATTTTACTATAAAGTAATGATTGTAACCTCCTTATATATCTCTATATATAACCTTTTGTCTTCTTTCCATGTTAAGGGTAAAAATTCTTCCCTTCTAGAGAATTTGTCATTCTAGACTTTGTGTTGGAATCAGAATCTCCAAACCATGTCATGCCCTGATTCTGAACTTTTCAGTCTCCAGAACTATCAGCCTGAGATATATATTTATTTTGAATTATTCAATCTCAGATGTCCTTTCACTTTATAATAATAAAGTGAAGATAATGGTCAAGATTATGCTTTATTCATTTTAAGTCTCCCATACACTTCTTTACAATGACTATTTTATAATGTGCAGTCAAAGCATTTTTTAAATTAGTAAAGTTTTTATTAATAAGTGTAGTGGTAGACAAGTCAACACAGTAAAATAATTATCAGGATGTAGCCAACAAAGTCCATTGTTATATTTGTGTCTTACACTTTTTAAATGAGACTGATATGTTACACACTGTAGTAGTAAGACTCCATATGTACCTTATATGTATAAAATGATTAGTCCTAGGTCACCAGTAAAAGCATTTGCATTGCCATTCCAAGAATGGGTTTTACTTTGCTTTGGGGTCCTGTGTATCTTGTAGATTCAGCATGAATAATGTACTGGGCTTGAATATTTAAAATGAATTCAGAAAGTAAGTATTACCAAGTATCTTAAGTAAAAATTTTCTATATGAAATCATTATAAAATATAAAGTAGGATAATATAGGAGCCTTAGTAATGAGCATATGACTAGCAAAAATCTATTCTATACTCCTTGAAAGGCTATTCTATCAAGACTTAAGTAATCAAATAGTATTCTTGGAGGGCATAAGACAGTCTACAACTGAAACTTAAATGAGATTTGAACATGTAGAAAGGAGTTGTGGTCATAAAAACTAGTTGAGAACCACATGACTAGGAAAACAAAGACTAAGATTTATAGTGTAGGAGAATAACAGAACAGTGAAGCATGTGAGAGAATACATTTCTTGTTGCTTTTTATCAAAAAGACAAAAATACTTTAGTATGGCTTCCCTGACAATGCATGATTTACTACTTGCATACTTCTCTAGTTCCAGCTGTCTCTTTTTCTCTCCTTGGCTCAACTTCATAGGGACTTCTAACTTCTTGGAATTAATTTTGTTTTGCTTTCTACCTAGGAAATACTGGTTTATCACTATGATCTATGCTAAACGGTTCTCTGCTTGTAGTTTAGCAGTACTGACCTCAACTAGTATTCATGAAGGCCTAGGTTCTATTTCTATGTAACTGGAAAAAGATCTCAATTTAGGTATTATTCTCCTCCACAATTCAGATCAGGTTCTCAAGTAGCCCTTATATTAGCTCTTATCATAATAAGTCAGGTCTTTCAAGACATTTACCGTATTTTTTGGATTATAAGACACACCTGTCCTTAAGACATACCCAGTTTTTAGAGAAGAAAAACAGTGAAAACATCAATCAGACCACATGACACACTCTAATCCCCTCTCTCACTTTTGGTGGGAAAAGTGCGTCTTATGCCCCAAAATATATGGTATCATAGTTGTCATTTTATAGTTATTTGTGTAACTATTGTCTGTTTAATCAGGCCTCTAAGATTAAGAATCACTTTTGTTTTCTGTAACTATTGTATTCTTAGGGTCACAAATATGATAGGTTACTCATTAATAAATGAATAAAATGATTTTTAAAAGGTCATACTAACAAAGCCTTTGAAAATAGACTTGAAAGGTATGTTTTTATTAGAGAATTATATATTATTTAGTTCAAAACATGTGTACTAGTTATTCAAGGCTATGATAGATTTTGTACCCGGTACAAGAGATACAAACATTGAAAAAGCATTTATCTATAATTCAAAATGGGAAAGGTAGAGAAGAATAATTGTGCTTTTTACAAGGTAGAATACTCAGTGCTAAGGTAGAAAGAAGTGTTGAAAACTTTTGAACCATTGATAATAGGACTTCTATAAATGATAGTAATGGTAAGATCAGAGGTCATGGTAGGTACAAATACTATGTACATTAGTTGACCCACACTGAGTCTATAAAGAAAAGTACAGGGCCAGAGACATAGCTCAATCACCAAGTTTTCACAAATGCTGTGACCTGATTTTGAATGACAGAACCCACATGGTAAAAGGAGAGAACCAACTATTGCAAGTTGTTCTATGATCTGTCCACACACGGTGATATATGCAACCACAGCACACATGCACATCAATAATGTAGAAAATTATAGAATAGGATTTCTGATATTCCTCTCTGTGCAGGGGTGTGCACAGCAGCACACACTTTAGCACATAACACCTGCTTTCTCCACAAGTCAAAACAGAGAAAGAGGATGTCATATAGTTGAGTGGTAGAGCCCCCTCTTAGCCTATGCAAGACCCTTAGTTCAAAATTTAGTGTTCGCCTTGTCCTATAAGACAGAAAGGGAAAAATACATTAAAATGTATGTGTATTTCTACTTTATTGGGTTCTTATCTCTACCATGCTTCTCCAACTCAAATCCTTCTAACCCAACACTAGGTAAGTGATAAAGAAGGTTAGAGGGAAAAGGGCACATAGATCTCTTTAGATTACTTCCTGCTGATGAGGGGCACTGGGCCTAAGGCAAGTCCGGTCTTTGTTGTCAGAATATCTAGCAATCCAGCAAAAACAACAACCCAGCAATCCAGCAACCCAGCAACCCAGGAAAAGCCACAGCAATTGCAGCAGCAGGAATCAGTAACAACAGGGCAGTACCCAGCTGTAAGCCCTTTTGTGGATCTCCCATCTACAGAGTCCCCAGGATTAAACTATCCATAGCTGGCTAAAATCACACCCATCCTAGAGAACAGGACAATCCTAGTTTATGGCTGTGGATAATCTGAGGCAACCCCATACCCCATACCTGGGATTAAAACAGAAACATATTCATATAATATAACTGAGGTCTTTAAGAAACCAAAGTTCTCACTACATAAAAAGAAGAGTAATACACACTTGTTCACAGAATTAGAATAGATAAGCTAGGATGATGAGTTGACCAAGCCTCCTTGTGTGCCTTTCAAGAGGATTTCTGGAGATTATACAAATTACCTCATCACTTTTCTAAATTTTTCTTCAGCATGCATATGAACTATAATGAGCATCTGTTCTACAGTTATAACCTTGTCTCCAGACTCAGACAGGAATCTGTTCTCTAAATATAGGGTCGGCAGGGATATGCTAAAGGAGGAGCTAGAGGACACAATGTCTTTAAACTTTTCAATTCAACAGGTATGAAATTTCCCACTGTTTATCCTGTACCGTGTTAGGCACTGTGAAAAAAATGAGAGAAAGAAACAGGTCCTTCTGCAAGGAACAATTTTGTACCCTTTCTAATGGTGGCCATCCAAAAATGTGTTAAATTGGTCCAGGAAAGTGAGGAGCAATATCCTTTTCCCTCTTTTATTTACAATATATTTCATTCACACACAAACAGAATGTTGTAAGCCAAGAATGTAAGGGTTAAATTTTAAATATCCAAGCCTCCCCTAAGCACATTGGTTCATTTCCCAGACCTTTCCTAAAATTAGCCATGGAGCTTGACTTTGACATAAATATAGTAAATTAGTACTTTGTAAAATAGGCTCTTGGGCAATTCTGCTTCTATTTCGAATGGTCATTCCTAATTACATACATGAAGAAAAAAATATATCTTTAGTTCAGATTTTTCACTTAGAATAAAAATAGTCATCCTGCTTCAATATATATGTATATGTATATGTTCTCTCACAGTGAAGCTGCTTATATCTTTTAGCACAAAAGCTGGCAAAGGCAAAATGAAGTGAAATCAAACTATACTGATATCGGGTGTGAAAATAACCAATAAAACTCTTCCAAGATATAGAAGGTGAGCAACAAGGTAACTCCTAGTGCCTTGTACAGAGTCTCAATCTTCCAGGATGTCCAGAAATTCCTCTATTGTCTAGGTTGACATCACATAGCAATACCCCTGCTTCAGCCTCTGAAGAGCTGAGCTGGTCATGAGGTATCATGCTTAGGTTCAAGGGTTCCGTTTCACTGGAAAAACTGAAGACATATGGAAAGAGGAAGTTCCTTAGTTGGAGAATTGGGGATAATTCTGGCAGAATATGAAGTGAAAGGGCTTCTATCAAGAACCTTCGTCATATTCAGGAACATGGCCTTCAATATCATTCCAACTGTACTTTCTATATAGCTCATTAAGAAGACAAAGAAGAGGCTGGAGACTCTATAGTTGATAATTCTACGTTACCCTGAATATGAAAGTTGTAGTCACAACAAAGACTACTGTGTTGGAACATTCCTGAGGTGTCTGCAAGATGTGTGCGTGTGCGTGTGCGTGTGCGTGTGCGTGTGCGTGTGTGTGTGTGTGTGTGTGTGTGTGTGTGTGTGTGTATGTGACTGGGAGTGGGCTTTAAGGTATCAGAAGCCCATGCCAGACCCAGTTTCTTGCTCTCTCTCTCTCTCTCTCTCTCTCTCTCTCTCTCTCTCTCTCTCTCTCTGCCTGCAACTTGCAGATCTTTTGAGTTCCTACCTACTGCTCTAGCCTGCCTGTCACCATGCTCCTCAACATGATAATCATGAACGAATACCCTGAAACTGCAAGTAGACCACACATTAAATTTTTTCCTTTAAATTGGCTTTGGTCATGGTGTCACTCTCTAGCAATAAAATAACTCTGTGTGTGTGTGTGTGTGTGTGTGTGTGTGTGCAAGAGAGAGAGAGAGAGAGAGAGAAACAGACAGACAGACAGACAGACAGACAGACAGACAGACACAGACACAGAGACACAAAAAGGACAGAAAAACATTCAGTAATTTTTTTTCAAAACCCTAACCTACGTATTTATTTATAGTCTGAGTTTAGATACTGACTATTCTTACCTCTTTATCTTGTTTATACAAATAGTAACAAAGCAATCACTTGTAACTCATTAATATTCTATTAGTCTATTTTATTCTCTAATTTTGAAAGTGGATTTGTAGTTATGTATATACATAGACTTGTGCACTTGTGAGTGTATGCATGCATGCGTATACATTGCACATATTTGTTGTGCTTGTGTGAAGGTCAGAGGATAACTTGGAGGACTTATTCTCTTCTTCCACCATTTAAGTCCCAGAGACTGAACCCAAACTGTGAGGCTTGGAGACAAGTACCTTTATTTACCTGCTAAGTGATCACCCTACCCCTCTGTACCTAGATTTCTCTTTTTCCAATCCATGTTCCACATAGGTACAAGAAAAAACTTTGAAAAAATGTCCCCACTAGGCTAGCACCCTGCTTCAAGTCTCTCAATGTTTCATCTTTTCCTAGAACTGTTGGTTCTAATTCTTGTATACATAAAAGCTACCTGGGAACTTGTTTCTAAAAGAAAACAAAACAAAAAACAAAAATGGTCCACTTTGCTCTTGAAAATTTATAAGTGTTTTGAAAACAAGCTAGGAAAGCAAGTTTTTATTTGTTATCTTGCTCAGTACTGTCAACAATCAAGGAGAGTCTGTTTACTAAAAGCTCTGACTTTAGTGAACTATTAATACTTCACAATAAGCACAAAAATTCCAAGCTGTTACACCTTTTATATTTTAATGGACTAATTAATTATTCCACCTATCTCTTTAGCATGGCTAAAGCCTACATTCCTAGGTTGACCTGGCTCAATTAAACTGCTAGGTCTCTATCTCAGCCAAAGATTCTGTTCTCTTGATGGATAGTTGCTATTGTGGTTCAATGAGGAAATTCTAATGGACTTTGATTTGGACATCAAAAGTATCCTGTTCTGGCTTCTCCTGATTACCTACCTAGACCTAAGCTAATAACTGTTGGTTTTACTTTTCCCCTACATCTTTGCAGGCCCAAGTCTAGGTGTCCTTACATCTGAGGGTTATACAAATTATGTTGCTGATGCTTCGGGGGTGGTCTTTTCAATAGGCTCCATGAAGGATTAACCCAACTTCCACTTTTGGTGCCCCCTTTCAGCCTCAAGAAGCAAGATTACGTATCAAACCAATTCCATAATGGTAATCAGGGTTATTTCTTCAGAAGAAGAGTGATGAGAATAAGAGGTAGACATTGGCCAGACAGTTCAAGATCAAGAAATGAACCCCAAAGAAAATGAACTAGATCTTTCTTGGCTGAAAGGCAAAAAATGCCCTTGAAGCTCTTGCCAGAGTTCTTCTCCCTGATCAAGTTTCTGAATGATTTTAGGGCTACTTCACCAGAGAGGTGATAGATTGGCAATAAAGGTCCATTAAAGAAAATGTCCTTATTGGCATTCTCCACAGTTATGTAGAGAGCAGGGACTGTCTCTAACATGAACTCTGGTGCCCCATATTTGACCACCTCCCCTTGGTGGGGAGGCCTGGTGGCACTCAAAGAAAGAATAAGCTGACTTTCAAGATGAGACTTAATTGCCTATGACCATATAGTGGGGGAGGAGGTCCCCCTTAGACCTAGAGGAGGGGAATAGGGTGAAAGCGGGAGGGAGGGAGGAATGAGAGGATACAAGTGATGGGATAACAATTGTGTTGTAATCTGAATAAATTAATAAAAATTTTAAAAATGATTAAAAAAAAAAGAAAAGAAAATGTCCTTACCATTAAGAGAATAGAATCCCTAGCAAAAGGGGAACTCCTATACACTTGAAGGAGTGAAAAGTAGTGCAGTCACTTTGAAAATCAATGTGTATTTTTCTTACAAAACTAGAAAGAGAACTACCATAAGAACCAACTAAGCCTAGGCATGTGCTACAGAGACACTTCCAAACCTTTGTTCATTGCTGCTCTAGTCACTATATCGTTGACCAAAATCAACCTAAATGCTTATCAATTTATGAACGGTTAAGAAAATATGGTACATATACGCAACAGAATACTACTTAATGGTAAGGAAAAATGAAATCATGAAATGTGCAGGTAAATTCATTACACTTGAAAAATTACACTTAGGATGGTAACTCAGTAAGACAATGTCCATATGTTCTATCTCATATGGCCACCCTAATATATATTTTTCTTTTATGTAATTAATTTGGAGTAAAGGGAAAGACAGGAAACAAGGGACTTTGTGGGGAGCATGTGATTGGACCAGGATAGGAGATTATATATTAAAATGGAAATAAACAGAATGCCAGGAGCCAAAAGACTTAATCATGAGAATGAAGGGGAAGACAGAAGGTGTATACAAAGCCATATTGAAGCCAATACATTTTTTTTTTAAATATAAGGATAGAAGATATGTCAAATGAAAGAAGAGTGGTTAAAAGATTAAGTGGGGATGGGGCAGAGGGGTATGATAGAGGAGGAATAATGGGTAGTAACAATCTATGGGGGGAAAACTTAAGGGAATCCACTATTCTGAAAAGTGATTTTAAAATATAGCCTTAGCCAGGCCTGGTGGTGTACGCCTTTAACCTCAGTACTCAGTGAGGCAGAGGCAGTCAGATTGCTGTGAGTTCGAGGATAGCCTGATCTACAAAGCCAGTCCAGGACAGCCAGTGCTACATAGAGAAACCCTGCCTCAGAAAAAAAAATGCAGCCTTCAAACAGAGAAAGAGAGGATGAAAGAGTTTGAATAAAATTACTCAGCATGGCTAAACCATGTCATTCACAGAAGAGACTGGCTATTAAATAGAAGTCGCAATACTTAGGATAGTCCTCTGTGAATTTTTTTGATCAAGCATGCTCCAGAGGTCTCCAAAACACAACAGCCCGTTGCCATTGTCCTTGGAGCTCCACCATAACTACATGGTAAGGCCTTATTGCTGAAGACACCACATATTTTGGCTATAGATATAGAGAAATCAATTTCAAACCAATCATGGAACTTCTCCCTTGCTGGGTAGTTTTCATAATGCTCGAAGGTACTTTCCACCCTGCTGGAGGAGAAAAAAAACATCAGTGGTCTTTCCTAGGGCTGCAAACTGCAATACTGACCTGCCATGTAAGATGTCCATACTGATGCCATACCAGCATGGATGTTTTCAGGCAACTAACCACTTTCTGAATGTGTTTGAGGCCTGATCCACAGGAGAGAATTCCACTTTGGGAACTGTAATATTGGTCAAAAGCCCATGTCCTGAGGGTTATAGACCACATGATAGAACCTGTTATCATTATTTCTCTGAATGATCATGGCTTCAAGCTTCCTTCTAAATATTTATGTTTATATCCACAGTCCTGTGTCAATCTTTGTCAGAGAAGTTTCTTTTGCATTGGTCAGCAGTCAATGAAGAGACACATCACTGGTAAAAAAAAAAAAAAAACTGCTGAGAATAAGAGACCACTGATAGGCAGTCTTCCCAATGCTCAGAGAGTATGTTAGAAGAGGAGGTAGAAAGAATGTGACAGAAAGAGAAGGGCTCCTTTGAAATGCTGTCTTCTGGACACAGCATTACTATCACATGCATGAAATCACAGAGGCTTGGGTAACCTGCACAAGACATGCACAAGATGAAGCTAGCCAAAACTTTGGTGTAGTTGGCTTAGATGATCTCTAGGCCCTTCTACTTATTGAGGGACTATAATTGCTGGGGAAGGCATAATCACTGATGATGGCCCCACACACATGCACATAGGCTCATCACTAACTCAGTGCTCTATTTCAGCGAGAGAGGGGGGAGTAAGAGAAGGGAAATTGTTAGGGTGGTATAGGGGGCATCTAAAGGAAAAACAGGGTGAAAGATCCAATTTGTTTGAAGAGAAAAAGACTATGGGGACTGCCACAATGATCACAAGGATGATCACTGCGTGAATTAATATGATAACAATGAATTATCAGAGAAGAGTGATTATAAATTTGACAAGAAAGAAAAAGTTCTGCATTGAATTTGAAACTGTTGAATGAGTGATTCTCAGCTCCCATGAATTTAACATTGGCATAGATTAAGAGGAGAATATTTTTTGCTATGAAAATTTATGTTTCAATGCACAGACAATTGAAAGTAAACATAATTATAAAATATAAAAAAGCTTTAATACCTCAGCAAACTTTTCTCATAGCTATTTCCATGCATGAAAAATATTCATTCATATTTATAGGTATCTTTGTATTGATAATGCTTAGCCTGCTCATTAGGCCACCAGGAAATGCTAGTATATATAGAAAGCAGAAAACCCCTGTGCAGAGTTCAAAGTATACAAGAGTCTTTTTACAAATGCATCACTTGATCTAATAATACCCTGGTGCTTGTTTTATGCACTTTGAATATACAGACTCATGAACAAAACTTACTCCATGGCACAGGTCATTTTAAGCCCTGGATCCTGATTCTTCATCTGCAAACTAGGGAGGATAATAAATCATCTCTCCATCAAAGGTGGAGAGAAAGAAAAGTATGAGACTTGAAGTTAGAGGCAGAAGTGTTATATGCTTTATGTCTTAGATTCTTCTCCTGATACTGTGAAAAAATACTCTGACTAAAGCAACTCAATGGACAATGACTTTATTCTGGGATCATAGTTTAAGGCAAAATTATCATGGCAGAGAAGGCAAAGGAGCAGGAGCCTGAAGCAAATTGTCACCTTGTGTACACAACTAGGAAGCGGAGAAGACTGTCTGCTACTGCTAAAGTTTCCTTTCCCCATTGCCCAGGAAATGTTTCTGTTTAAAAGTAAGATGGATATTTTCTTATCACCTAATACAATCAAGATAATCCCAGCTAACATTTTCAAGGGTTAACCTTAAAGTATTCAGTCCCTCACAAGTGTGCCTAGACATGCATCTTCAGTGGTTCTATACTCCATCGAGTTCACAGTGAACATTAACCCTACACACTGTTATGCTACAAATATTTTTAAAGACATGAAAATATTTATTAATTTGAAGCCATCATGAGATCTCTTAAATCATGAAAAACTTATTTACTATAAACTGTAAACTTACAACATATACTCACTTAACAAACTTTACACATGACCAGTGGTGAAACTGAAATGTGTGTGTGTGTGTGTGTGTATGAATATGAGAGTATTGCTTGTCCATTGCCATGGATAATTCATGAGACCATTTCACTAAAGGAAACAACTGTATAATTATGACTACCAAGAATAAGACTCATAACTCACCAACATACCATTTGTTTTTTTAAAAATATGGCACTGTCAAAGTTTCTCATATTCTCCTGGGATTTGTGGCACATTGTATATGCCATAAAGTGTTAAGAATATTTGATGTAATATGTATGTTACAATCAGTAATTAAAATACTGGAGAACTCCTGGAAATCATATCAGTCTAGAGCTCTATTTAGTTTTCATCCATTTAGGTCAAGATTAGTAAATATCATTTATTTAATCCATAACCAACCATCCACTTATGTTTTGTGTTTAAGAGGGGATTAGATGAAGAAAATGTCAGTAAAAATGCTTTATTTACTATAATATAAAGTATCATTGTGCAATTAATGACAGTGACTTTAAGTCTTTATTTCACTATGAGCTCACGTCCAGGAGTCTGGACCCCCGCCCACGCATTTTCAGGCCAAGCTGAAGCTGTCCTGGACTCCGCCCACACTCTCCCGACTCTGCCCACTGTCTCCTGGACCCTGCCCAGGACTCCTGGGCCATGCCCACGCTCTCTTGGACTCTGCCCACTCGCTCCTAGACTCTGCCCATGCTCTCCTGGACTCTGCTCACTCTCTCCTGGACCATGTCCACGCTCCCCTGGGCCACGCCCATGCTCCCCTGGACTTTGTCCACTCTCTCCAGGACTCCGCCCACTCTCTCCTGGACTCTGCCCACTCTCTCCCGGACTCCATCTACTGTCTCCTGGGCCCCTCCCAGGACTCCTGGGCCACGCCCACGCTCTCCTGGACTCTGCCCACTCTCTCCTGGACTCTGCCCATGCTCCCCTGGGCACCGCCCATGCTCCCCTGGACTCCGCCCACTCTTCTAGACAACGCCCATGCTCCCCTGGGCCCCGCCCATACTCCCCTGGACTCTGCCCACACTCTCCTGGACTCTGTCCACTCTCTCCTGGACTCCGCCCACTCTCTCCTGGACTCTGCCCACTCTCTTCTGGGCCATGCCCATGCTCCCCTGGACTCCGCCCACACTCCTGGACTCCGCCCATTCTCTCCTGGACTCCGCCCATGCTCCCCCATACTCCGCCCACTCTCTCCTGGACTCCGCCCACTCTCTCCTGGACTCTGCCCACTCTCTCCTGGGCCATGCTCATGCTCCCCTGGACTCTGCCCACACTCCTGGACTCTGCCATTCTCTCCTGGACTCCGCCCACGCTCCCCCATACTCCGCCCATTCTCTCCTGGTCTCAGCCCACTCTCTCCTGGCCCCGCCCAGGACTCCGGAGTCATGCCCATGCACTTCTGGGCCATGCCCACACTCTCCTGGACTCCACCCACTATCTCCAGGACTCTGCCCACTCTTCTGGGCCACGCCCACTCTCTCCTGGCCCCTCCAAGCCCAGGAGTCCAGAGCCCTGTCCACACCCTTTTGGGCCATGGTGAAGCTGTCCTGGACTCCGCCCACTCTCTCCTGGACTCCACCCATGCTCTCCTTGACTCTGCCCACTCTTCTGGGCCATGCCCATGCTCCTCTGGACTCCGCCTACACTCCCCTGGACTCTGCCCATACTCCCCTGGACTCTGCCCACTGTCTCCTGGACTCTGCCCACTTTCCTGGGCCCCGCCCAGGATTGACTCCTGGGTGTCTGGAGCCCCTCCCATGCACTTCTGGGCCACCCCAGAGCTGTCCTGGACTCTGCCCACTCTCTCCTGGACTCCGCCCACTCTCTTCCAGGCTCCACCCACTGTCTCCTAGGCCCCGCCTAAGACTCCTGGGCCATGCCCACGCTCTCCCAGACTCTGCCCACTCTCTCCTGGACTCCGCCCACTCTCTCCTTGGCCTCTCCCAGGAGTCCAGAGCCCCGCCCATGCACTTCTGGGCCATCCCGAAGCTGTCCTGGACTCTGCCCACTGTCTCCGGACTCTGGTCACTCTTTCCTGGGCCCCGCCCAGGACTCCTGGTCCACGCCCAGGACTCCAAAGCCCCGCCCACGCACTTCTAGGCCATGCCCATGCTCTCCTGGACTCTGTCCACTGTCTCCAAGACTCTGCCCAGTCCCCTGGACCATGCTCAGGAGTCCAGAGCTTCTCCTACGCACTTTCGGGCCACGCTGAAGCTGTCCTGGACTCTGTCTACTCTCTCCTGGACTCCACCCACTCTCTCTTGGACTCCTCCCACTCTCTCCTGGACTCCTCCCACTCTCTCCTGGACTCCTCCCACTCTCTCCCAGACTCTGCCTGCTGTCTCCTGGGCCCTGCCTAGGACTCCTGGGCCATACCCATGCTCTCCTGGACTCTGCCCACTCTCTCCTGGGCCACACCCAGGACTCCTGGGCCACACTCACGCATTTCTGGGTCACGCCAAAGCTGTCCTGGACTCTGCCCACTCTCTCCTGGACTCTGCCCACGCTCTCCTGTGCCATGTCCACACACTTCCTCCGCCGCAGCCACTCTCTTGGGTTCTGCACAGTAGTCCGGAGCCACGCCCACTCTCACCTTATTGCTAGTCACAAATTAAGTTTCACCTCATTTTTGGTAATTTCTGTTCCATCTGGGTATCTGGCTGGTACTTACATTTTTAAAGTTAGAATTTTGCCCTAAAAGTACCAGTGGGGAAATTTATACCATTTATTGCTTAACTTTGTCATTACATTTGACAGAAAATGATGAAGAATAAAATTTAGTTAATTAAGACCTATAAAATGGTTTCCTATATATAATTCACTAAATTTCCATAAGTTACATTAAAGTCTTATTAGAAAGTGTTATACCACGAAGCAATCTTTATGTGATTTGCTTTTTAAAAAAATCCACAAAATTCTTACCTAATTTGACTAAGATGATATATATATGACATCTTAAGTTATACTACTAATTACATGTATTAAATAAAAGTTCTCTCTGCGTATTTTATTCTTCCTCCCTTTCTCAAGCATTTGCAAAATATTGATTATATATAATTCTAGTTGATAAGACAATCTTGATGTATTGTCACATTTCATAGCTCCTAGATGATGACGATGACGACAACGACGACGATGATGATGACAAAATATATTGCTTCAAGTAAACTATGAATAAACTTATATTCTTAATGGGTGAAAGGAAAGCAGTGAGTGGTAGAATTTGAGGCAGAGACCATATACAAAGGCTGTGTACATATGGATCTGCTAAATTGTTTTATATAATAATAGAATTAAGATTTACATTTTAGAAAGAATATAGTATCATCTATCTTTTCTCTGAAAGTCTGTCTGATAATTGAGTACAACCACAAAGGAGGGAGGATATGAAGATATATTCTGAAAACCTTGATTTGGTTGATTTGAAGCCAAATGAGAAAGGCATGTTTATGATGGATTTAAGATACTTTGAGCTGTGTGTGGATCATAGAAAATTCCCATAGGTTGGGTGTGGGGAGAAGTATGGAGGGCAGAGGATTGGGGAAAGTACCATGAAGGCTAGACTCCAATTAGTCCCAAGTTGAGTGGTGGTTAGTTTGCCAGGGATAGCCTCAATTTCTGTCAGTTGTCTCAGCACAATTATTATTTTCATTTAAAAACATTTTCTGATTTGGATTATTTATTACATGGGCACTGAAAGCTAAACATTCTATCAATAATGATCAACATGGAAAACATTGTAAAAAAGATCACTTGTGGTGATGTCAGCACTCCTCTAAGTATCCTTTATGCTAGAAGACATAAATTTCTCATAAAACATAATAGAGTTTGTCAGGTCGATGTCTAACTGACTAGTCTCCTGTTATTATTCTAAAAAATGCACAAAAGTATCTTTATGAAGTATCTGAAAGACATTGAAAGCTTCAGAATGGAGCTATATGATCAAATTCAGGCTACTGAAATGGTGTTCTGCAAGTAAGAGAGAGAATCAAGTGAGTCAAGTTTTAGGACAGAAGCACAAGATACTGCTTTGATAACGTTGGGCCGTAGAAGAGAATGAGGTAGCCACAAAGTGCCAATATCTTTTTAAGCACTGTATTTAGAGCATGCCAGCAAGTACAAAATAGTGCTTGATATTACAATTAATTTTTATCTCTAAATAAATAGAGTAACACTCAATATGATGATCTACTCCATCCGAAATAAACTTAAAAATTTGTAAAGTATTCTGCAAGATGTCAATGCTATTAAAATGATAGCACCACCAAGAATTCACATTAGAAAAGGAACGGGGAAGCATTACAATCTTCTACTGAAAATAAGTGGAGAAAATCCATTCCTGTGATTATATTTCTTAAGTAAATATAATAATTTGCACTAATATACTGGGAATTCTTTTACAGCCCATTATTATTTTTAGTGGGCGTACAAAGGGATCAGTTTCATATCACAATGGCATTTTCATATATAATTTAATCCTGCTGTTCCTCTCTTCTTAAGTTCCTGCATCCACCTGCTAACTTCTAGTGTCCTTCCACCCCAGGCAGCTCTCTTTCTTCTTTCTTGACACATGTGTTCTTTTGACCACTTCCCTAAAGTGAGATCGATAGCATCATCTGTATATGTGGTATTTGTCTTTCTCTGAGTCACTTCACTTAATATGATAATTCATAGATCCACAAAATTTCCTAAAGTTTTCATAATTTCATTTTCTTTATGAAGAAATAAAATTTCATTGCATATATGCACCATAATTTCATTATCTATTCATCACCTGATTAATTGAGAGGTTGATGATTTTATTTCCTTGCTATAGTGAATAGAGGAACAATAAATATGGATACACCCAGGAATGGTATAGCTTTATCAAATGGTAGCTGTAGCCTTATTAATAATGTTATTGTTCTTGTGTTTACTTTTGTGTATGTGTGTGTGTTTGTGTGTGCGCATGCATGCATATACTTATGCATGTGTGTTCACTTGAGGAGGCCAGATATTAACCTCAGTTGTTTTTCAGGATGGCTATCTGCCATTTTTTCTTTTGTGAGACAGATTTTTAACCAGACTTGGGATCCTTGATTGCCGGGTCAGTGATCCCCAGGGAATCTTTCTCTACCTTCCTAGCACAGGGATTACAAGTGTGTGCCACCATATTGGTTTTTAATTGGGCTAATGGGGATCCAACTCAGTTTGTCATGCTTGCACAGCAAGTCATTTGTAGACTGAGACATCTCCCTAGGATTATTAATTGTCAGAGAAACTGCCATAATGATTTTCATAGTGTGTTGCCAATTATGTATTATAAAAAATATAATCTTTCATTTCAAGTCATAAATCTCAATGGACTTTCATAAGGAACTAATTCTTAAAGATTAGTACCCTTTTTATATAATAAGATAGAAACAAAATCAAAACCAAAAGATAACAAGATGCAATCAAGTTGTATTAAATAACACCAAAGTGTGCACAAGAAAGCTACGCGCAACTCTGATAAATCTAGACAAAAGAAAATGCAAACTTTTCCTAATTGAAGTGTGATTTCAAAGAGCAAACTAATCACTTACTGAGAGACTGAGGGAGTCAAACCCTCTATTAGTTTAGAGAATAAATTAGAATGTTACTAAATTGGTCTCTTGAGGACTCTGGTTATTATACTCGCTCTTTTTCCTTTTTCTTTTCCAGTGGTCAAAGTGAAGCTATAAATTACAAAGATCTTTCTACTAATAGACATGCAAATGTCATTTTAAAGAATAATAAATAATGCAGAAAAATCTGTTCTCACAAGTATTGATTTTTGTGTTGTTGATAAAGGTAACTGAGTCATTATTAGTGAAAACTGTTTTGGGAAATTACTTGCTTTGACTTGACACTTTTTGTCTAATTTACTTTTTATTTTTATCACTTTTATTTACTTACTTACTTATTCATTTATTTACTTGTTCTGTATGTGTAGGCATGAGTACCCGAATGTCATAGCACATGTGTGAAGATCAAAGTGCAGCTTGTGAAATCTACCATGTAAGTCCACTGGTACTGAGCTCAGCTTGTCCTGCAAGAACTATTACCTGACTCACTTTCTCACCAAATCTTGTGCTGTTTCTGAAAATGATAGTGTATACCTTGATGCTTTTAATAGACATTGCCAAATTATGGCATCTAATATTATCCGAGTTACTGACTCATGCTTTTAAAGAGCATTTGCTTTCTTTAATGAACTATTTTGAGAACCTCAAGTGTGATCCAATCATGCTCTATTTTGTCAATTAATTTTTAGAAATTTTAGAAATTGAAGAAATCTAAAGTTTTAACAAACTCAATAGTTTTGAATTTGTCCAAAGTCAAAAATATTAACTGGTATTTGACAAATATATAGGTTAATATTAACATTATATAAGGATAATTTAAGATATTTTCAAAAGTAAAATCTTCACAACTGAATCATATGAAAAGAAATCCTATTAGGCACACAGAGAATGGGGGAGGTGGGGAGGGCGAGGGGGAGGTACATGCCAAGTTCTATATTCACTACCTTAGAAGAAGGTTCTATTAAATATATGCCACGATGAAATAATTATATATTGTAATTGAATGTCTCTTTCACAGTGTAGTTGTATATTTCAGTGTAAAGAAAAGGTTCCTATTATTATTTCATAAATATAACGCAGTAAACTATTAATAATTATTTATTTCAATATAGATTTTTAAATATTGTTTATTTTGAGACAAGGATAGTCTTGAACTCACTTTCTTCTCGGTTCAGCCTCCCAGGTTCTCAGAACACATCAGCATGCCAGGCTAGGACAATGCTTTTATATGATAATTTGTGTTTTAAATTTTGTGCTTCAACTAAAACAAATCAAGACAATCCACTTGGATATTATAGATAGTCCCTTCATAACTAAGTATTGCTACATGGTATAAGTGCCAAAATTTTCACTATCATCAGTGATTTCGTTGGTACCACATAGTATGTAACTATATGCATAGAAACATATGTAAATGATGTCTTCCTCAAATGAGAGCCAAAGACATTACAAAACATGATAGTGAAAATACTAAAACATGGCTCTTACAGCATTTAGTTCATGCTGGGGCCTAAGAACTCCACAGAAATGGTTTCAAAGCCCTATTTTCAGTACCAGATATATGCTTCCTACTGTGTAGTTAGCCTTAAATACAAGCATAATGTGGTAGGTCACCTTCATAATATTCACGCCACTACTGCACTTATGGGCATATCTTGATAAACAAGTCATTAGTTATTGTAGTTCACAGGGTTCACAGCTGTGTGGGACAATTAGTGACTTTTATTCCCCAGTTGGAATTTTCTGGAACTACGAATGCTAAACAGAAGAGAGGAATCTTTCAAGTCAGTACAAGCTTTTATTTCTCCAGGTCTGTGCCCAAGATATACGGCATCTTTAGCAATACAGTCTTCCAATCAAGTTTTCGTGGGCAAGGAAAAGCAATGGTACTGGGCATATTATTTTTGGAGCCTCCAGCATATCCCTTGTCAAAAACTCAAAGCAAAGTATTTCACTCCTGGCACTGGGCTTTTATTTGGAAAACTGTAGGTTCTATAAGGAACATTATCCCCTGTGTAGGTTTTCCATATGGCATTTTCAAACATCCTTAGTGGTATCCTTCTTTCCCCTCTGGCTCAGAAAACATTGCAAAAGAGGGTGCTGAAAGATTATAAGAGCCACAGTGTAGGTAGGATTTGGTCAAAAATAGTGTCTTCTGGATATGAGAGGTCTGATGAACTTATGAAATCACCAGAGTTATGGTTGCCTGAAAAAAAAACCTGTACAAAATAATTACAGTCAGTACTCTAGCACAGATTAGGAAATGGTTCATGAGCCCTTATTCTATTTGAGAGATGACTATTGACAGTTGATGGGTGCTGGGGAAGGAATAACCTGCTTTCTCTAAGGCTGTGGCCTGTGGTAGGTGACCATGTTCCAGTGGATGGTTCCAAACACATGTGTTTATAGGCAGCACAAATCAGACTGATGGTTTATAAAAGGGGGTGGTAATATAAAGTTGGAAGACAGTAGAAGGTAGATCTGAGAGGAGGTAGGAATAAGAGTGAGGTCATTGTGATAAAAACTTATCATACACACATGATATTCTTAGAGAATTCATAAAACATGTGAAAAAAGTAATAAAACATGGTGTGAAAATTGCATCATTTCATAGCACACACTAAACTAGCCACATATATCTCAAAAGAACATGAACTTATGGATCAGTTCAGCACTTTACTCTTATTTTCTTTTCTCTTTCTTTCTTTCTTTCTTTCTTTCTTTCTTTCTTTTTTGCTCCCTTCTTTCTCTTCTTGTCTTTTCTTCCTTCTTTCCTTCTTCCCCTCCTTTATTTCTTCCTTTCTTGAAACAGTCTCCTGTATTTCAAGTTGATCTTGAATTCACTGTCTGGTAGATAGTGACATTGAGCTTCTGATTCTCCTGCCAACAGGTGTCTACCATAATGCTCAGTTTTATGGAGTGCTGAGTATGAAAACTGTGGCTTTAGGAACGCTATAGAAGCCAGGTGCAGTGGCACAATCCCATAATTCCAGCACTTGGAGAGGCAGAAGCAGGTGGATCTCTGTGAGTTTGAGGCCAGCATGGTTTACAAAGCAAATCCAGAAAAGTCAAGAATACCTTATTCAGGATGCTATTTGAAATGACTAGGATGAGGACACATTTCAAAGGTAAGGTGTAAACCCAGTGCAATGTAAACTCCATAGAGAATCTAGGAGAGTAATTCTAGCAAAGACTCCTAGTAGTAGGGACATGAATCTTGAATTGGCTATGCTTTGTAACCAGGCAAGGACTCAAGTGGGATACCAACCCAGCCACAAAACCTAACATATGGTTTTCCCTGCCCAGAGAATGTTCTGGGACTGGTACCTAGCAGAATCATCATCAAAGGGATCAGAGACACTTTTCCAGCAACTGATAGCCACAGATGCAGAGTCCCACAGCCAAACATTAGGGGAAGCTCTGGGAGTCCTGTGGAAGAGGAGGAGGAATGTTTGATGGAGTCAAAAGGGTCAGGCACACCAGGAGAATATGGCCCACAGACTCAATAGCCCCAGGATTCATGGGGGCTCCCAGAGATCAGGGAGCATGTAGGGGTCTGATCTAGGTCCTCTGCATATATGTTATAGCTGAGTAGCTTGGTGTTCTTGTGGGACTCCTAATAGTGGTAGCAGGGGCTGTCCCTGACTTTGTTGTTGTTGTTGTTGTTGTTGTTGTTGTTGTTGTTGTTGTTGTGAGATAGGATTTGTGTACCCTTGGCTGTCCTGGATTCACTTTGTAGGCCAGGGTGGCATCAAACTTGCAAAGATCCACCTGCATCTGCCTCCTGAGTGCTGGGATTAAAGGTGTGCGACACTATACCCAGCTGCCCCTGACTCTTTTGCCTTCCTGTAGGACCCTTTTCCTCCTACTGTATTGCCTGGTCCAGCCTTGATGTGATGGCATATGCCTGGTCTTACTGCAGCTTGTTATTCCATATTTGGTTGATGTTCCTGGGAGGTCTGCTCTTTTCTCAGAGGAGGCATAGGTGGGATGCATCTGGGGGAGATGAAAGGTTAGGGGAGATACTGAGATGGAAAAGAGGGAGGGAAAACTGTAATCAGGGTGTAATATAGGACAAAATTAAAAGGCCAAATACTATGGAAGCTTTTTCTTAGCTGTGCTGTGTCTCTAGCCTCATATCAGTCTTTAAATGCGTTCTCATTAAAAAAATAAATAATTGATATGAAATATTAGTTTATCAATTTTGTGGTCATATTTATATTTCATTTATAAATCTGTATGCAATCATTAAGGTTCTATAGATCATTCTAAAATGTAATCAGTACTGGGTTAGAATTTATTTTACCAAATATAATACACATAATTGAATTAGACCAAAGTAGAGGTCTAGTTTGTAGGAAATATCATTTATTGTTAGCTGACTACATTTATAAATAAGGTTACATACTTTTATGGCTTGATATTGGTGGGCAAAAATCTCAGGAAACAGGAAAACAAAAAACGAGAACCATCTACATGGGACAAACCTTTGCTCCCCTTTGTACCGTTCTTCTGTTCCAGATTATGGTTCTATTTTGGAATCATTGCACATGCTTAACATCTCCCTCTACCTGGACATCTTATCAAGAATTCAGTCTTGGAATGCCAGGAACTAAATTATTTCTCCTTACAAGTACCCAATCTCTTAAGAATTAAAAAAAAAAAGAATGTTATCAATAGTTCAATCAGTCTCATTGTCACTCCAATCTGATACTTAGTAAATCCAATTCCCCCTTTCTCTAAACTGCCTACTGAATTCACACACCTTCCTATCTGTTCTCATTGTTACTGCCCTAGTTTATATCTTTATCTTCTTACATGTGGGTTTAAAAGAGAAAAAGTTACTGTCAGTGCAATGTACAATGTTATACGCATTGCCCTGGTGATTAAAATAAAAACTCTGGAACATTCCTGTGATTTTTATCTCTGTTTTGTAATAGTAAAACTTAAGGCTGTCTATGCTTTATTTCACTATGTAGACAATAGAGATCATAGTAACAATAGCTATATTGTTGGATAGCTTTAAAACTTAAAAGTATCATTGGTGCTGGAAAGATGGTTTAACAGAAAGAATACTTATTTTTCTTTCAAATGACCCAATTTTGATTGCCATCCCTTACATAGAACAACTCATATCTCCTGGTAACTACAGTTCCATGACACCCAATGTTCAATGGTGGCTTCTATAAACTCATGCAGGCACATACAAATAAATAAATAAATCTGTATGAATGTATTTAAAATACTAATAACTAAGAGCACATATACGTAAAAACCCTCTATCAATTTTTTGCCAATATTATATGATGTTAATACAATGATATATTCCTTTCATTTTAATTATCAAATTTCTGTGACAAGAAAATATTAACGATTAGTATTCTTCCTTGAATTTGAAGAGAAACTCTGCCCCATCTTTCCAGTTTCTCCAGTTTGCTGGCTATGGATCTTAAGATTTAGTCTTTGTGGTGTTTTGAATAAGAATGGCCCCTGTAAGCTCATATATTTGAATGATTGGTCCACAGCTGTTGGAACTATTTTGGAAGGATTAGGAAGTGTGGCCTTGTAGGAGGAGGTATATAACCCAGGGCAGGCTTTGAGGTTCAAAAACTTGTATGCTTTCTGGAATCAAGATATGAGGTCTCAGCTGTTCCTTCTGCCATGCCTTTGTTTCACCATCATGGACTAAGCTCCTGAAACTGTAAGCCCAATTAAACACTTACTTTTTTCCTATTTAGTTATGTATTCACTTTACAGCCTGATTGCAGCCCTTCCCTCCTCTGTTCCCAGTCCCACACTCATACTCCTTCCTCCCATCTTCTCTCTCCTTTTTCTCAGAGAAGGGCAGGTCCCCAAGAGGTACCAACCCACTCTAGCATCTTAAGCCAAAGAACTAAGTGCACCCTCTCTCACTGAGGCCAGACAAGGCAGCCCAGCAAGGGGAAAGGGATCCAGAAGCAGGCAACACAGTCAGAGACAGCCCCTGTTCCTGTTGTTAGGGAGCCCACATGTTGACCAGGCTGCACATCTTCTACATATGTGTAGGGGGTCTAGATTCAGTCCCTGCGTGCTCTTTGGTTGGTGGTTCAGTCTCTGTGTGATCCCATAGGTCCAGGTTAGTTGACTCTGTAGGTCTTCTTGTTGTCCTTGACCCCCTCCAGTTCCCTCTACTCTTCCTCCCACTCTTTTCATAAAACTCCCTGAGTTCAGCCTATTGTTTGGCTGTGGGTCTTTGTATCTGCTTCCATCAGCTGTTGAGTAGAGCCTCTCAGAAAACAGTTATGCTAGGTTCCTGGCTTCAAGCATAGCAGAGTATCATTAGTAGTGACAGGGGCTGGCTGTCTCCCATGGGGTGGGTCTCAAGTAAAATGTGGGTCTTCCAGTAAGGGGAGAAGGCACTCTCTCTGATATGGACTCTGATGCCAGCTTTTATTTTTTATCACATCCCCCTGGCCTGGCGGGACTAACTTGCCAGGCTACAGGGAAGAAAACACACTCTGTCCTGGTGTGACTTGATGAGCTGGGGTGGATGGGAAGTGAGGCTCCCCTTTTTGGAGGAATAGGGGAGGAGAGAGGGAGAGAGGGGGGGAGGATTGGAGTGGGAAGAGAGGAGAGATGGGTCTATAACCAACATGTAAAGTGAATTAAAAAAATAAATGAAATTTTAAAAATATACAGCAGTAAAAAAAAATCCTACTGGGCTAGGGTTGTGGTACAGTTGGTGGAGTGCCTGCCTAGAGTACACCAAGCCCCTAGCCAATTTCTAAACCCACATAACCTACTACAGTGACACATACTTGTAATCCCAGCAGAGGTAGGAAGATCAGAAGTTCAAGGTAATCCTTAGTTATATAGCAACTTCTAGGCCATCCTAGACTATCTGAGACTCTGCCTCAAATTTCAAAAGAGGAATTAAATGTATTCAAATCTATCAGGAGTAGTCAATAAAATTATGATTCTTGCCCATTACAAAAATCAGACTGATATGGATGGTGTAATATAAAGGATGAAGATTTGGAAGCTCATGGCAGAAATAAAATTATGTGATGAACTAGAAGAATTGTTAAGGAAACTAGAAAAGACTATTAGAAAAAAGTAACCCAGAAATCAAGCCAATTTTAGGTCAAAATTCAGATTTAATATTTTTGAGCAAGTGACTTATTAACTGTATATGTACTTTCTTTCTCAACTGATAATAGTAAGAGAGTCAGTGTTATGAGACTGTTATGAGGAAATAAATATAGAAATGATAAAAATGTGAATTTCATGAGAATTGGCCCATTTGTTGGTCTTCTTCATTGTTATATCTCTACTTATAATAGTACCTAGGCCATACTAAGCAATCAATCAATAGAGAGATTCATTAATAATGCTTCTGTTCATGATTACTTAGTAGTGACACCTACTATTGTTTGTAGTCACTGTCTTTCTCTTGCACCTATGGTATTTGTGTTAATCCTGAAAAGTGAAGTAGAACCAGAGAATATTCAGAGAGCTTCATAGTAAAAAATATGATGTACCCTGTCAAGCTATTATGTAATCCAATCAATAAAAAGAAGCAGCTGTAAATTCACTGTAATTCCCATAATTGCATTTTCATTCAGCATTTAACAAGTGCTCTTTTTTTTTTGAATGGAGCAAATCAATATTAAATTGAAGACTGAGGAAACGTCTTGTGGACATTGTGATGACCTAAAGACAAGATGGCTTTATTTATTTGTGACGGAGGTCAAGAGGCTGTGGAATATAGATCTACAACATTAGGATAAAATACTAGTTTGTACCACTACTTAGTATTCCAGTAGTTTGATCAGTCCCTTACACCTCCTCCTTGAGCTTCATTTTCCTCATCTCATAGGCAGAAATAACAAGCTACATGCATCATCATTTCAAAAGTGCTTATAATATAAAAAAACAATTTATCCTTAAGCTGTCAAACTTTGAAAATCCCCTTGACCACAGATTCCTATACATCTCCCATCTTGCGATCACCACGAGTTAAAATGGGAAGCATGGTGTAATGCAGTGTTCTTCAATCATTTTAGTATCAAGAGGGAATTTTTCTTTTCCTCCACAGTCCCTCAAACTCAAAAAAAAAAAAAAAACCTAGATCAACAACATTTATGATTTCAAATTTAGTTTCCCCATTTCTAATCATCAGAGGCATATAAAGCTGCCAATCAGTTTCCCATCAGCGTGAGATAGCCAGTATTATCAAAATGAGTTGATATAATTTCAGGCAAAAGCAAAGAAACTTGACATTTTAGTCAGGTTGTGTAATTTATTGAAAGTAAATGAATGCTCTCTGTTAGGCTCCCTTCAAATATTGAAAATGACTCATAGATTCTCATTATTGTCTCCTCAGATCTCCTCAGGGAGAGGGTGTGGGCAGAAATCTCTCAGGCTGGGAGTTACTGATGTTCTACAAAGAATACTGCATTCTAATAAATGATACTGGCTCTCAGAGCCTTAGTTTCAGCTTTCTCTTAAAAAGCAGAATAACAATACCTGGCATACTATCTCATACCTCTCACTTTTAGAACATCCTATATATACTATATAAAGCTATGAACTTTATATATTTGAGTCTATTTTGAATTTATAGTTACCAACAAGACAATCATCTCAGTTTTATAAATAAGGTAACTAGTGGGCATATGAGAGCAAGGGACTGGCCAAGATGGCAAAGGTTATGGAAAGCGGCAGAGTTCTGATCAATCAATCAAACAAACAAACAAATAATACAGGTCTATCCGAGCTCCAAGCTATATAATGTCATACTCTCATATAACAACGATGGCTATTAGTCATTACACAAATGAGTACAGTTGGTATTGACATTAGTAAAAATTACACACTTATGACTTTTCTCTGCACTTCCCATCCACAATCATTTTTTGGTTTTGTCTACAAGTCTCACTTACACCTATTGCCTAACTACTTCAGAAACAGATTTTTAAAAACCTTTGGTTTTCCAGTAGCAAGTCCCAAGTAACATCTAAGAGCCAAGTAGTTCCAATGACTCATTTCTACCCGTTAGAAACCACATACTTTAAAAAAAGAAAGAAAAAAAGAAAAGGAAAGAAACCACATACTTCCAAGTTGCACCCTCAATGAGGTAGTTGGAGGCATTATCCATTGAAATGATATTTTCTACATTTTGAGCCCCATATCATCTTTCTTATACTTTTATATCTCTTAAAATTAGGCACAGTGTTCTGTTTTTTTATTTATAGTTATTTTTATAATAGTTTCACCACCATAGAATCAATTTCTACCAGAGTGCTTTACTCATTGAATAATACTATAACTTTATTGTGGTGGGATCATAACTCAAGGATAATTGAATATATGGCTTCTCTCTGCTCTTATATGGGAACCAAATGTCTAGATTTTATAGCTAGTAAGTGGTCAAACTGAGATTAGAAGGCAAGATTCTTAAATCAAAGACCACTGTACTGCCCTGGAGTTTGCTTTCCCTACTGTGATACTTTTTACATAGGAGTTGTCCAAAATACTTAAAGAATAAAAGCTTAAGAAGAAGAAAAAGCATTATTACAAATGTGACACATGTTATACTTTGTTAAGTATTAGAGCACAGTTTAGAAATTACAAGATGTAAATGGCAAGCTGAAATATTTATTTGGATGAAAACTACAACTCACTAAATGCTTTACACTTCATATATAAAACATGTTAGAGAACACTCTATTTTCCCAATCACCGATTTCCAGTTAACTAAATGTTCTCTGAAAGCCATTCATTCCTTCTGTTATCACAACATATTTTGCAAACTAACAAATACCAAATAGCAGACTTTCTCCTAAATGAGTTTGATCATATTTTATCCCCATATTGGCTTGCCCAAACGATGGTGATAGCAAAAGGAGTAATATCAGCCAATGGCCCATCAAATATTGGATTATGTTTTTTGTTTTACATCCTCCTAAAATTTGTTAAGTCTTAGTTTGAAAATATAAAATGAAGGACATAGGTGAAACATAGCATTCTTCATAATTAAAAATGATCAAGTGTGTCTTTTCTTAAACCTTCATTTAAGGGCTGGACTTGGTGGTGCATGCCTTTAATCCCAGCACTTGGGAGGCAGAGGCTGGCTGATAGCTGTGAGTTCAAGGCCAACCTGGTCTACAAAGTGAGTCCAGGAGAGCCAAGGCTGCATAGAGAGACGATGTCTCAAAAACCATAAAAAACAAAACAAAACAAAACCTTTCATTTAATTATACAGCATTTGTAAGCTCAACAACCTACCCTCTACCCCAAACATTACAGATTTGAATTAATCAAAGTCAGTCTCTTTTCCTATTATTTTTTTCTTTGCTTTCCAGAAATGGAAATTATTCTTTTACAACCAGCATTGTTTTTGTTAAAACAAGAAAGCAGCCTGTTTAAAAGTGAACCAGTGATTTGCTGCTGCATCTATATGGCCTTCCCACACACTTTACAAAGAATATTATCACTCAGCTTCTCTGAGGATAAAACAGCCTTGTTACAGGAAAGTATTATTTCAATTTGTAATATTTTCTTCAGACTCCATTACTTTTTGCAAGGTTATTTCTGTATGATAAAGGTGCCACTATACCCTTCAAAAACTTGTCTCTGTCTTCAGGTTTGAGTTTAGGTTAAATCTCACATGGCTTATAAAAATTACAAGTGATATAATGGTTGGGATGTTTATTCTCCAATATCCAGGTTAGGAACATCTTAGTGACTCTTCTAAAGTGGTGATAATTTATGAGAAAAGATTCTAAGGGTTTATCTTCTACCATGAAGAACAACAAAATCTGAAGTAATTTGAAAAGTGCTGAGCAGTAGACTTAGAAGCACCAGAGTACGGAGGCTGCCTTTTTTTGAGCCAATCGAGCAAGGGCAGAAGGAAAATGGATTTTCTTCAGTAAAGATTGAAAAATAGGTTAATATAAAATCCTCATGACCAGAGACAAATTTCGTATTTCTTACAGGGGGGAAAGAACTAATAGTTGCCAGGAGGAAGTGCTAATCTCTCAAAGTAAACATGTAAGCCATGACTTGGGGGAGCACTTGGCCTAATTTGTGAGCATTTCTTATCAACGGTCTACAAAGAACATGTTAAATTTACAAGTAGAGCCTCAAAACTTCCCAGGGTCAAGTAGCCTCAACAAATGCACTATCTGGATAAGCTGGAGTTTCTTATATCTAAGTAAATAACATCTTTATATCCACCCATGGTGCGTGGCTTCTCAAAATCAGCTGGAGTACCCAGACCAGCAGCCATGTGACTTAAGTCTTCCTAGAAAGCTGGGTGGGGTTAATGGCACAGACTGGATTGTTACAGTAGAGCCAAGTGACACAGACTACATGCAGATATTGTCTGTCAAGAAGTAATTATTAAGTGCTTCTTTTACTAGATGTTGGGAAGAAACAAAAACCGCGAACACAAATGAAGTTGGTTTCAAAAAAGGCTTATGAAACAGTTGGCAGGGAAAGACATGCACATGAAAACAAGCAGAAGATAATAAGCTTTCTAATGTAACCAAAAGCCGGGTTCTAAAGAACATTATGAGTACTGTAATTCAAAACACTGGTGATGAATTTCAACAACCTAAGTGGGGGCTTTTAACATCTAATAAATAAGAACTGATGTCAGTTATCTCAAAAGCAAGCAATGTGGCAATGACTGGTTAATGTGGTCCCTTTGAAGAAGCAGAATAATTCCCAGAGGCCCAAATCTAGTCTCAAGGCACTACTGAGAACTTTTGTCATCTCTTAAAATACTCTTAGATATAGCAGGGACAGGCCCTTGTTTTTCAGGCCATTTAGCACAAGCATGGTGGGTATTTTGTAACCTGACACTGTCATAGATAAATTAATTTTTCAAGTAGTATATCCCAAATTATTCATCAAGCCTTCTCTCCCTAAATATTCTAAGAGTGACTGGGCCAGTAGAAGTAGTCAGAAATATTGTCCCTATACATTAAGGTAACTTAAAAGGTGGCAAATACCTGCTTTGAAAATGAAACCATGAGGTACTTAATAGTAAGATATTTAATGTGGAACATTACCATATGATGGAAAGGTGATAAATTTTTGTATTAATCAATACCATCAGCCCTAACAAGACTGGTGGAACTGGTTCCATTTAAACTTTTTTAAAATTAAAATTCTAATTTTTCACTAGGGATGTTAACAAAATATTAACAGATTACTGTGTCTTAAAAGGGATACTCCAAGATGACCAAGGTTTAAAAATATTCCAGAAAGATAAGGACACTACTGAAGGAATAGGAGTTTAATGAAAAGAAAACAATATTTAAAGCCAGGACAATTATCTTCAAATATTAGGAGGCTTATTCCTTGTCCCCAAAATGTATGATTAAAGTTAACGGGTAGAAGTTTCAGGGACATAAATTCAAGATAATTAAAGTAAGCCCTTCTTAATATAAGCTGCTCAAAGGACAGATCTTACCTCAATGAGTGAAGAGTAGCCTGTTATTAGTGGTAACCAGCTATCATTTTAAAACTCCTGGAAATGATACTATAGAGAGAATTACCACACAGGAAATATTCAAGCAAATAAGTTTAGGTGAATAGATGTCGGGGATGTCTGATATTTAATGCCAATCTACTATACTATCTCAGCTTCAACAATTTCGGGAATCACTGGGATGGTTAACTTTCATCTTGCCTGCACTTAGAATTAGGGTGGGAGCACACCTCTGATTGAGCCTATGTGAATGTGTTCCTAAAGATTAATTGAGAAGGGAAGCTCCAAGCTGATTGCAGGCTGCACCATCCCTTATTCCAAGACTGAATGAAAGCAGAAAGAGAGATGAGCATTGCAGTCCTCTCTTTGCTTCCTGACCATGCATAATGAGAATAGCCGCTTCATGCTCCTACTGCCATGCATTCACCACCTTGATGGACTGTATCACTCCTTAAGCCACAGCCGAAATAAAATCTTCACTTCTTTAAAAAAACATTTTTAAAAAACTTTATTCACTTTACATCCTGATTGCAGTTTCTCATCTCCTCCCAGTTCTCCCCTCGCACGCACACACCCCTTTCCCACACTCTTCCCTTTCCTTCTCCCCAGGAAAGGGGTAGGTCTCTCATGGGTATAAACCCACCCTGATCCAATAAGTTGCTGCAGAAATAGGCGCATCCTCTCCCACTGAGGTCAGACAAGGCAGTCCAGTTATGGGGATGGGATCCAAAGGTAATCATAAGAGTCAAAGAGGGCCCCAGCTCCAGTTGTTGGGAGATCTACATGAAGACCAAGCTGCACATCTGCTCCATATGGGCAGGGGGCCTAGGACCAGCCCACACATGTTCTTTGCTTGGTGGTTCAGTCTCTGTGAGCCCTAAGTCTTCACTTAAGTTACTTTTGTCAGCTTTTTTTGTCACAGCAATGTGAAACACAACACAATGACCAAGGGTGTCAGATACAACCAAAAGGAATCATAGAGATTTGAAACAGCTCGGTCTATAACAAAATCGAGTAAGAAGACTTGGAAATAAACCAACAAAGATATGGCCACCAAAGTTTTTACAAGGGCATCACAAACATGTAGTGCGTGCATGGGTGCATGCGCACACTCGGGTCTCTCTCTCTCTCTCTCTCTCTCTCTCTCTCTCTCTCTCTCTCTCTCTCTCTCTCTCTCTCTCTGTGTGTGTGTGTGTGTGTGTGTGTGTAAAGCTTATTCAAAAAATGGTACTTGGAAAAGTGGTTATCTAGCCACAGAGAATGAAATTAGAACTATTTCTTTCATCTTGCGTAAACATTAATTTGAAATGGATCAACAAACTTAAAACAATGCTCAAACTGCTACCAAAAATTACGTGGAATTTCTGTTCTTCAAGACATGGGTGTATGCAAGAACATTTTGAACAGAATGCCAATAACACAGGAACTAAGACTAGAGCATAGGACTACATGAAAGTAGAAGTATAAAGTAGCCATAGAAATACCTATTTTTCTTAGTACTGGAGAGTGAGCCTATGCACGCTGCTGGGAGTGGGGGGGGGGTGGCCATCAACAGTCTTAACTTTGCTGCGAACCCTGTGAACCACAATAACACCGTTTGTGGCAAGATATGCCTATGGGTGCAAGAAAGACAAATCTAGCCACTGGACAAAACATTCTCCACAGTTGAGTGGAGAGTGGAGTATGACTTTTTCATGTACTCTGGTGCCTCACCTTTGACCATGTCCCCTGGAGGGGGAGACCTGGTGGCACTCAGAGGAAGGACAGCAGGTTACCAAGAAAAGACTTGATACCCTATGAGCATATACAGGGGGAGGAAATCCCCCTCAGGAACAGTCATAGGGGAGGGGAATAAGGGGAAAATGGGAGGGAGGGAAGAATGGGAGGATACAAGGGATGGGATAACCATTGAGATGTAACAAGAATAAATTAATAAAAAATTTAAAAAAAAACAAACAAAAAACAAAACAAAACAAAACAAAACAAGACAGAAACTTTAGAAAGGTAGCCATTTTCTAATTACAGTTAAAGCCTTTTTCCACATAAGAAAATGCATGCTTGGTATTGGAAATATGGCCAAGAACACATGGCTGGGTAGCTCCCAGGCCCCATGGGTGAACCCACTTCTACTCCTCATCAAATAGATATGGTATCAATATGACCTCCAAAGTCCTATATCTATATTCATAGAGTAGAGCAGCTGTCAAACCTCTTTCAGTTTCCTTGTGTAGTGGATAGTGGTGAATAAATAAACTCACAATTGGTCAAAGTGCAGAGAATAAGTGTCTGTGAAGAACTTAGTCATAAATAACACATCTCTATTCTTTCTCCCTTCTCCCACCCTGGAATGGTGCAGGGACCATGGTCAAGAGGAGATGAAAAGACTGTAAGAGTCATAAAAGTTGAGGAGGACAGAAATGAAACAATGTCTTTGGACAGAGCAAGACAGTTGTACCTGTGAATTAACAGCTACTTCTAAAACATCTTTAATTCTGTTGCAGCCTTTTACATTTATATTCATACTAGAATCCACATATATGTAGTTACATTTATATACATACATATATATGTATATATATATGTGTGTGTGTCATGATGTGTCATATATATTATAAAAAAGAGGTAGTATTAGTAATTAAGTTGGCAGTAAAAGAATGTATGTTCACCTCAGTCACTCTACCAAGATAAATGGATTATTTGACAATTTTGCTGTCGTTAAAACCTGTTAAGCCTAGTAAATCCACCATTTGTCAATAAGTTCTGACATTGGAGAAAGATACAAATGTATTTCTCTATGTTTATACCATAGTGTTCTTTTGACAATGAATTGGAGCTTTGTAATGGTTTATCTCAGTTGTCAATTTGCTGTGATCTACAATCACCACAGAGACAAGTCTCTGGGAATGTAAGGAAAAGACATTAGATTCAGCTAATTGTGGTTGAAAAGCCCAACACAAAGGAGCATAGTATCAGACTATATGAAAACAAAAAGAGAGAACTGCAGCGCCTGTTACTCTCTTCTCCCTAACTAGAAATTCTAGGTAATGAGCAGCTTCAAGCTCCTGTTGACATCACTTCCCCACCATGATGGATTGTATACCTTCAAACTGTGAGCCAGAATAAAGGCCACTCCTGCCTTAAGCTGATTGTTCTCAGATTTTTTTTTGAAACAAGAAGAAAATTAATACATACATGTTCCCTTTCTCAACCTCATTTTTCATAATTAAGTTATGATAGTGCCTACAATAAAGGAGAACTAAATGCTTGACGTGGAAGAACAACCTAAAATGCTGCCTAGTGGTATCTTCCTCATGTTTTTATATTTCTTTTCATTAAAGGTAGCACTAAGTCTCAAGGTCACAAGTGAGGAAAGAAGACTTATTGGAAAAATGTGTAAGTCGAGAAAGGATACATACATTCTAATTTTTATACATATTGATACTAAGCCATGGGGAAATTTGTCAGTTATCTTGGAAAAGCCTCTGAAAATAGTTTGATTAATTTTTTTTTTGCTTATAAAAAACTCTGGTTGAGACGCACAACTTTTGAGTATCTATTGGTCTTGCTCCATGCAGACTGCTATAGAAATATGCCTAAAGAATGTGTAAGGTTTTTTTTTTAACAGTTTTGAGACTGGAATTTCTAAATACAGGGCACACGTGCATTCAATATTCAGCCTGGTTCCATTTATTAACTCACATGGCCAATTCTCTGGCACCTCTTTTAGCAGGACTGATTTCCTTCACAAAGACAGCTTCCCTTAAGCTCTCTAATCAGCAGCTAAGACCTTTCAACTCTAAACAATATAATATTGAGGATTGGGATTTAACCTGTGAATTTTTGTGGATATTGAAATATATAGCATTTTAAAATACAGACTTCACTAATAATGGGGATCCACAGATGACACCCATAAATGTACCACTTTTGAATAAGTGTTATTTAGAACTGATGCCAAGTAATAATGAACATACAGAGAAGGAAGTTTCTGCTCTTTCCTTCTCTTCATAAACCTAGGGCATACATTTTCACTTGTCATAGTGTCCTCCCTCCTCTTTCTCACACTAGCAAAATGAGAACAGCTACTATTAAAGGCAGAAAACTGACAAACCTTACTAAAACACCCTTTTTTCTCCATTAGTTTTCTATATATTCGTTACCTTCCCACAATTTAAAACTCCTTCAAAGTTAAAACCCTCTTTCCTTTGTGGTATACTATCTCCACTCTCTATTCCCCTTAGATAACATGACAGATAAGCTCACAAGCCTATTACTTTGGTTATTCTCTTCTCTTTACTTTGACTTTTCACTTTTTTCTGTTAAAAATCTTATGTATATATTAAACCAACATTTTGTTTTATTGTTCTGTATTTTGTCAGTTGAATTTGTAGAAATTAGCTACTGAATCTAAACGAGTAAATGAAAATGGTTTTCTTCTATACTTGGGAACATTTTAATGCAAGCCCATTAGCCTCATGGGAAATAAAATCCCACCAACCCCTTTGTTGACTTTGTCCTGACATTTGAGGCTGTAACTCATCTTGTACAAAATAACCAACCATTATATTTAGTTTGATTCCTGCTCTTATTTATTACTATACTGTGCCTATTTATAAAAGACATTTGTTGGAGGGTTAAGAACACAGATGTAGCCCATGGGCAGCTCAGGCTTCCTGTGGGTCCGCTATTAAGTAGAGAGGGGGCTGTCTCTGACATGGACTCTGTTGCCTGCTTTATTATCACTACCCCCTGGTGGGACTGCCTTGCCAGACCACAGGGGAAGAAGATTCACTCAGTTCTGATGTCACTTGGACTTGATTTGCTGGGGTAGGTTGTGGGAGGGCCCCCCTTTTCTAAGGAGTAGGGGAGGGGGGATAGGGGAAGAGGGAGGGGGGACTTGGAGGAGAGGAGGGAGGGGGCTATGATCAGAATGTAAAGTGGATAACTAATAAAAAAGAATGGGAGCAATATTTTAGTAAAATAACATGTCTGTTTATTTAAAATATTTTCTTGTGCATGACAGAGCAGCATCTTTCATTGTTAAGGATAAAAATTGTGATCTCTTCAGAAGTATATTTTTATAAATATTCCTAGATACAACCTAAATGAACAAAGATGCTAGCCATCTACAATTATAGATGTCTATGTTATATATAAAATTGTAATATCTTAAAATTTTATTATATATTTTAATGTAATGATGTGATTTAACCTTTCATCCACATGCTTAAGCGTTTTACTTTGGAATGAAAACAAAAATGTCCTTTTTAAATTAAATGAAACTTTTAAACAGTAACTTCAGGTTTTTATCATCTTCTATTTTCAAAGATATAAACAAAGACGAGTGAATGATGAAAATGCTACAGCAGGGAAGTCTTCTTCACATGTGCTATAGCAAAGATGACAAGTATATGTGTTAATTATAAGTTGAAAAGCTCCAAAGACATTCTAAAGATCAATGAGAATCTCACATAATTGTTTTTGAACAGATGATTATGTGCCTGGTGATAAAGACACTCAGCAAATGACATTATTGTTTAGCAGTTAGTAGAGTAATTACATACTCAGTAAAATCCTGAAGTGTTCAAAGTGAAAAAAAAAAGTATATGGGGATCATATCAGAGAGGCCCATGTAGAAGATGACAGATTAGCTCGGGAATTTTGTTCTTCTCAAAAGACAAGGCTGTTATGGGCATTTGAGAAAATATTCTCCAGAAATCTATTTATCTTGCTTCTATCTACAGTCTAGTACTTGTGTGAAAGTCCGTGCTACTAGATCTACATTCTAGACCTGTGTGAAAAGGAAAAGCTCCCTGGAAGTTAATTTCCCACTTACCAGTGAAGACCTATCAGAATAATATCTGAGATGGTTTGAGACTGAAATTAGCAGTTGAAAAACAAGAATCCTTTATGAGTTCATTGTTTCCATGAACGAGGAGTGCAGAAGAGCTTAGCTGGATTCCTTGCTCTGGCTCTCACCTGACTCTAATCCATAATGTTGTCTAAATCTGCAGGCCCCCTCAAATTTGATCTGGGAATTATATTATTCCAAGGTCATTTTTGGCTTTGGAACAATTTATCTCTATGTTGTTATCTCTATGCTATTGTAGGAATGAAGCCCCATTTCCTCGGTGGCTACAAGCCAGAGGTTGCCCTCTGATCCCAGAGGGTACAGAATGCTCCATGCCTTTAGCCCTCTCCATAGGGTCTCTTAAAATATGGCAGTGAAACACATCTCAGTTTGCTAAAATAATGTCTTATGACAATGGAGTGGCATCCCATCCCATTTGTCATATTTTGCTGACTAAAGGAAGTCCACCTAAACACAAAGGGCTGGAGAAAAATTAGAGATCATCTTAGGGTCTCCCATAATCACAAAGAGAATTCATAATCCATTGTTCTCTTAAGACTCTAGTTTTTGTCTTAAGAATTATATATTAAAAAGTAATCCCTTACAGAGCTTTTGCAATTGCTTCCAGAAATCTTAAAGCAATTGCATGTAGAGAGCACTTACAACAACAAGGACATACAGTTTAGACTTTAGTTTTACCTCAATCTGACTTTACATTATTTTTCTATTCTCATCTCAGCTTAGGGTTTTTTTTTCCTTAGTTATTTTGTAGGTTTTTTTCTTCATTTCTTGTGTATTATATACAAAACTCTGTAACCTGCTTTGACTTCTTTGCCAAATGAGAAGACCATAAATGCATATATCAATAAGCAACTGAATGCACACATCAATGAACACTCATTAGGAAACAACTTTCTGGCTTTCCTGAAAATATGAAGTTCACATTTGTTTATAGGATCTTTTTATTCATGAAGACATCTCAGTACATGTCAAGAAAACTGGAGTTTTAGTCATGTAACCCTATATCAATATCTTTGTTTAGCTTGAGAATATAATGAAGAGTGATTCCTTTGTGAAATTTCTGAATTTACTCTCTTAAATTTACAAAATTTCCTGTTGTTTTGGTGCATCCAATTACCCTCTTCCTACTGCCTCCCTAAAAATATGTCATTAGGGTTCACATTGTGTTTAATTGGATTACTTATTCTTAACTACTGTCTAAAAGGTAATCTTCAGAAGGCAATTCTATTACCTCTTATAAAAAGTGCATCTGACTTCTATGGATAACCATTAAACAGGGCATTTTCATTACTTCTTCTTGATGAGTTGGCTCTAAACACTTTAAGCTTCTCCTATTCATCCCATTCTCTAATTATTTCATTTTATGCCAAATTTGCTATTCAAAAGTAGGTCTCAATCTGTGGGTCAAACCCTTTTGAGGGTCAAACAACACTTTCACAAGAATTGCCTAAGATGTACAGATATGCGCATCACAATTCATAAAAGTAGCATAATTACAGTTATGAAGTAGAAACGAAAATACTTTCATGGTTTGAGGGGTTACTAGAACATGACGAACTGTATTAGAACTCAGTTAAAGGGTTATAGTATTAGGAAAGTTGAGCACCGCTGCTCTACAGGGATGTAGATAGCCAACTTTGAGTAAGGGCTTCTAAATACAACTGCTGAGTCATTTGGCAAAATACTTTGGTGTTCCTCAGCCTCATCAGAAAAGCACTAGCCTGCAGGTATCTGTGTTTTCTGTTTCTTTCCTCCATTAGCAAGTTATTCCTTAGCATGTCTGCATGGTTCATGTCTCTTCCCTCAGATCTTTGCTTTTCTCTATTCTTATATAACATATCTGCAGAACACCCTGTCCAAAATTATCCACATTCTTCCCCATTCTACTCCAACCCCACCCTCCTTATAAATGTTTCATTGTTCTCCAGAGCTCTTACCTATATCTTGATATCATATATTAAATGATTTTGTTTTGAATCACACAGGTCTCTACCTAGAGTATAAACTATGAAAACAGGATTATTTTTATCACTGGCTCAATTCAATACATCACAATACTCATGTGTTCTACTAAAAGTTAGATGAATGGTAGGCATGAAAAAAATGAGTCGAAATTAACCCAAATTATATAATCTTTAGCGCATGAAGCCTGAAAGAAATTAGGTATAGCTCTTTAAGCTGATTGATTTAATCTCTTGCTTCTTATAATATTTTTGCTGGTAATATGATTTACTCTAATGAAAGTATTGCTTTACTCTAATAAAAATTGTGGTAAAATTGGGATGTGATATGAATAAATTATAAGAAAAATATTCACAGTAAAAAATTGTGGTAGGCTTAGAAGTAGGGAGCCAACATCATTTACTCTGGGTGAATAGGAAGTAATTAGGTACAAAGCATACTTCTAATGCTCTACAAATGATTACAGATGAGAGAAAAAGGAAGACATGGATCAGAGCTGTCATGTCTTCTTCTTGGAGCTGGACTAGACCCTCAAACCATAAGACCCCCCCCCTTTTTCTGAAAGTTACTTTTAAAAAAATATTTACTCTCTTTACAGCCTGATACCAGCCGCCTCCCCCTCTCCTTCCAGTTATGGGCTCACACCCCTTCCCCCATTCTACCCTATCCTTTCTCAGCAAAAAGGAGGGCCCTAATGGGTACCAACTCACCCTGGCACTTCAAGTTACAGCAGGACTAAGCGCATCCTCTCCCTGCTAGGGAGAAGGTATCCAAAGAACAGAGATAGCCCTTACTCCCATATTATGTTGCTTTCCCCCAAGTATTTGGTCATGGCAATGAGAAAAGTAATTAATATACTAGCTGTATAAACTTGGGATAATCTTATAGTTTTGTCAATAATTCAGGCATCTCATTCATATATATATATGTATATATGTGTGTGTATGTATATATATATGAATTTTTAAATATGCCATATACTATTACTAACTTTACTTATCTTGACATGTGTGATGGTTTGAAAGAAAGTGGCCTTCCTAGTCTTGTATATTTGAATGTCTGGTCTTCAATTGGTGGAACTGTTTGGAAAGGATTATGAGGTGTGGTCTTGTTGGAGGAGGTGCGCCACTAGGAGCTAGCATTGAGGTTTCAAAGGCCCATGTTATTCCCAGATAGCTCTCTCTGCCTCATGCTTATGGCTCAAGATGCAAATTCTCAGCTACTTCTCCAGTGTCAGGCCTACCTGACTTCCTCCTACTATGTTACCTGCCGTGATGATTATGAACTCTATTCCTCTGAAACTGTAAGTCCCAAATAAAAATTTCTGCTATAAGTTGCCTTGGTCATAGTATCTTATGATAGCAATATAAAAGTAACTAAGACACAATGTAGTAGAACAAATAACTTATTCGTGCCGTTTATATTTAATTGGGTACCCATTCACAATATTTGCCATCAGCCTGTCTTCTAACCTTCTACTTACGGAAAGAGTGCTACACTCTTTTTTTGTAAGTTTGACTTTTAGAAACTCAATATGTGATTGCTAACTGAAATCTCCACTTTACTAAATATCGAAACTGCATACCTTTCAACTATTCTCAAAGTGATTCATAATAACAAACAGTTTTATGTTTATATACAATTACATACTATATATTTGATAGTTTGTATAGTATAGCAGAAAGAGAAAACAAATATAATTTTAAACTATTCCTTCTTTGTTTGGAACCTACCATGATTCAAACAATAATGCTGGAGTTATAACAGTAACCATTCCTTCCTATTCCTCACTCATTTCCTCCAATCTGTGGACAAATTCTATTGGGTTTGGTATAGCATCATAAATAGGGGAGAGATTAGTATTGTATTAAATGGGAAATTCAGAGAATACTTCTTTGAGGATGGGAATTTAAGCTCGTCAGAATTTCTAGTCTTGGTAAATACGTATTTGGGTATTGTCTTCTGTCATGGAAAATATACTATTATTCAGATAGGTCTTAACACTATAATTATTTCATTATCTTCTTTCTTTGTGCTCTGAATGCATTGCATCTGAGTGATATAAACAGGAAGACCTCTTATAAACAAAAGGACTGAGCCAAGCTATACATACATAACCTATAACATATATACATAACATATATACATAACCTATAAAATAAATACCAGCTCATGGTTTGTTCACTTTTTACAAAGAAAACTACCCAATTATGTTGAGCATGTTAAAACAAAACAAAGCAAAAATAAGAAGATAAACTTCTTACCTACTATAGTACAGTGGCCAGTTATTATAATAATATGCACACAACGAGACAGCCAAAAAGACTGAGATTATTTGTGCACTATGAAATGTTGATGAACTGCTTCTCAGCCTTTTGGCTAAGATCAAGTGTGAAGTGTTGGTGAAACATGACCTCTTTGTATGTTTTGTATGCTGAAAAGAGAATCAGTGACTAGCAGGTTAAAAGATGTCTTCTCAATAGATGGAATTGCCAGTAACTCAACTCCATCTGAATCTACAAAAGAATTTAAATAACTATTGAATGATTAAAGTAAAATACTTGTTTTAAGCAAGAAGTGATAGCCTGACTATTGATAGCTTCCTAGAAACTTCAGCCTGACTTTATTCTCTCACTCTCTAAGAAACACACACACACACACACACACACACACACACACACACACACACACACACACACCTTAGGCTACTTTAAACAGTTTTATTAATTTAAAATGTTCCAAAATCATTATTTGAGAAAACATTTACAACTTGATGCTATTACAGGATATTTTACAATTTAAATCAAGCAAATTAGTGAGATTTTAGGATGGGAGGAACTGAAATTCAAGGATAACAATAATTACTATCACTGAATTGGGAATGGAGCTCAATGAACAGAGTGTTCACTTAAAATGTACCTTCAGTACAGCTTTTAAAAACTGAGTGTGGTGCCATATGCTGGCACTCCTCAAACACAGGAGTTCGAAACGGAAGTTTCTAAAGCCCAAGGTTATCCTCATACCAAGTTTAAAGCCATGTAGAGTTACATGAGAGCCAGCTCCAAAACAGAACAAAAGAAAATGAGTAACAAAAGCAGTAAACATTTTCCTTACCTTAAAATCTTTAGATTTTACAGCCAACTGGTTATACCTCATCCTTACTTTTTATTAATATGCAATCTACTTGCTTCTCATGTTATTATCTATATACTAGTCCCTCAAGGAAAAAAGAAGCTAATCAGGTACCTCTCAAACAATTTCAATCAGAGTATAATATCTCTGTATGATATATGTTAGTTTATGTATGTGTAATATGTATAGATATACATTACACAATTCAGTGAGATAATACAGGAATGAAAGTCTCAATAATTTGAGAAAGTATAGTGTGAGTCTTTTATTCATTCAACATACATTTGTTGAGATCCTGTTATGATCTAGAGCTATGATATGGGATATCATAATGATAAGTATAGTAGATACTATTCCTGAGGAAATCAATCAAACAATTAATTACAAAACAATGCCTTGAGCATCAGGATACATAGAAAAATATTCTGTTCTGGGGAACATATTGAAACTTAGGGGCTCAAGAATGTTTTCTATAGTAAAACTGTTCCAGGCAATGTAACTAGGATGTGTAAAGATTCAGAGATCAGTAAATTAAAGTCAGCAAGCAAAAGCATACAGCAGCAAGAAAGATACATTCAATGACTAAAAGTTCAGTAGAGCTGAAGCAAAGTCTACAATGAAAAGAACAGCCTGAACTGAACTAGGGCAGTGGGAATAGGCTGTGCATATCTTGTACAACATGTTAAAGATTCTGGGCTTAATCTTGTGAGCCATAGAAACCCACAGAAGGGCAACCATCATTAAAAGTGGCTCCTACATCAAGAATAGACTTCAAGTAAGAACAAGGATCTGTTCAATTGGACAGTGAAAGGACGCTTGCAGGATGAATTCTGGGGGTAAAAATGACAGAGACCCAATGATCAATTATACATTGGTGTAGATGTGCTGTCCTTTGATGAGATGGAAAGCACAATAGTGTGTATACGCCATAAATTATAACAATCTAGACATAATATTCGGTGTAAATGATAAGTGGTTATGAAATGGTAAGTGATTTATGAAAGCAAAATATAAAGATGTATTTGTTTTGACAGTGAAATATTGTAAAAGTAGCAGCAACTTGAACTAAGGATTTTAGAAGAAATTGTAAGGCACATTTGAGAGACAGCAAGGGATGGTAAATGAAGAATATAGGATAACACTTATGGCATCATTTTTTAAAAATTAATTTGTTATAATTTACTCAGGTTACATCCCTATTGTTATCCTCTCACTTGTATCTTCCCATTCCCACTTTATCTATCTCTTCCACCTTATTCCCCTCACCTAGACCCCTGACAGAAGGGGACCTCCTCTCCCACCATATGGTCACAGCCAATCAGGTCTTATCAGAATAACCTGCCTCCCCTTCCTCTGTGTGCCTGCTCAGGCCTCCCCACCAAGGGAAAGTGATCAAATTGGGGGCACCATTGTTCATGTCAGAGGTACTTTTGGCATCATTATGATCAAAATGTCAAGTGATAATGGGCTTTAGGTGTTGATGTTTTTGAATACCATGGTAAATATGACAGTTTTGTTTTTACCCCAGGGCTTGCAATCTACTGTTTCTATCACCAGTACGGTCTTAGCAGTCAACCAGTCATGGTTAATGTTGTACCCTCACACAAAAAGGAATATTTCAAAAATAAAACTGAAAGTTTCATACAACTTTAAATGAATACATTTTCTTTCACAATTTTCTGACTTCATTGTCCTTGCTTTTTTTGCTTTGTTTTGTTTTCACAGTAAGAATTTTAACAGTGTTTTGGAAATTGTCCAGGGACCAAAGTTTAGTCACCACTGAAGTGTATGCATTCAACGATTGCTTCCAACACTGTCATTCTGTGAGTTCTATATTTCCTAGAAATTTCTTTAGGAAGCATCAACAAACACTGAAAGTTTTCAAGGAATAAAATGATAATACCGAAGCTGTTTCAGGGAGTTATATGAAAGATTCAATCATGTCAAGTTGGAATAAAGGCACATGGTGCCATGGTTCCAGGAGGCCTGAAGGGATACTATGAAACTCAAACTTCTATGGGAAAGCTTAACATTTTTGTCAAATATTCACTTTATTTCAGAATACCCATTGCCCCATCCTCTCATTTAAGAGGCTTTTCAGGAAGTGGACTCAAAAACACTTTTTTTCTGACTCAACAAATTGCAACCCCAAGTGCTAATGTCTCTGAGAGGAAGATAGTATATTATTTATATTTTGCTGAATTGAAGAAGAATTAATTGCTTCAATGGGATGAATCATACAGAGGAAGCATATGCTAATGAGTTATATAAAATCAGTACTTGAAGAGGTCACAAGTGGAAACAGTCCGTATCATTGCCATGAATCCAAAGCCGGAGGATTCAAACAATATCAGAGAAAAAAATAGCCCCTTTTATATCCTGGCCTATTTTTGCTTCAGTCCTTTGCAAACGAAATCACAAAAAAGAAGTAGTGGGTCATGTGAAATATGATCGAGGAGCTGCTGCTCGCCAATATTTCGGGGTAAAATTCTCACAACTCTGCATTTTGTAGAATGGCAAGATTCTGAGCTTTAATATGGATGCATAAAGCCTCATGCTACTCACCGGAATGCACCTATGCTTTTACTCTAATTTGCTCGAAGAGTAAAACTATAGAATGATCTGGACTTGGCTAGATCTGTGAAATCTACATGGAACCATTCTTCTTCCCTTCTACTAGGACAGCACAGAGTACCATGCAACTCCACACACTAAAGATGGCTAAGATATTCATTTTGATTTCCTCAAGTCATCAAGTGGATTCAGTTAGTAGTGTATAAACTTGGTAGACAAATCATTTTATTTTATTTTATTTTTTTTAATTAATTTATTCATATTACATCTTGATTGTTAGCCCTTCCCCTGTTTCCTCCCATTCCTCCCTCCCTCCCACTTCCCCCCTTCTCCCCTCCCCTATGTCTGTGATTGAGGGAGACTTCTTCCCCCTATGTATGCTCTAAGATTATCGAGTCTCTTCTTGGTAACTTGCTATCCTTCTTCTGAGTGCCACCAGGCCTCCCCATCCAGGGGACATGGTCAGAAAAGGGGCACCAGAGTTCACATGAGAATCAGATCTCACTCTCCACTCAACAGTGGAGAATATCGTGTTCGTCGGCTAGGTCTTGGTAGGGGTTCGAAGTTTACTGCCTATTTCTCCTTGGCTGGTGCCTTAGTTTGAGGAGGACCCCAGGACCCAGATCTGCCTGTCATAAAGTTCTTCTTGTAGGTTTCCAGGACCCTGTGGGTCCTATTATTTCCCCATTCTTCCATGCTACTCTCGCCTAAAGACTCAATAGGATGTCCTCTCCTCTGACCCACTTTCTTGGTAAGTAAGGTTTTTCATGGGACATACCCCTGGGACTAGTGTTTTGATATAAGTGAGTATATACCATTTGTCTCTTTTTGCTTCTGGGTGAACTCACTCATTATGATAATTTCTAGGTCAATCCATTTGTCCACAAATTTCGGGAATTCCTCGTTTTTAATAATCGGGAGAATTAACATAGTAAAAATGGCCATCTTACCAAAAGCAATTTACAAATTCAATGCAATCCCTATCAAAATACCTACAAAATATTTTGAAGATATTGAAAGATTAATTCTCAAATTCATATGGAGAAATAAAAAACCCAGAATAGCAAAAACAATCCTATACAATAAAAGATCCTCCGGAGGAATCTCCATACCTGATCTCAAGCTGTACTACAGAGCAACAGTAATTAAAACAGCATGGTACTGGCAAAGTAATAGGCTGGTGGATCAATGGAATCGAATTGAAGACCCGAAGATGAATCCACACACATTTGCTCACTTGATTTTTGACAAAGAAGCCAAATCTATTCAATGGAAAAATGATAGCATCTTCAACAAATGGTGCTGGTCTAACTGGAGGTCTACATGTAGAAAAATGCAATTAGACCCTTATTTGTCACCATGCACAAAACTCAAGTCCAAGTGGATTAAAGACCTCAACTTAAAACCAGAGACATTAACTCAGTTAGAGGAAAAAGTGGGGAAGAGCCTGGGACACATAGGCACAGGAAACAACTTCCTGAACAGTACACCCACAGCCCAGGCCTTAATGTCAATAATTAATAAATGGGACCTTATGAGGCTGAGAAGCTTCTGTAAGGCAGGAGACACTGTCAAGAGAACAAAGTGACAGCCTACTGACTGGGAAAAGATCTTCACCAACCCTTCATCTGACAAAGGTTTAATATCCAAAATATATAAAGAACTCAAGAAATTAAACACCACAAAACCAAACAACTCAATTGCAAAATGGGGCTTAGAACTAAACAGAGAATTCTCAACAGAGGAATATCAAATGGCTGAGAAACACTTAAAGAAATGCTCATCCTCGTTAGGGATCAGAGAAATGCAAATCAAAACGACACTGAGATTCCATCTTACACCCATCAGAATGGCTAAGATCAAAAACTCAAATGACACTACATGTTGGCGAGGATGTGGAGAGAGAGGAACACTCCTTCACTGCTGGTGGGAATGCAAACTAGTACAACCACTTTGGAAAGCTATCTGGCGTTTTCTCAGAAAAATGGGAATAGGGCTTCCTCAAGACCCAGCTATCCCACTCCTTGGAATATACCCAGAAAATGCCCTAACACACAACAGGGACATATGCTCAACCATGTTCATAGCTGCTTTATACACAATAGCCAGAACATGGAAACAGCCTAAATGTCCCTCAGTAGAAGAATGGACTAAAATCATTTTATTTTTAAACACGCACTATAGCACTATGGGAACTAGGACAAAGTTAGTAGACTTATTGGAACATTGGAACGCAGACATTCCCTTATTTTACATATTGTTTCTCCCATGTGTCTTTATGATAATAATAGCTTAATACTTCCTTATGTTTTGCTTTGTCAATATTTTTAGAGAACTTTTTTTGATTTTTTAAAATTATAATTTATTCAGAGTACATGCCGGTTGTTATCTCCTGGCTTGTATCTTCCCTTTTCCACACTCCCTTCCTCCCTCTTTTGCCATAGTCCCCTGCCCTAGACCTCTGACAGAAGGGGACCTCCTCCCCCACCATAACCCAGACCCAGAAATACTTACATGGTATATACTAACTTATAAGTGGATATTAGCACAACATAGATGGCCTCTGAGAGTCTCCACTCAGCATGGGATTGGGACAGATACTGGGACTCACTGCTGGGCTCCCAGTGACAGTGGTATGGAAGAATAGGAGGATGAAAGGACCCGATGGGGTCAGGAGCCCCACAAAAAGACCATCAAGGCTGGCGGATCTGGACCCAAGGGGGCCTGCACAAACTATTGCACCAACCTAGGACAATGCATGCAGAGAACCTAGACCCTCGTTCAGATCTAACCAATGGACAGCTCATTCTCCATGATTGTGGGGAGAGTAGGGACTGTCTCCCCTTGGTGGGGAATCTAGGTGGCACTCAGAGGAAGGCAATGCAGACTATCTGGATGAGACCTGATAGGCTGTGGTCATTGTCAATATTTTAAGTGTATGTATATTTCTAACTCGTCTAGCCCTACAACTCTATAAACAGTTGCTATTATTAGCATTATTTTATAAATGAAAGGAAATGGAAAGTTTAAAAATAAAGTTGCTAGATCAACAGTTAGAGGACCAGGAATTTAAGCTCAGGACGCCTGGCTCTAGAGCAGTGGTTCTCAACCTTCCTAGTGCTACAAGACTTTAATACAGTTCTTCATGTTGTGGTGACCCCAACCAGTAATTTTTTTATTTATTTTTATATATAAATTTATATTATTACACATATATAAAATAAACTACCTACAGCAACAAGAACCACTGAACAATCAGGAATTATATAAATGTTACATTCTTAGTGATTTGGCTATTTGTATTTGACAGCCTTGAAGAAAACATCTCTCCTATCTTGGTGAGACTAAATTTCTGAATGTAAATCAATATCTATCATATCTCCTCTCTATCAACTTAAAACATCTATCTAGACTTAAAAACATCTTAACCTCTAAACAACTAAGCTTAATTGTAAGACTAAAGTACCTTGTTTTCAACCCCATCAGAGACTTGAGAAGGAATGGAATTAATGACCTGAGTAAACAGCATAAAATTATTTTCATTGCTACTTCATAACTGTAATTTTGCCACTGTTATGAATCATAATGTAAATATCTGATATACAGGATATCTGATATGCAACCCCTGTGAAAGTGTCATTTGACCTCCAAAAGGGTTGGTACCAATAGGTTGAGAACTCCTGCTTTAGAATCTCCATTTCATCCTAATTTAAAAAATTATTTATTCACTTTACATTCCCATCATAGCCCCCCTCTGTCATCTCCTTCCAGTCCCACCGTCCCACCCTCTTCCCCCCTTCCCCTTCCCCTTCTCCTCAGAAAAGAGGAGCCTCCTGCCCCTATTAACCTGCCTCAGAACATCAAGTTGCATCGACTATGGGGATCCTCTTCCCTGGAGGCCAGACAAGACAGCCCAGCTGGGGGAAAGTGAACCAAAACCAAGCAACATAGTCTATCAGAGACAGCCCCTGCCCCACTTTCTAGGAGACCCTCATGAAGACCAAGATGCCCGTCAGCTACATATGTGTAGGGGACCTAGTTCCAGTCTATGCATGCTCTTTGGTTGGTGCTTCAGTCTCTGTAAGCTTCCATGGGACTAGATTAGTTTTCTCTGTTGGTCTTTTTGTGGAATTCTTGTCCCCTCCAGGTTCTTTTATCCTTCCCCCAACTCTTTCACAAGACCCCTGGAGCTCTGCCTAACGTTTGGCTGTGGGTCTCAGCATCTGTTTTCATCTGTTGCTGGGTGGAGCCTCTCAGAGGACAGCTATGCTAGGCTCCTGCCTGCAAGTATAGCAGCATGTCATTAATAGTGTCAGGGGTTGGCTCTCTCCCATGGGTGGGTCTCAAGTGGGTAAATTTTGGGTTGAAGGTTTTGTGGGTGCATTGGTGTCCCCCTCCCTCCACTGGAAGTCCTGCCTGGCTACAGGAGGTTTCCACTTCAGTCTCTATATCCCCTGGTGCTAGGAGTCTCAGCTAGAGTCACCCCCACCTCATATCCTCCCTAATTTAAGACAACAATTTGAAGCAAAGGCTCAGAACTAGATGTGGATGAGTTTCTGGTTTGCAACAGGACAAATTAAAAAAAAAAACAACAAGATTTCAGTTTAACAAGACAAATAACAGGGAACCTTGAAAACATGAAGAGAGTCCTATGTCATGACAAATGTAGCAAGATGAAATACAAGGAAGGAAAGGAAGAAGAATAGCTTGATGGACGATAGAAAACCAAACAATGACTATTAAGATGGCGTGATGATAGGTTCAGGGTATGTCTGGTACTTGTGTTTAGTGGGTCAGAGCAAAGAATGCTGCTAAGTACTTAATACTGCACACCGACACCTTCTTCGCATCACAGCAGGTAAGCATTTGGGCCTACATGTCCAGAATCTTCTGATTTTGGTCTTATTAAGCTGTTGTCTACAGTAACCTTCCAACTATATATTTGTAATTATTGCAGGGCTTCTAGAATCGTTCTACTCACTTATGAAATTATTGTATGATTATCCAAGTACTTAGATACACAAATAAAGTATGTCTTGGTATAGATAATAAAAAGATTATTTTAGAACAATTATCATATATATAATTTAACATTTTGTTAAAGATAAAAAGCAACTGAAACTAATAAGATAGGCTTGTTTACTTTACAAAAGTAAATTTTGGCTGAGTGTTTGATACTGCAGGACATAGATAATCTTCCAAAAAATTTCAGAGTTGACTAATGTTTTGATTTTATGGTTGTCAACTCTGCATAAGTACACTTTTTTTTTAAAGTAGTATTACGTGTAGGGCCATTTTGGTTTTAATCTTTTTGAAACTCAAGTCAGAAACTAAAACAGCAATTTAAATATAAAACACTTTAATTAATTACAACTCAAATATACACTAACTGATGTTTATATGAACAGAATAAGGACAAGAAAATATTGAACGTCTGCTTTATATAATTAAACTCCTCTGTTTATTTAGGAGCAGAACATTTTGTTTGTACAATTTAAAAACTCTGTAATTCATAATATACACTGTTTTTGAACATGAGCCATGGTGTTTCAGGCAAGGGTCATTGTGTCACACGATAGGACAGTGTACCCAGTTCAAGTATACATATTCTGTTTTCAGACTCAGGGTTACAGTGACATTGTGTGATGTAATATTGGAAAGCACTCTTATTTCAGATTATTATTTTTTTAATCATTGCACGTTCAGGAACTTTTTCCTCTTGCCAAATGTTTGTGACACCACATTCAGCTACATGACCCCATATGGGGTCACACCTCACAGTTTATGAAACTGTGTCTTATAGCATAAACATGCAAAATAATTTATTTTGAAGTGGTATCTATTGAGAAATTGGGAATGAGAATCATGGTTTTATGAGCAGCCCTGACCAGACAGCCCTTATGAGGTGAAAGCATTTTGCATAATGGTGATCACACAGATGAGGTATGCATGACAACACCTAAACCAACAACGGGAACACGATTTACTATGTTGTGTTTAATCTTCAAAGAGAATCGGTAAGGTAGTTAATATTCATAATTCCAAATCATCTTACTGAAAATGAGTCTCAGAGAAGTTAATTTCCTTGTCTGGGATCACATAATTGCAAAGTGACCCTACATAAGGCCGCACTAAGTCTGTTGAACTCATTGGTACACATCATTACACTCTGCATGCCATGTATGGATGTCATTGTCTAAAGGTTTGGACATAGCTCAAAAATCAGAAGCAAGGACTGGAAACACTGATAAATCCCTTCCCAGGTGTGTGCATGCATGTGTGCATGTGCGCATGTGTGCATGCGTGCGTGCATGCATTCGTGTGTGTGTGTGTGTGTGTGTGTGTGTGATGTCCTGAAGAGTTGGAGAGAGAAAAAAATATATAAATCAATGAATTTTCAAAAAGAGTTCTCTCATCCCTAGCAGGACACTCTGTATACCATTTGATGAAAGAGACCATTGGGAATCAGTTTATTTCAAACTCAATTCCACATGCACATTTCTTTCTGACTTGACAGCTAGCCTTCTGTCTCACCAAGGACAGCCTGTGTATCATCTCCACTAAAAGTAGAGAAAGCCGTTTAAAATGATCCCTTTCAGCAATTCTACCTAGAAAAAAATACCTCCGGTTACTATTCTTTTCAATGTTAAATTATTACACAATGAAGTCCTTTTAAACACTACTTTAAAAACTAGAGCAGCACTTCCACTCCTTATATATGAGATGCTTATGATATCCAGAGGCCAGAATGCATCTTAGAAAAGGAAGAACCCCATTCAGTGAAAGCCACACTACTCCAGCTAGCTTGCGACATCAGTGTTAGTCCTGTCTCTTACAAGCAGCATTACAAAGACCTGACAGTCTTCTTTGGGGCCTTTCAAGTCAGATCCCATTTTCCTGCTGTCACAAAATGTAGCTTCAGTCAGTATGACATCTACTTCCCCATTTGGCAGAGGGCTCTTTCTTCTGTGACAATGAAAATGAATGTGCTTTCTTTGCTGATAGATTTTAGGGCTTATTCATAGGCGGAACTTTTGTTTCTTCACGGGTTACAGTAGTACAGAGAAGTATCTCACCGCTCTTGTCCTTTTTCTTTTTCTTATTTTTATTAAAAAAAAAACTCCACTGTTCATATAAATCAAAAATGAAATGCCTGGAGTTCATCCGTTGTATTGTATGTTCAAAGCTCTCAATATTACTTAACTCTTTTCATTTCATTTTATTTTCCTGGGACATGGAATCATTGAGTCCTGGTTTATGGGAGCTAATAAAGTGCATTTCCTAATACAATCGGAGTTTATTAGGCCTATGTGAGAAGCAGATCATTCAAAAAGCTTTGCAGGTTTTATACTCAGTTGTCTCTTATAACAAGCAGTGTGTGTGTGTGTGTGTGTGAGTGTGTGTGTGTGTGTGTGTGTGTGTGTGTGTGTGTGTAATTATTTGTTAACTTTACAGAACGACACAAGCAGGTTTGAGAATGTGATGGGTGTCACTTCTGACCTTAATGGTCCAGATAATGACTTCTTATTAGAAGTCTGACACAAAGGGGAAAACAGGTTTGCCCTGAGCATCAAATGCCTATTAATCTGTTGCTGTGATTTCTGTGTTGTTCCTTGGAATGACTATGCAGACAAATAGCTTAGGTACTTAAGCTGTGAGTAGACACACTGCCAGTCTTTTAATTCAAGTTAGAAGAGTAGGCAAATGGTGTTCATAACTGCATCCTGAGAATACATTCTATGATGTATGCCTGGGTTGAAAATCAAAATAACATCAGCTGGAAGAATAAGAAGCAACACAGGGCAATCAGTTCTGCTTTGTAGATAGAGCCATTTTTGAGAATGGTAGAGACTTGTGGCCAACTTATATACTACACAACTACATACTGCGAATTTTTAGACGTATATTTTATATTATGCTCAAGTTCAACATCAAGCATAGATTGTAAGTATATACAAATATTATTTTTGAAAGTCAGCTTTACACTCCCTTCATGTTCAGGCAGAGACTCAGTAAGGAATTTAACCAGGACTTTCAGGAATATTCTAATTTCTCCTTCAGTGACATTCTTCTGGGGAGCAGAAAGAACAGTATATACATGTGGGATAGCAAAAGGATCCTGGCTTCAGATGTTGCTTCTCACATCACTGCACATCTCTAGTTAAATCAAATGTGTTTGCCCTTCGAATAGACTGCACTGGACTGTCTTGTCAACATTAGATCAGTATGGGGATTGGGGGACGTAAAGTACTGTTTGTACCCTAAATAATGTTACCTGACATTTATGGGGTGTTTACTGTATGACAGACATTGTTCTCAGCAGTTTATGTGAAACCCACAGCTTCTCGCAATACAGATAGAAGTTAGACAGCTTTATGACACATGCACCATTATTCTTCCAATCTATAAGCAATTTAGGCAGACAGAGATTAACAACTTACTTGCTGTTTCCATTTGGATCTGGAATGTCCTCCCAAAGGCTTATTCACCAGCTGCTGGTATTTGGAGGGTGGGTAATGGAAACCTTAGGGTGTGAGACTAGCTGGATAAGATCCGTCATTGAGATATGCCTTTGAAAGCAGTATCTCAACCCTTGGACTGTCAAATCTGTAGGTGCAGAGTTTTGTTCCACCATTCCCTTTGGCAGGCCCACTACCAGCCTGCAGCCAGTAGAGCTGCCACTGGTAGAGTACCTCTGACATTATTAGCCAAATGCATTGTTTTGTCTTTAAATTGATTTGTGGGCCTCTTAGTTAGGGTTCTATAGCTGTGTTCAAATACCACGACAAAAAAGCAACCTGGGGAAGAAAGGGTTTATTTCACCTGATGCTTTCAGGTAACAGTTCCTCACCGAGGGAAGTTAGGGCAGGATCTCAAGCAGGGCAGGAACCTGGAGACAGGAACTGATGGAGAGGCCATGGAGGAGTGTTGCTTACTGGCTTGCTCTCTCATGACTTGCTCAGCCTGCTTTCTGATGGCACCCAGGACCATCAGCACCACCAACAGTGAGCTAGGCCCTCCTACATCAATCATGAATTTTAAAAAATTCCCACCAGCTTCCCTACAGGCCACTCTAGTAGGGTATTTCTCAATTCTGTTTCCCTCTTCCACAGCAACTCTACCTTGTGTCCAGTGGACATAATACTAGCCAGCACAGTGGGTGTCTGTACTAGAGAAAATAGCCAATTACACAAAAGTGCTTTTGTGGTACATGTTCACTAAAAAAGAATAAAACATGAAAATAATTTTATAACAGTAAGCATATCAGGACAAATTGTTTCAAATATATATTTTCCAAAAAAGTCTCATTAACTGCCTTCTTTATAAAAAACATTAAATAAAAAATACGCTTCACAGAACCTGTCACCTACATGTAAGGTTAGCCTTGTCATACTTGATAGAGGGTCACAAATTCACTGGCTGTGTCTAATGACTTTCTGAGGATAAATAAGCTTCCCAAGGACTGTACCTCTTTAACATAGCTACCTGACCAACCTTGTATAGCATCTTTTCTATCTTTGAGGATTCCTCATTTTTTTTCAAGCAAGTAGTTATGTCAGATCTATTACTTAGGTTCCAGTGTATGGCCAATTTCTATACTTTTTCTGCTTTTAAAAGATGAAATATGACACACTAGACCTTGGTAAGAAGGAAATGAGATCTTTCTTATGTTGCAATAGAAATTTATAAACTTTATGTCCAAAGTAATATAATATCACATTAAATTATCAAAGCACCCTGAGTTTAAATGATAAATTTAATTGTACCACGTTTCAATTTTTTTCTTCAAATCAATCCACAGTGCATTTTCATTTAGATTGAATAATAAACAAGTTAACATTAATACCTAATTGATACTTCAAACATTTCATGCTAGAAACTTTCCTTTTCTTTTGTGTCTCAGTTCAGGTTCTATAACTGTATTATGTGGTTCATCAATAGTTAAAGGATAGCAGGGTGAGTTTGCTCTGAGTCTCTTCCAGTCCATTATACTCTTCCCTGGGAAGCTACCCAGTTGCCTTACAATCTCCTGAAGAAAAGCTGTTAGGAATATTTGAACCAGATGTGGCTAAAAGCACCATCAGCATTTTGCTATGAGAAGATAAGAAGAAAAGTGGAGATAAAATTACCAGTGATGATCGAAAAGAAAAAAAAGGTAGGATAATTAAAACCTTTTAACCAAATCTATCCAAATAGGCCCCTCTGTACAGTTACTGTGCTACAGTCTCTGCCCACATAATGGAAATAATGATTCTTAACATTTGCCCCCTGCTTATTAAACATGTCTTATACAGTTACATAGTAAAAGGTTATCTATATGTAAGCCAAAGAAGTAAAGCATTATTTTTGCAGACTAAAAAATGGTAGCAAACCATTAAGATAATTAAAACATACTTTAAACATTTCAGCTAATAGAGAGTTAAGTCAGGTAGGTTTCTCAATTTCTCTCATCAGGATTTCTTCATCATCACTGGCAATATATGGATGAATAAGAGGGTAGGTCACTTGTGCTTACTTTTAAGAAGTCTTTCATAATTACATTCAAAACAATCTTGAGAGAATTGGCAGCAGAAACAACAAAAACCACATGTGCGAGTATGTAAGACAGAAGTGGAATAACTGATATATATTGAACCAGAGGAATTACTCTTGCAAAACAGTCTTCATCCAGGCTATCAGGCAGTAACATGAACAAATTTTATCAACAATGAAGTCATAAAAACAATGATGTCATAATCTAAATAAAATAAGAGCAAACATCAACAAATTCTTCTGAACACAGTTATTCCTGTTTCAAAGTACCTAGTTTATTTCACATTTTATGCTATTTTAAATTTACCCTTGGAACATTTCATACATGTATACAGTATATCTTGATCATGTATACCTTCCCACCCACATTTCTCCAACATAATTTACCCAAGTAACATGCCTCTTTCCCAACTTTGTGTTCCCCCATTTTTAATAATCTAGAGTCCATTGAGTGCTGCTCATATGGGCATGGGTACAGTCATCCAGTGGAATATGGGGAGCCTAAAAGTGACCACCGCTCAAAGAAAAGTGGCTCTGCTTGCCCCAGTAGCCTTCAATTGGCAATAGTTCCTCAGCTGGGCTTGGACCATTGGGAGTCCAAATGCTACAATTATTTTAATACTCTTTTGGAATTTTATTTGTTTATATAATCAATATTGTTCATATCCATCCACCACTACTGGATTGATCTTGTGCAGGTATCTATAGCTACCACGAGCCCAGATGTACAACAGCCATGCCAAATCCAGAGGACCACGTTCCATAACAATCTTTCTCTGAGTATACCAGGAGTGTAGGTTAGTAGCTTCCCAGATGAGCGCATTACAGAGACAGTTTGCTACCTGAGTAATCAGTCAAAACTCTATAACATTGGAGCATCTTCTTCAGCCTTCTGGCCCAATGTATCTGACAGACATATTTGCGAGGCAGGAACTATTGAGGACTTGCTTACCCTGTCTTGGCAGAGTTTGGCCGTTAACTCTGCCTGCATCTAAGCTCGCCTATTTTTAGGCAGAATTCTGTCTGTGGCAGAAACAAGGACATTTTCCCCAGTGGCTTGTTTGCCACATTTGAAGCTATCTCCATAAGGAGTTTCTTGATGCTCATAATCCTCTTTGAGGTAGGCTGGGTATTGCTAGGAGTTAACCTGCCTCATTGTCAGTGAATCTTTAAAATAATAAAAAAAAAAGCATTTTAAAATGCAATATTCTGCATTTTTTGAGGTTTTTGAAGACTTTAACTTTCCAATCTTATCTTTCTTAGAATCATATCTATTTACCACACCTAAAATGTATATTCTGATATAGTCAGGTAATCAATTTAATTCCTTCTCAAGTCTCTGATGGGGTTGAAGACCAGAAAGTTTAGTTCTACAATTAAGCTTAGTTGTTTAGGATTAAGATGTTTTTAGGTCTAGATAGATATTTTAAGTTGATAATGATGAGATATGAAAGGTATTGATTTACATTCAGAAATTTAGATACACCAAGTTAGGAAAGATGTTTTCTTCAAGGATGCCAAATACAAATAGCCAAAACACTATGAATGTAACATTTATATAATTTCTGTTTGTGTCATCATTATTCTTGCTATAAGTAGTTTATTGTACATATGTGTAATAACTTCATATGTAAAAAATATTTGACAACATTTTCCATCCTTTGTCTCTTACATTCTTTCTGCTTTCTTTTTGGCATGTTTTCTGAGTCTTGAGATTAAGGTAAAGAAAGGTATTAATAGCAATGTCTCATTTACAGATGATCACTCATGGTCACTAAATACCAGCATAAAATGCCGACTTTTGATATGTAGTCATGCTCACACCTTGCTTTCTCTAACTTGAATCAGTTTTGTAAGTGATGTGATAGGTCTCATTGACAAGAAAACTTATTCATCCAATGGTAACTTACTGAACTCATACTATGCACCAAGTAGAAAGTAGTCTAGGAATTGTGGTCATAAGAATGAGCAAAGGAGACCAAACTCTATGCTAAATTTCTTCTAGGACAAAATTAAAAGCAAATATCACAGACTGTTAGAAGGCAATAAATGACAGCCTACTTCAAAGTAAGTGGGTAGAGTGTGGGGAGGTGGGAATAATATGGGAATAAGTTCATTCCATTAATTCTAATGTTTTGTAACTTTATATCACTCATATAAAAGAATGTGTTTCATTATTATGAGCAAATTAGGACAGACCTTATAATGAGAACGTAATATTAGATCAAAGATTTGGAGGGAATGAGGGAACAATTTATATAGTTATCAGCAAATCAAGCCAGAGAAGATGGTAGCACAGAGGAGCAGTAAGTAGTGCTTGTGATGAAAAATATACCTTGTGCCTATCCTACTAGAAATATAAATTTCTACATCTTAAACATAAATTTGAATTATTATTCAAAAATTTCGGGGTTTGGTTTACTTTGATGGTTTTAAATTGTGTCTTTCTTTATTATTGTGTATGCAGCATACTCTCAACTTCCCCCATCATCGCTTCAATTGTAGTTGTTTTACAACTTTCTCATATACTGAGATTCTGAAGATGTATCTAGTGAGGGAGTTTCCATGGTCAGTTGTTAACATAGAAGATCTTTTAGTACATGTTAATCTACATGCTTTGAGTAACTCCCAGTTTTCAAGAAGGAACCAATATGATAGATGGCAGGTGTTCTCCAGATAAATAATCAAAAACAATAGTAACTTTTGGGGTTAACACAACCCCCAAAACCCCCTAGGATATACCCTAGCAGCAATCAGCTAGATGTTAGCTTCCTGGTATGGGCCATGTGTTAAATGTTTTATTTTCTTGGTGTAAGTGTCTAGATAAATTGCTTCAGATTATCACTTATAGGAGGTATGGATAAGTAGTAGGTTAGTTGGAAGGAACTTGAGAAAGGTGTAAAAAGTCTTTCTTAGGAAGCCTTATTCCAAGTGTATCACAGTACTGTGTTTAAAGGAAGCCAGTTTCAAGTCACTTCCTTTGACTTCACTAACTTGACTGAAATGTTATGATGATATAACTCAAGAACTTTGCAAAACAACAGGAAACTGTTGGGTCTAGAGAAAAGAGAACAGTGGAAAGGCAGAAGGTGAGAACAGATAGAACCTGTCTCTGAGTCTAGACTAAGGTTTGCTCTCCAAGGACAAAACCTGAATGGTCCCTTAGGTATAGCTGCAAAAATAAATCCAAAGAGGAAAAGGAACAGTTTTCAAATACAACACACTATTCTACAAGCTGCACCTGACACAGAAGAGAAATGTGATTTCTCTTAAAAATCTGTTTCATAATACATAAATTTTTCAAATGAATTTAAAATCATTGTGAACTATGTATATGCTCAGAAACAATTAAAATAATGGCGATAGAAAGATGGCTTAGTGATTAAGAACATTAACTGCTCTTCCAGTGGTCCCACCCACATGACAGCTCACAACCATTTGTAACTCTGGTTCCAGAGGATCTGACACTTTGTTATGATTGTTTGTGAGCATACATGTAGTGCACAGATATGTATGCAAGTAAAACAACTATACACATAAAATTAAAACAAACATATCTCAAATAAAATAATATCTCCAACTTTGAATTTCATATTTACCACATTTAGTCATTTGACCAAAGTTGCACTGCTTTCAGTATTTAGAGTTTCAATAACCCTATGTTCTCCCTTAAAAAGCTATCTATAGCCTCAGTGCATACAAGAAAGTACTTGATTCGGGTATAACATGTCTAAATAAAGCAACTGTATTTCCTGTTTTGCTTATTCTAACCAACCTTCAGCATTTATATGAGATCCTTTCTCTTCTGAGGATTCTTTGATTGTAACTGAACTTAAGACATTTGCATTTTGGTGAATGCAAAGCCAAGAAGTACAAGAATGTATAATGCACAGAAAGATTTATTACCTGCAGAAGACAAGGAGAGCACAGGAGTCATTTCAAGAGCAATGCTCTCCTTGAACAAAAGAAGTGTGGGAATTTTATTCAAGGGTCCTATACATATTCAAATAGTGAAGCATATTAGAAACAGGCATGTTTTTTAGCATACTTTTAAAAAAGAGCACATTTATGATAACAGATACATTACTGGCCATGTTTCTTTTGAAATCATAAAGTACATGTTTCAAAAGAGAAGATAGCAGATATGAATAATTATGAACACTCATTCCAAGGTCCAAGAACACATAACTCAAAAAGCAAAGATAGAAGACCAGACACTTCTAAATATGGTCATCTCAGTATTATAATCAAGCCAATTTACTCTACATTGCCTAAAAGAATGAGTCCAAGTGATTTGGTGGCTATGACTGATTTCTTTATGATTTTTCAGAGTTTTGTTTAAAGAAAAAGAGTATGAAGGTACATTAGCAATCTCAAGAGACAGTAGCTTTCTGTCTCCCCTCTAAGTATATGAGCTTTCCCTAAACTTGCATTAATGCCTGACTTTGAAGCTAATATAATTATATCTAAATTGGTCTTTTCCTTTTGTCACTACCCAGAAAACTAAACACTTACTCCATTTTCTGAAATATTCTTCTACTGTCTGCTTTGACTTATCATAAAATAATTTAATTTATATATATTTTATATTTTCTGCCAGATTGTAAACTTTTTGAGGACCAGGCTATTTGCAAGATATTGCTTTACTATATAATGTATGCAAGATACCAGCTCACCACTTTGAGGAAAAGCTATAAAATAAATATGATCACCTAGAGAATATATATTCAATGGTGTTTTGAAAAGTTTTATAGAAATATATATTTTACATTGACCATACTCATACTCCTTTATATTCTCCCAAGCTTTTTACCCTTTCACTTTCCCATTAGGCTCCTTTATGCTCCTAGACAGTTTTGATTGTATTGTTATATCATATATAAACAAATTATTTTAATGCATTTATATAAAACCTAGAAATGAGAGAAAATTCATAATATTTGTCTTTCTGAGAGTGACTTAATTCACCTGACATGATTATCTTCAGTTGCATTCATTTTCCTACAAATGAAATAACATCATTCTACTTTATGGCTGAAAAAATGTCAATTGTATATCTACATCACATTTTCCTTATCTAGTCTGCTGCTAGGTCTGAAGAGATAGCATTGGAAGACTAGGTTGGTTCCATAACCTAGAAAATTCCATGACTTCAAAGAGTGCTGCTAGAAACATTAACATGAAAATATTTCTGTGGTAGCTTGTCTTGTATCATTCAGATAAATGGCCAAGAAGGCATATCTGAGAATTACCGCATAGTCTATACTTCTGGTTTGTTTGGTTTTGTTTTTGTAAAAGCTCCATATTGACTTCCACAATGACTGAACAAATTCATGTAACCACCAGCAGTGCATAAGAGCTCCGTTTTGTGTGTATCTTCACATGCATTATTTATTTTCTTATTTATTTACTTTTATTTTTTATAATTTATTCAGATAACATCCCGATTGTTATCCCTTGCTCTTATGTTCCTGTTCCCACCGTCCCTCCCTCTTCTGCCCTATGCCCCTCCCCTAGATCACTAACAGAAGGGGACTTCCTCCCCCACCATTTGACCATAGCCTATCAGGTCTCATTCAGATAGCCTGCTTCTCCTTCTTCTGTGTGGCATCAGGCCTCCTCACTAAGGGGAAGTGATAAAATATGGTGCACCAGAGTTGATGTCAGAGGCAGTGTCCACTCTCTCCACAACTGTGGTACTGTCCTTGGTTGGTGCAGTAGTTTGTGCATACCCCCTTGGGTCCAGATCTGCTGGCCTTGATGGTTTCCTTGTGAGGCTCCTGAACACTCTGGGTCCTTCCTCCTTCCATCCCGCCATTGTTGTTTGTTTTTTTAATGACTATCTTTCTGAATGGGATAAGATGGAATCTCAGGAGGGTTTGATTTGTATTTCTTTGATGGGTAGAACAACTAATTTTTTCCAAATGTTTATTAGACATTTGCATTTCAATCTTTAATAGTACTCTTCTCCATTTAATTCACCTATTTATTGGTTTGGGGGCTTTTTTCAGCTCTTTACATATTGAAAATGTAGAACATCTCTTTACTTGACTATTTTCTTTGCTATGTAGAAGTTTTCCATTGCATGAGTTCTTGTTTGTTGACTGTTGACATTATGTCCTAGGCAATATGAGTCCTGTGCAGAAAGTTCTTAAGCATCTTAAACTGTTTAAGAGTTTTTCCTCTTACAGTTTTAGAATTTCAGGTGATATACTAACATTTTAAAATCCATTTTGAATTGAGTTTTGTGACACATGAGATAGAGATCTCATTGCATTCTTTTGAATGTGGATATCTAGTTTTCCAAAACCATTTATTAAAGAGATTGCTCTTGCTCCAGTGTTCAGTTTTTGGAATTTCTGTTAAAAGTCAGATGATTATAGTAGTGTGTGTTTTCTTTTTTCTTATTATTTTTCTGTTTACATATACATTTATATTAATACACATATAAAAATAAACTACCTACAGCAAGGAGAACCATGAAACAATCAGGAATCATATAAATGGTACATTCATAGTGTTTTGGTTATTTGTATTTGGCAGCCTTGAAGAAAGTATCTTTCCTAACTTGGTGAGTCAAAAATTCTGAATGTAAGTCATTATCTATCATATCTCATCATTATCAACTTAAAACATCTATCTAGACCTAAAACCATCTTAACTCTTAAACAACTGAGCTTAATTGAAATGAACTATAGAAATGATCCCTGAAAGTATAGTCTTAACTAAGCTTAATTGTAAGACTAAACTATCTGGTCTTCAGCCCCCCTCAGAAACTTGAGAAGGAACAAAATTGATTACCTGAGTAAACAGGGAGTGCAGGTTAACAGGTTCCGAAATGAGATGACAGAGACAGTTTGCTGCCTGGACAGTCACCCAAAACTCTCGATATAACGTTGGAGCATCATCTTCAGCCTTCTGGCCCAATATATCTGACAGACATATTTGTGAGGCAGGAATTATTGATGACTTGCTTACCCTGTCTTGGCAGCATTTGGCTGTGGATTCTACCTGCATCCAAGCTTGCCCATTTTTAGGCAGAATTCTGTCTGTGGCAGAAATGAGAACATTTTGCTCAGTGGCTGATTTGCCACATTTGAAGCCATCTCCATAACGATGTTCATGTGTCTTCTATTTTATTCCACTGGTTCATACGTCTCTTTGGAACAATACCATGCTGGCTTTATTGCTGTGGCTCTGTAGAATAAGTAGAGTCATGTACAATGATACCTCCAGCATACTTCATTTTTTTCTCAGGCTTGCTCTGACTATCTGGGGTCTTTTGTGTTTCCATATAAATTTTAAGATTTTTTATATTTTCTGGAAAGATGGCATTACAATTTTAATGGGGATTGGGTTGTTGTACTATTTTCCAGTTGGTAATACAGCTACTATAAGCATGAGAGGGTAATCTATTCTTTAGTGAATCTTTATTTTCTTTCTTCATTGTATCAGAGTTTTCATTACTAAGACTGGCAGTGGTTTGGGTGAGATAGCTCCCATATTCTTGTACATTTGAATACTTGGAAGCCACTTGATGGAACTGCTTGGGGAGGGTTAGGAAGTATGGCTTTGCTGAAGGAAGTATGTTACTGGGGGTGGTCCTTGAGGCTTCAAATATCCAGGTGCTATTTCTAATACCTTCTTTGTGCTTCTTGTTTGGAGTTTGATGCAAGTCCTCAGTTCTCAACTGCTGATTCAGCTACCTGTCCCTTTCTGCCTCTGCTCTGCCATAATTAATGCTAACTCTCCTGGAACCATAAACCCAAAATAAACTGTTTCTTCTGAAACTGTGGTACATTTACACTATGGAATACTACTCAGCTATTAAAACAAGGAATTCCCGAAATTTGTGGACAAATGGATTGAACTAGAAATGATCATAATGAATGAGTTAACCCAGTAGCAGAAAGACTCAAATGGTATATACTCACATATATCTAGACACTAGCCCAAGGGGCATGTCCCATGAAAGTCTTCACTGACCGGGAAAATGGGACACAGGGGAGGACATCCTATTGGGCATCTAGGTGAGAGAAGCAAGGGAGAATGGGGAAATAGAAGGATCCAGAGGGTCCTAGAAACCTACAAGTAGAACATTATGATGGGTGGATCTGGGCCCAGGGGTCCTGCTCAAACTATGGCACCAGCCAAGGACTATATGTACAATAAACATTGAACCCCTACCCAGATCTAGCCGATGGACACAACATTCTCCATAGTTGAGTGGAGAGTGGGGATTGACTTTCACACAAACTCTGGTGCCCCATATTTGTCCACGTCCCCTGGAGGGGGAGACCTGGTGGTACTCAGAGGAAGGATAGCAGGCTACCAAGAAGAGACTTGATACCCTATGAGCATATACAGAGGGAGGAGGTACCCTTCAGTCACAGTCATAGGGGAGGGGAGTAAGGGGAAAATGGGAGGGAGGGAGGAATGAGAGGACACAGGGATGGGATAACGATTGAAATGTAATATGAATGAATTAATAAAAATATTTTTAAAAAGTTGCCTTAGCAATGTGTTTTAGGACAGTGTTAGAAAAATAACTGAGACAAGGCTTCCCCAGAGAAAACTTGGATCAGACAAACACTTTGGTTAAAGTATCAAGACACAAAATGGGGGTATAAAACTCAGTAGCCTTCCTGTATATCAGTGACAAACATACTAATAAATAAGTAAGGAAAATCCCATTAATAATAACCTCAAAAATATACCTTGGAATAAACCTGACCAATGATATAAAATACCTCTCTCTAGAGGTTAAAACATTTTTTAAAGTAAATATCATGCTGTTGATATAAACACATACTGCCTGTAGGTTGCCAATTTGAAATTGCTATTCTAACAAACGCTATTAGGGTAAAAATTGTGATGAGATGAAGGAAAGGTAGAATTGGCAAGCTTTAGAAGCTTATTTTCTGTCTGACGGGAAGGTAAATATGGCATCAGAGGCTCTTGGACTTCCAATTGGTGGAAGAGAATATGATACTATTACACATTAACAAATGGCATAAGGAAGAGAGGACAAGTCTGAAGGTAGACTCTGGGGCTAGGAAGAAGATAATAATAAATATTTCCGATCACAAAGTGGCCATCTGCTGTGTAGCTATGAGGTCTTTGTGAGTCTAGTGAAGTGAAGAACAGAAGGAGAAATCAGAGCTAGAGATGTAGGATCCAGGAATCCTAAGAGTAGAAATCATGCTGAACATGCAGTGTACGCAGGTATAGTACAGAGCAAGAGGACAGAGAGCAAAGCCCTGAGAAACACTGATATTGATAGTTAAAGTGAAAAGGAAATGTTGCAACTATGATGAAGGACACAAAGTAAGAGGAAAGTTGAAAGAATATCATAATTTTGAAAGACTGAAAATGTGTTTGCCATATAAGAAGGCATGGACTTAGGACTGGCTGAATGAATAAGTGATGACAAGCTGACTCTACCGCATAGAGGACAAAGTAAAGTAGACCACATCAAACTCTTCAGAACACAAGCATCTTAGCTGCCACCAACTGAGCATCCCAATTATAACCACAGCATGTAACAGAGTGATGCTATTTTACAACTTTATCTTATTTGTTCTGCAAAGCTCAACACACCTCCTGCTTAGATGACTATCATTTTCTTTTGAGCTGAATGGCTCTCTGATCACTTATATCTTCAAAGTGGAAAATGAGGGGCTATTCGCAATGACTGTAAACTCCGGACAGTTTCAAGGTTTGTAGAGGGTTACAGAAAGTTTCTTTGGACCAACCATAAAAGTTCCTAATAGGAAAAATTTAGGAGCAGGAAGATGGCTCCAGGGGTAAAGTTACCTGCTGTCAAATATGCGATTCCTGAGGCTTACAGGATGGAGGGGGGAACCAGGTCACAAAAGTGCTCTTATGGCCACCAAACAAACCTAATGCAATACCATGTGTGCCATACATTCACACACAAAATAAATAATGGCTTTTTTAACTAGGCAAAGAATTTCTAAACTTTATTTCCTCGCTTCGTCGGCTTAGTTTGCTGCAAAGAATGAATTGTGTCTAAGCAAAAACTGAAAAGAGCTGCAGTGTCCGCAGGGCTTGGGCTCCAAAATATTAGAGATCTAGATTTTATCAGATTCATAAACAAAAGATTTTTAAAAAGAAGTCATGATATAAAACAGCAGCTTCGGTAACTTCTCCAAGTACTACCTCCTTCAGAAGTCACCTCAATTCAGTTTGCCTCATCCTTAGAAGCCTCATCAAAATTCTCCACCACATCTGGAACTTCCTCCTCTTCCTCCTCTCCAGCAGCAAGTGGTGCTTTTCCATCCACAGATTGCTTGGCCGGAGCTTCAGCCAGTCTCCTTTAAACTAGCCATGCTGTCTGCACCAACCTGGTTTAGGATGCTTGGGGAGCATTTCTGTCAGCTGCTTTGTCTCAGCCTGGCCCTTAGTGGTGAAGGTGTTTACTGTCATAGAAGCCAGAATTTTAGGGGTGTTAAAATGGATCACTGTCCCTTGGTTTGTAAACATGTTCACCTCTTCAATTCCAGAGATATTGTTTATCATTAACTTCTTTAAGGAGAACTGAAGGTTGTTGTTGTTGTTATTGTTTTTAAAATCATCTGCTGTGGCTGTTCTGTGGACCACCTTCTTCTTTCGGCGAGCAGTTCCTTTTCCACCAATACATGCCTGTACCTGCAATTTGGCAAGTTTTTCCTGGCTTGTGATCTTTTCTTTCATCTTGTCGGAGAGATAATGGGGCCATGCAGGGGACTAGGGTTCAAGCTCAGGGAGCTCTCATGCTGACCATAAGGCGCACACACATGGGGACAAAAGACAGCAGCCTAAATAATATAATTTTATCCAGTCACTGTGAGGCAATGTTTTTCTTCCTAGCTCTTGGAAGGAAAAAACAAGCAGATCTCTGTGTGTCTAGGGGCAGCCTCGTCTACATAGTAAGTTCCAGGCCAACCAGGGATACATACAAAGACTGAATCAAGAAAAGTTAATTAAAAGATGAGAAATATTTACCCATAACCGATAACTGTATTCATTTAGGTGTCATTTTTATCCGTGCGAAGACATCTCCAGAAAAAAAGCAAAGGACATGAAGTTCTGCTACTCTTTGTTTCTGGTCTTGTATAGTGAGACCAAAATTTACCATATAATCCACTCTGTGGCTTGTTATACTAAGGCTATATCAAAGTTCAGTTTTACTTCCTAGGGAGTCCTCTGATTCCATCCCTTTCCTACATGTCTATCATGTCTGGACTCTAGTTGAAGGTGGTAATACAAACGAGTGCAACTTTTATTAATAAGTGAATCTGCATGTCTAAGTTAGTACTTTAGAAAAGTTTTCATATCCATTATAAATGGATTTGTGTATATGTATGTATGTATGTATGCATGTGTGTGTGCATGTGTATGTATGTATAACATGACCTCAACTGCATCATACTGCAGACATCCATTTAAAATCTCTGTTGTAGATTGAAACTGTTAGGTTCAAAGAAAACTCCAATTCCCCAAACTCTAAAAGCTCCCCTCCCTCCCGTAAATATCCAGAAATGAGCTCAACCTGGCCTATAGGAGGGTTTCTGTTGTTAGAGAAAAGCCAGCATTCCTCATGAACTTGTGAAACCAAGTCCCATCTGCACAAAGAAGTCATTTCCTTTACCTCTGGCACCTGTGGCACCTATCAGCATATCAAAGCTCATCTTAGCCTTCAGGCTCCTTCAGTATCACAAGTACTTGTTACACATTTCAAAATCTATACTAACAACCTAGCCCTTCTTATCTTCTCCCCTTCTAGTATACTCTCTCCAGGGCACAGTAACTCCCAGTTACTCATTCTCTCATATATATATTTCATTTTTTCCACTTACATTTATATTATTACACATAAATAAAATAAACTACATATAGCACGAAGAACCATGAAACAATTAGGAATTATATAAGTGTTACATTCATAGTGATTTGGTTATTTGTATTTGGCAAACTTGAAGTAAATATCTTTCCTATCTTGGTGAGTCTAAAATTCTGAATGAAATCAATATCTATCATATCTCATCTCTATTAACGTAAAGCATCTATCTAAACTTAAAGCCATCTTAACCCCTAAACAACTAAACTTAATTGTAAGACTAAACTATTTGGTCTTCAACCCTATCAGAGACTTGAGAAGGAATAAAACTTAATTACCTAAATGAACTGGAAGTGCAGGTTAGCAGCTTAAAAGATGAAAAAAAATGACAGAGACAGTTTTCTGCATGAATAGCCACCTAAAACTCTCTATAACATTGGAGCACCATCTTCATCCTTCTGGCCTGATATATCTGACAGACATATTTGTAATGCAGGAACTATTGAGGACTGGCTTACCTTGTCTTGGCAGATTTTGGCCATCATCTGCCTGCATCTAAGCTTGGGCATTTTTAAGCAGAATTCTGTCTGTGGCCGAAATGAGGACATTTTATCCAGTGGCTGGTTTGCTACATTTAAAGCCACATCCATAAGGAGGTTCGCTGATGCTCATTGTCTTCTTTGAGGTAGGCTGGGTGTTCCAAGGAGTTAACCTGTCTTGTTGTCAAAGAGGCTTTAGAATAATAAAAACATCTTTAAATGCCATATTCTGTAGGTCTCTGAGGCTTTTGAAGACCTTATCTAACTATTTTAATTTATATATTTATATAATCATATCTATCCGTTAGACTTAGGATATATATTCTTGAATTGACATGACCATAATTTGATCAACTAACAACTAGCTTGTATTAATTATCCTAAACAGCATGCAATACCACTTTCAAAGTACTGGAATTAACCATGTATTATAATTGAGTTGGATGGGTATAATACCTCATATTAGAGTAGAAATATATATATATATATATATATATATATATATATATATATATATATATATATATATACACATATAATCTGTATGAAGAATAATCTTAAATTTGAATTCTCTTTTTAACCCAGCTGCTTATATTTTTCTTCTTCTTCTTCTTCTTCTTCTTCTTCTTCTTCTTCTTCTTCTTCTTCTTCTTCTTCTTCTTCTTCTCCTTCTTCTTCTCCATCTCTCTCCTCTATTCTCTATCCCTTGCTATTCTCTCCTTTCTTGCAGATAGCCTTGCCAATGTCCATACTTCTACACATGTTCAGTCTACTTTTTTTATCCACTATACACTCTTCCAGATGCCTCTGGCGATTTTCTGTCTCATATCTACAATAAAAACTTCCCACTTAATCATACCATGGATTAGTCATGCTGTCAGTTTACACAGGAAATATATTATGGTTTAATGTATTTATGTTCCTCGAAAAGTTTGAAATAATTAGTCTAAGTCTTAAGAACTAAACCAATAATTTAATTGCTAGGAAAAAATGTCAATCATCACAGTGAGCAGTTGACTTTATACTTCAGAGAGAGAGGTCATTAAGAGGAGCTACATGAATGACTCTTTTCTGTGTCATATTGTGACACCATTTAGTTGAGAATTATCTTAATCATCTTTTGCCAGAAAATTCCTTCTTATCTATAAAACAAATATCTGTGAAGAGAAAGTATGTGGTGCTGCTCAATGAATAGCTATTTTATAAATGATCTAGGCCATGACTAGAAACTAGGCTCAAGAACAAGTCCAAGAAGAGCCAGGTTTCCCCCCTCAAAAACAACAATGCAATGTCAAGAAACTGAGAGAAGCAACATAGTTACCTTTATTATACAAGAAGTACGTAAATGGTTGTCTAAGGAGCAGGGCAGACTTCTATATAAAGTTAGATTCCAATAAAGTACTCCTAACAGACTAGTTTACAAGTTGTGTTGTTGACAGGAGCCCACCAAAGATGACCACTCAGATATAGTTTATAGCCAGTTGAAAGTCTTTATTCCAGCCAGCTGAGACTATACTCAGGAAATTGGGATGCAGGTGTAGCCCCAAGCATCCAGAGATCAGGGTTTCTGAAGGCAAAATCCATATCCTGGCAGCTAAAGAGTGTGGGTGTGGCTTCACAGAAGCAAACAGTTTAACAGAAGCTAAATTAAGCAATTAGCTGGAGGGGGAGGTTTTGCATAAGCAAGCAATTTAACAGAAGCTACAATAAACTGTTAGCTGGAGGGGGTTGTATACAAGCAGGTAGTTTAATGGAAACTATGGCAAATTTACCTGGGCATATTGTCCTTGGGTTCCTAGGATAGAGTTTGGTAATTTGTCCACAGGATTCTCCATCAAGTAGATCAAATTCTAGTTAAACTTGAAATGACCTCAGTAAAAATACAATATGAAAGAACTTCTGTTCTGTCTTGTCCTATCACAGTATTGATTATTTTTACTATGGACATATTTACATGCAGTATTTGAGTTTTAAGATATTAGCATTTGTCATAGAAGAGTTAAGATGAAGATTCTAATCCAAACCCTAGTATTCAATATATGTCGCATTTCAAAAGTCTTGCCCACAAATGAGGATTGCTCCAAGAGTAGGAACCAGGAAAGCATTTTAGTCTAGAGAACAAAATAGGGAGGGACAACATTATGGATAAGCATAAGAAATGCTAGGTTGGTGTAAAGAAATAACACATGCACACAGTTTTAAAAAATCACAGAAATCTAAGTAAATTAAACCAGGTTCCTCTTGGGGGCACAGAAATGTTGTGAAAACAAATTTGAACTTCAGTATCAACGACTATGTATACTTGTATTATTTGAGGAGGTAGATATGTTAATGATTGGAAGCTTATTCCTATAGATTCTATTTTTCAGATTTGGAAAGGTGATGAAAATGTAAAAAGATTGGTTTGGGATTTTTTTTTTTAGACAGAGTTTCTATGTAGTCATTGCTACCCTAGAATTTACCACATTGACCAAATTGGCCTAAAACAATAGAGATCCTTCTGCCTCTGCCTCTTAAGTGCTGGGATTAAAGGCGTGTGCCACTATGATCAGCAAAAAGAGATAGGGGTACAAATTTTATAGCTCCTGCAATGGATGCTGAGTTAGAGTTCTAGAAGCTACACATAAAGAAATTAATTCAGAGGTATAATAGTAGGACTTATTATTGGATTTCTTAACATTCTTATTCTGCTTAATGCTGTTATGACAACCATTTATTTGAAGTATTTCTATTTAACTATATCTTGTCTAAAATATATGTAATTTGTTAGCAAGTTATGCTTGCAATTCCATTTGAACTAATTTTTCAAAGAAAAAATCAATTAATAGTGTTTTAAAATTTTTATATCTAAGAAAGTTGTTCCAAATCATTTTCCTAGAAGTCAGTATCTACTTGAAGGTCACAGAAAATAGTTTTCTTTTAAATTGTGACAAATGATGAGACCATCTGCTGTTATGTTTATAAAAATTAGCTATTTACTTCACCGTCTAGAAGTGCTTTGGTTATTTCAGTTTGAATGTTCATAGGGATGAAGTCTGAAATGTTTCCATACATTCCATTTAAACAGCATCATGCAATTATTAAGTGGTACCTATAAGCTTCTAACACTAGAAACTCCCAAATCATACACAAATGAATATGCATAGGCTATCAATGACAATTTGCTGTCAAAGGAAGCCTTGAGAGCCAGGAGGAAAATGTAGGCACCAATTGAGAAATGCATTTTTTCAAAGATTAAAGCATGGTTTTTCTAGGTAGGGAAAACAGTACAAGGAGCTGCTCAATTATGTTATGTAAACATGTTTTTGTTTTAATCCAAGGTATGGGATATGGGACTGCTTCAGATTGTTCGTAGCAGCAGACTATTTGCCTAGTGTATGCTCTGGCAGGGGTTGATTCTGCCAGCTGAAGATAGCTTAATTCTGGGGACTCTATAAAGGGTATAAAAAAACCCCAGAGATCCAAGAAGGGAGGCATGGCGGTTCCTCCTGCTGGTTCCTGCTCCTACTCCTGCTCCTGTGGTTTGTGAAGTGGTCGAGAGAAAACTGAACTTTACTGACTGCATGAACTGAATGGAACTGAATGGAATGGAACTGAACTGAATGGAGCTGCAGGAACTCAACTGAAGTCAAGTGCACTCAAGTGACCTGCACCAAACTCAACTCCCCTCTCTCACTCATCTGTTCTTAGGTACCCTCTCCTTAGGTATGTCCTCCTAAGAGTTCGGCATATCCTATCTCTGACTCATTCTGCCAAACCTTTCTCCGATTCATCACTTTGTCTACTGCTCAATTAGATGCCATTGTTTAGGATTAAAGGTTGTGTACTAAGGTTGTGTCTTTATTCCAGTCAGAGGGATTAAAAGTGTATATCTATGTTCTCGCCAGAGGGATTAACGGTGTGTGACATGTCTGTATTCCAGCTGGTTCACACAGATCTAGAAGGTCTTTGGATGTTATCCCTTGCCAGAGCAGCATGTAGCTGGATTAAAATTCCTCTACAATTTCAGGCTAGCAGGTGTTTTTGGCATAGTGGAAAATATTATCAATTACTATTTCACAAATCTTGTCCATAAATAAATTAAAGTGATTTAGGGAAAGGGGAATAGGGTGAAAGAGGGAGGGAGAGAGGAACGGGAAGATAAAAGTAAGGGCATAATAATTGAGATGTAATCTGAATAAATTAATAAAATAAAAAGAAATTGAATAGGAAATATAATAGGCACTAGAGTAGGAATCTGGAAATAGAATTATAAGTATGTAAGTGTTCTGCCCCATTTACTTTCTAGGTGACTTGAACCACAGTAAGTTTCCTTACAGTAAGATGTAAGTAGGTGGTAGAAAAGTATTTCTAAGTTTTCTCCCAGTTCTTACTTTCTACTAAACTATATCTAACATTAAGCATGACAAGCAAATGCTAATAGGGACCCACTCAACACTTGAAGTAACAAACTGGTTTTATGACACCACTTCCAGGCCTTGGGCCATCTAAACAATATATCAATTCTATTGATTAATGAGCTTTGAGGGTTAATCCATACCAAAATATTTCCTAATGAATGAGCCTATATCTAGTCAATCTTGAAAAATAGCCTTTACCACAGCAACAGTGATGTGCCAGAAATAGAACTTGTGCTGAGCACTATCCAATAATTCAATCATAATTAGCTATCTAAGCTCTCCACTAAATTCTATAAGGTTTTGCTGCTTGTAACGGGCAATGCCAAGGCTAAAAACAGTATGGAATAGAAAAACTGCTACATTTACTACACATGTTCTGATGGCAAAATCATGGTAAATTAAAATTTATTTTCCAATTCAAATTGTTATAATTTGACTTAAAACTATCAACATGCTAGGGCTCCAAAGGATATCTGGGTAGGTTAGAGCCATAAAAACTGACTTCCTTTACTTAAACTAAATCAGAGCAGTTGAAATCATCATAACATAAAGCAAAATATTACTTTAACATGGTAAAGTTTCCCAGTGGCTTTCATGAAAGACTGATAATATTTTTGAAATACTAGACAGGTTTGGAAGACACAAAATAATCTGAGGCCATTCTCCAATGTTCAAAAAAGAAATTGAAAATGTGACCAGGTACACTATTTATGTAAAAGTAAATTATTTACCCCAAATAGTATTCCTGACTTACATAGTTTTATTCATTATCATAATCCAAGAAGAACTTTTCACTTCACAACTCATCTCTTCCCTTTGATGTAGTAAAAAAAGGTAACATATGATAAAGAAGGTCAAAAGCCTCTTACTGGGAAGAAGGTTACTGTAAGTTATCCCCAAGAAGCAATTTTTACAGATATAGAGATATGTAAACATGTCTGAGAAAATACACTCTCCCAAAGGTTGCTGGTTTAAATGGATACACACTTATACTTACAAGAGTAAGTATTATTAGAGATATATATGTAGGAAAGCACAACTGAGAAAATACACTCTTCCCAAGGTTACTGTTAAATGGATACATACATATAGTATATATGTGTACATAATGAAGATGGATATGGAATGAAATCAGGAGCAAAACTAGGAGAACAAAGGGGATGAATGGGAAAAGAGGGGTAAGAAAAAGAAGGGGCAATTAGAACTGCTCATCATCTATCTGTCTGTCTATCTATCTATCTATCTATCTATCTATCTATCTATCTATCTATCTGTTTTGAATTGTCCTGATGCAGCACAGTATCCTACGCAAAACTCACAATTATATTATTTAAAGGTTGTCTTACACTGAAGGCCCTAATATAGAGGATATATCCCCATAGTAGTCTCTCTTTCATATTGTTTCCAATACCATGATTCACATTTGCTTCCTGAAACTAGCTCCTTATATTATATAATATTTGTCTCCATAGATATAAGTCCACAGCTTTGGAAATTAAGCCCTTCCAAAGGCTCTATGGTCTCATTAAGACCTCATGCTATAAAGCAAGAAGTAAATTGGTATCTAGAAGTAATCTCAAATAATTTATCTGAACAGTTATGTAGCAGAATCTACTAATAGAAGTTAGCTAAAAAGCAACCAATTTTTTTCGGTTTAGTCCCATTCCCTTTGGCACGTTTTAAAAAGAATAACAATGACTTAGCCAGGCAACTGAACATAGGCACGTCTTGAATGTAAGAGAATTTACATTGGACAATATTTGGGATACTATTAACATTGCCCACCCAGAAAAACTGGTCCATGCCACAGCAACAGATAATACTTCTGAAGGTCTCCTGGAAAGTGGGAAGATACTTGGTGGTATCTTGGCATGGCACTGGAATGAAGCTCCTAAATCAACAATAGAAAGCACAAATAATCAAAGCTTCTGACTTCTGTGTCCTGAAACGCCTCACTAACCAAGTTTTGAAGCATGCACCACACACATTCAACTCTTAGTTAATGATTAAGTTTGGCAGAGACACAAAGGCAAGTCCATTCCTAGTAGATAGAAAATACTTTGCAGGCAGAAATTATCTTGAGTACTGAGACTTCATTTGAAAGCCAGGAAGTTTAGAACAATTCTACTCAACTTTCTTTCATCTTTTTCCATATCTTGCTTTTTTTTTTCATTACAAAACTTGGCATTGTAGTTTGATGACTGAAAGTCTTTCCCAATCTCTTTCCATGTTTTTTCTCACATGGACAATTTCACTACTAAAATCCTATACTTGCATACTTAATTTTATTTGACATCTGCTTTTAAGAAGACAAAATGGCAGCCTACAGAATGGGAAAATATCTTCACCAACCCTACATTAAAAAGTGGATCAATATCCAAAATATATGAAGAACTCATGAAATTAAACACCAACAAACCAAATAACTCAATTTAAAAGATGAGATATAGAGCTAAATAGAGAATTCTCAACAGAGGAATATCTAATGGCCAAGAACCACTTAAAGAAATGTTCAATGTACTTAGTCATCATGGAAATGCAAATCAAAACAACTCTGAGATTCCATCTTACACCCATAGGAATGGCTAAGATAAAAAAAAAAAACTCATGTGACAGCACATTCTGGAGAGGGTGTGGAGAAAGGAGAACGTTCCTCCATTGCTGGTGAGAATGTGAACTTGTACAACCACTTTGGAAATCAATCTGGTGATTTCTCAGAAAATTGGGAACAGCTCTACCTTAAGACTCAGTTATACGCTGGGCATGGTGGTGCACACCTTTAATCCCAGCACTTGTGAGGCAGAGGCAGGTGGATTGCTATGAGTTTGAGGACAGCTTGGTCTACAAAGCAAGTCCTAACACAGAGAGACCCTGTCTCAAAAAAAAAAAAAAAAAAAAAAAAAAAAAAAAAAAAAAAAAAAAAGAAAGAAAGAAAGAAAGAAAGAAAGAAAGAAAAAAAGACCCAGTCATATAACTCCTGGCCTTATACCCCAAAGATGTGCTACCATATAAAAGGACTTCTGCTCAAATATGTTCATAGTAGCCTTATTTGTAATAGACAGAAACTGAAAACAATCTACTTGTTCCTCAACCAAAGAATGGATAAAGAAACTGTAGTACATTTACAGGAATACTACTCAGCTATTAAAAACAAAGACATCATGTAATGTGCAGGTAAATGGGTGGAAGTAGAAAAGATTATCCTGAGTGAGGTAATCTGGACCCAGAAAGACACACATGGTATGCCCTCGTTTATAAGTGGATATTAGCCATAAATTACAGAATAACCATGCTACAATCTACAGAGCCAAAGAAGCTAAGTAACAAGGATGGTCCAAGGGAGGATGTGTGAATCTCATTCAGAAAGGAAAATTAAATAGACATCTGAAGTAGATAGAGGGAGGGAAGTGGGTGGGACAAGGGGTAGGGAGGGGAACTTGGATGGAGATCAGGTGTGGGGGACAGGGGCGGGGGCTGGGAGAGAGAGTGTAAATCAGTGGGAGGCATCTTTGGGACAGGGGTTGCTCATGGGAGGATATGGGGGTGGCCTTACCTGAGACTCTTAGCAACAAGGGATATGGAGCCTGAAGAAGCCACCTCCTATAGCCAGGTGGGACTTCCAGTCGAAGGAGGGGACACCAACCCACCCATAAAACCTTTGACCTGAAATTTGTTCTGCCTACAAGTGTAAGGATAAAGATGCAACAGATTGAAGGAATGGCCAACCAACAACTGGCCCAACTTGAGACCCAATCCTTGGGACAGAGCCAAGTACTAACACTATTAATGATACTCTGCTATACCTGCAGACAGGAGCCTAGCATAACTGTCTTTTGAGAGGCTCCAGCCAGTAGCTGCTGGAAACAGAAGCAGTGGCTCAAAGCCAAACACTAGGCCAAGCTCAAGGATTCTTGTGGAAGAGTGGGAGGAAGGATAGAGGGATACAGAAGGGTCAAGGACACCACAAGAAGACCTATACAGTAAACTAACCTGGGTCCATGGGGGCTCACAGAGACTGACCCACCAACCAAAGAGCCTGCATGGGCTAGAGCTAGGCCCCCTACACATATGTAGCACATGTGCAACTTGGTCATCATGTGAGTCCCCTAACAATTGGAGTAGGATCTGTCTCTGAGTCTGTTGCCTGCCTTTGGATCCCTTTCCCATAGCTGGGATGCCTTGTCTGGCCTCAGTGGGAGAAGATATGCTTAATCCTGCTGTGACTTGAAGTACCAGGGTGTGTTGGTACTCCTTAGGGGTCTGTCCTTCTCTGAGGAAAACAGGGTGTAATGGGGTGTGGGGTGCACATCATTGTTATGCATATAAAATGGCAAAGATATTTTGGAAAGTGATTTTATTGATTTTTAAAATGTTGATCAAAGATTTACCATATGACCCAATGTATTGACACCTATGTACAGATCCAAAGGCAATAAAATAAAAATATGTTTGCATAAAAACTTGCACATAATCCATATCTGGTAATAACAAAGAAGAACTAATTTATGTTACAATAATAATAAATCTTCAGACATTATACCAAAGTATATTTAAGACAAAATAGACTATATATTGATCTTCTCCCAGGAAAGAGTACACCATAGTTACAAAATATCAAATGGTCATCCTTGTAAGCATACACACATGAACATCATTATACAAGCTGTACTTAGGAATATATATGAATGCAAGTACATATATATATATATGCATGCAATATCAATTAATTTAAAATCCCATGAATTTGAAAGAGACACAGGAAAGGTATATGGGATTGTTTGGAAGGAGGAAAGAGAAAGAAGAAATTAAATAATTATATTATAATTTTTAAAAAAGGAAAATGGACCACATAATGCATGATTCCATTTACATAAAATGTCCAGAAAAGGCAAATCTATTTAGAAGGACAGTAAATTAGTGATAGCTTTAGGATGAAAAATGACGGTAACTACTAATGGCCATGAAGGATTTTCTTGAGATGCACTAAATGCATTGAAATTGAACAAAGGTCACAGTAGCTTTTTTTTTTTTAATCTTCAGGACCTTTTTAAATGTGAAAAACAAACAAAAAACCTTATTCAACTCTGCTTTTAATATAAGTAAGTTATATGGTATATAAATTATACTCATTGAGTCTATTACAATGTATATAAAATATTGATGTTACATGGGACATATGGAAGTGAAAGTAAATTATAGCTATTCTTTTTCACTATTTTCTTGTGAAGAAAGTAACTTACAAAGAAGTAAATCTGTCTATTGAGTGGTATTTTATCTGGATATTTGAGGTTACATGGTCAAATTAGCAGCATTTTTAAATATAAGAAAAAATGACATCTTCATAAACTGTGTATATAAAGAATGACTCAATGAAAACAAACACAAAAGTACACACTTGGTGAAAGTGTTGGAACCTTGGCTTATATCATGATTCCACTACTTGCTGGCAGTAAAGATTATGTTTAGAGCCTCAATTTTTCATCTACAACCAAGAAAACAAAAGGGACAAGACATGAAAACTTGCTTGTAAATAGAAAGTATAATAAAAATAAAAAGGAGATTTCTCTAGATATGGTGGTAGAAAAGAGGAAACATAAATATTCATTTAATGCTAAATAATAAAAGGACCATCGTGGAAAGGGGGTGGTGGTGAAAAGATTGCAACAGCCAAAGGATCAAGGAGTTTGCTGTGAGATGTAGCCTCCTAGGAACGCCAAAACTACACCCATGAGCTGTACAAGGATGACACCAATAGGCACACCAACATCAACAAGCAGGAAAGCCCCAGAAACCTCAACCCTATGCAAAGAACTACAGGCACCTAAGGAATGCTGAAAGAGGGAGAAATTGTTTTCCTCAGAGAAGAATACACTCATTGGTTATAAAATAGCAACAAAATGTAGTCAGTACTGAAAATATACACAGAAGTAACAATATACAGACTGAGCAAGTTTTATTTACATAATTATGTGTATGTGTATTTTATTTGTGTATGAATTACTCTTCTATTGCTGTGAAGAGATACTGTGATCAAAGCAACTAATACAAAAAGAGTTTATTGGAGTCTTGCTTATAGTTTCAGAGGGAGTGTACATGACCATCATGACAAGGGACATAGCAGGAGTTAGGCAGGCATGGTGCTGAAGCAGCAGCTGAGAGCTTATATACTTATCCATAAGCACAAAGTAGAGTGAGAGCCAACTGGAGTGTCATGGGCATGGGGTTTGAGGGAAGACCTCTGACATGAACTCTGGTGCCAGGGATTTGATCATTCCCCCTTGGCAGAGAGGCCCTGTGGGAATACAGAGGAGGGGGATGCAGAGTGTCCAGATGAGACCTGATGGACTGTGGTCAGATGGTGGAGGAGGAGAACCCCACCTGTGAGAGGTATAGGGGAGTGGAGTAGATCAGAGGGGTGGGGAGGATGGAAACAGGAAGATAAGAGCAAGGGGATTGATTACAATCCAGATGTAATGTGAATAAATTATAATTATTAATAATAATATTATTATTAAAAGAAATTCCAAGCTTACTCCAGTGGCACACCTCTTCCAACACGGCTATATATACCTCCTATTCATTCCTAAAATCTTCCAACAACTGGGGTCCAATCATTCAAATATGTGTGCCTATGAGGGTCATTCTCATTTAAACCATCACAGCATATAACAACAATTCAAAGGGGGGAAGTGAATTTGAAAGATAATAATGAGGGTGTACATGGGAGGGTTGAAGAGAAGAAGGGGGAAATGAAGTAATTATATTTTAACTTCAACAACTAAAAAACATAATAAATAGAAAGGTATTTTAAGAGAGACATAAATAGAGTGCTATGGACCATCGAATGAAGAAAGATTCATATTTTGTTTGAATGTGAAGAAAAGTTCCATAGAGATACTGACATTTGAATTAGGGCGTGGCAGATGCATACATTTTAGTCCACAGAGATGATTTATTAGAATAAAATCAGAAAAGGCAAGGGAAGTATGGCCCATATGGAAGGAACTCAGGCCATTCACTTAACTGGCCTATGTCCTTTTTGGTTTGATTTTACTTCTTCCTAAAACTGTACTCCGTTTACTGTACATATCATTTCCAAATTTCATACTGTATTATAAAATTTAGGAAATGATTACATAATATCTGCTAGATTGTACTTGTAAGACACAATTTTGTCACATTATTTTCATCCCTATACAGAGTACCTCCTCAAAGTCCTTGCTGAAGTCATGTACATTCACTGGATATTTATTAGGACTTATTTTCTGCCCAATATAGATGTAGACAGAATATAATATAGAACTTTAATTTTGGCCTGAGTTTGCTTAAAGCTGATCCAGAAAGACCCAATACTCAAGTAATTTTCATGACACTAGAAAATGGAACACAATGCACACTGCACTGGTGATTATCTCTCTCTACCTTATATCCAACAGGGTCAATAAAATATATGTAACTTGGTCATTTGCTACCAATAGCAGAAATATTATAGATATCCAGGCAGAAAGTAATGGAACACAGTTAGGGAGATAGGATGGAGAGACTAGTAGATTATTTTCTAAGTGGGAAATTTTGAAGTATGGAAACTAACAAATGGATAAAATGTTTGGAAATACCAAAGACTTACTGGTTTAATAATTATCACATTCTTATTCCATTTAAAAGGAAAACAATACACTTATTGTTTCACTTCAGTAAATGCCACATTATAATTGCTCAATCACCTAAGATACATTGGATAAATACATAAATAAATACTTCATTCTAGGTAACACTATTTGCCAATGACTATCTCATCATTTGTTATTAATAGGATTTGGATTATGAACCTCCATTGATGAATGGCAATTGTCATATAAACACGACCCAATTGAGCAATCAGAATTTTTGCATGTCCCTAATAGTATATCCATGAATAGTATGGTAAGAAAAATTCTAAGGTAGTTTCCAGGAATCTAAGTCCCAGTGTGCACACCTCTGTTTTAGTAATAATGTAGTAACCTGCCATGTGCTTACATTCCAAGGAAGAAGTAAAAAATTACAAATGGAATTGAATTTTCTAATCAAGTGATATCAAGTTAACAAAAAAGAGATTATATTAATTTGGCCTGACCTAATAAGATGGAAATTTAAATGGCAAGAGAAGTCTGAGAGATTCTAAGTAGCATTGCTACTTTTCCTGTTGTCCTGAAAGGGAACAAGTAACCATGTTTAGAAAAGAGAGAGAAACTTCTTAGTAGGGCATGAGGCAGTTCCTAGAAGGCAAAAAAATTGACCACATCTAGTATTAAGCAAGAAAAGGAGACCACTTTCTTATACTCATAAGAGAGCCAGTTCTTGCAAGAATCTAAATGAACATGAAAAGAGATGCTGAGTTTCTGGTGGGAATATAGTCAAGCCAATAACATTATTTTAGGCTTCTGATACTTTGATCAAAGACACTATGTAATGCATGGATAATGCTGCCCCAGAGGTCATAATTTATTAAATGAAAATCCAAATGCCAGGTGTGGGATACTTCCTTCTTAGTTTTTTGTTAGGGAGGACCCACAGTTTCCCCCAAACAATACAAGATCCTTCCATGCCTATTGATTAACTACCAGAATTAGATATAAGATCTTAGTGAGGACATCATATGTCTTGGTGGCAAGACACAGAAAAATCAATCCAGAAGTGATCTGGAAGCTTCCTTTCTGATGGCTACCTTTCATAGTGCTGGAATGTGGTATACTGGGAGAGACAACTTATCAGTAGTTTTACCCAGCTGTTAACAGTATTAAGATTAATTTGTATTAAGATAATACAAATCTTTCAGGCAAAACATTCTCACTGACATAATAATGGAATGACTGTTGTGTGGTTAACCAATGGCTTTCTAATTATATTTGAAGCATATTTCACAGGAGGACTTCTTCATGTTTGCTGCTGTAAACTTATCAAAACCCAATGGTTGGTGTCATAGTTACTGTTTTATTGCTATGAGGTGACAACCACGACCAAGGCCAATTTAAAGGAAAGAATTTAATGTGTGGGCTGCTTACTGTTTCTGGGGATTAGTTCATGATTATCATGTTGAGGAGACTGGTGACAGGCAGGCATGGTGCTAGATCAGTAGGTAGGAACTCAAAAGATCTGACAGAGAGAGAGAGAGAGAGAGAGAGAGAGAGAGAGAGAGAGAGAGAGAGAGAGAGAGAGAGAGAGAGACTGGGTCTGGCATGGGCTTCTGATATATTAAAGCCCACTCCCAGTCACCCACTTCCTACAATATGGCCGTGCCTACACCAACAAGGACACACCCATTAACCTTTCCCAAACAATTCCACTAACAGAGGACCAAGCATCCAAACATATGAGCCTATGGAGGACTTTGTTATTCAAACCACATCTGGGCAGGTTCTAGCTTCTAGGGAAGAACCTATTAGTGTTGTGTTAACTACATATATTGTCATACTGCCTTCTAAATGTCTATTTTCGTACACATAGATTAGTGCTGCTCTCAACTTTGGTCCGAGTAACTTCTTTTTTGCATTGGGTAGCAGTGGTTGAAGATCTGGTCATAACTGACTTCAAGTTCTCAGTCCTAAATTAGACGTCCACGTCATACTCCTCCCCACTACAGTTCAGGGACTATGGAGGAGGCACGAGAAAGAATGTTATAGCCAGAGAGTAGGCAAGGGCACTGTGAAGTGCTGCCTTCTGGATATGGATGGCATGACCACTATACTTATAAACTCACTGTAGCTGTGATTACCTTTAGAAGATATGCATAGCAACAAATCTGTTGCCGTGTTACCAGGCATGGGCGGAGGGCTCATTAGGCCCCTACCTTCACTGAAGGACTCTGGGCAGTTAATTGTTGTTGCAGGGAGAAGGAGGCATATTCTTTATTGGTTATTGAATTGCCCTTTCTTCAGGTAAATAACCCTCATACACATGATCATGCAATCACACCTAAACAAATAGAGCAGACCATAAAAAAAAAAAATGAAAATGGGCAGGGTAATGTTGGGAAGACAACTTTTTCAATTAGAAGGGAAGGGGATAAGATAAGATTATTGGATTAATATGATCAAAATATATTATAGATGTATATGCTTGTATGTTTGAAATTGTGAATTAGTAGATAATATCGAAAGGACATCAGGCAGATGATTCTCACACTTCTGATTTACAGAAACTGTATGGTAATAAGTAACCGCCTTAAAAAGCCATTAAATTTGCAGTAATGTACTATGTAGCAATAGAAAAGTAATACAAATATAAATTAAGAAGCTGTGACTTAACAGCATATGTCCCTAGGCAATATTCTATAGCAGGTGTGTCTTACAGAGGTCAGGATTACAGATAATGATACTAGACACCTCAGTAAAGCTTTGATTATTCTTTAGTTTTAATCTTCATTGAGGAAGGAAATTATTTATAAATCAAACAGGCAGAACAAGTTTAATAAACTCAGAGGATTTATTTGTACCAAAACTGCTATTTATTATGTGTAGTTGTCCATAGCAAACTATTTTTATTCTTTTTCCCCTACCTCCTTTTATAAAATGGTCACTACATGACTGAAATTCATTGTAATTTCAAGTCAGAAATGCTGTTGTATACTCAGCAATTGTAGATACTGGATATTTACTGTAGCATCTTTAATTTGTGCCCATGTTAAAAATCAGGAGAGAAACAGTAGTATCCTTAAGTGTCATGGTCACATCTATTTTTTTCCTGTCTCTATGCTTCCACCAAATCATCCTTATCTAGCATCTCACTCTCGTGGAGCATTGACAGATGAGAAGCATGAATCCAATTCATTAATTCATCAAACAAGTACTTGTAGAATGACCTTCTACATGCAAGAAACAGTCAACACTCTGTGGAGTATAAACATCTTTACAAGTGTGTGGTATGTGCATTTGCACAGAGCTCTGAATGTAGAATGACCCTGTGCTTGATTTAATGCTCTATTTTTGCTGTCTTGAAATCCCTCATCACTTTGAACAAGGGACTCGCATTTCCATTTTGCACTGGGGCCCTGCAAATCATGTAGCTGGCCCTGCTCAGGAAATACAACTCGACTAAAACAACTAATAGTGTTTAAGGGAGGGTAAAGTTGGAAGGAGAAATAAGGGTTATATGGGATCATCTTTCATTGTATACATGTTTGAAATTTTGGAAACTAAAAAAAATTTTTTAAAAGATAATGCTGTATCTATACGCTAGTCTTGGTGCTGCTACAAAAGGACTGTGTGGTCATTGGCAAGTCTGAGTCCTGTCTCAGAGCCTCAAATATCTCTATAAACTGAGGGGATGTGGTCCAAAAATTGCTAATGGGAGTCACTGAAGGTTCATGTTGTGAATACAAACTACACATTCTCGCAGAAAAACTAATATGTTTGCTGTCAGTTTCTTCTGTTCCAGTACTCTCAATACTTCCCTACACTCCAATCCTGATGTTCCACTCCTAATTCCCATTCACAGGGGAAGTCATACGTGACATCATATAGAAAAAAGCTGCACATGAGTTAGACTTTTAGGAATGGGCAATAATTCCCATACGTAGAGAGATGAAAAAGTTCTCAGATGCAGTTGATAGGCAATAGTGCCTAAGTGTGAGTCTGGGCTAACCCAACAGGGTTCAAATCAAGCCAAGCACCAACTGCCTGGAACAAGGATGCTTGGCCCTTTTCTCGGTCTGCACAAAGCTCCCAAACACACTGGTATAACCACACATTCAAATCTTACTCATGAGTACACATACTCTCATGCTCACTCTCACAGAATGCTCTTCAGAAGATAGGTCTTTCTCAGCTGCATTTGTGGGCAGGGTCAAGGTAAGCAGTCTCCATCCTTCAGAGGAGATTGCCAATACCCTCTACCTTTCTCTACCTCACTATAAATGTACGTTTGCCAAGGATGGGAGCATTTCATCTCCTTATTATCCCCAGACACATTTACTGAAACAGCTACCAACTTTCAACTAGAAGCACAGCTGTGAATGTATTATATTCATTGTTCTATTGAGAGGTTTACTTTGTGGGACTGATGGAATGTTTGGTGCCTGTAAGTCCAATTCCAAAGAAGGCAGTGCGCTCCATTTTGGCCTCTGTAGGCACAACACTCATGTGAACAAATGCATATTCACATGAACGATAGTCACACCAACACAAAGACTCTCTGTCTCTCTGTCTCTGTCTGTCTTTGTCTCTGTGCCTCTGTCTCTGTCTGTTTGTCTGTTTGTCTGTTTGTTTGTCTGTCTGTCCTCCCATCCTCTCTCTCTCTCTCTTTCTCTCTCTCTCTCTCTCTCTCTCTCTCTCTCTCTCTCTCTCTCTCTCTCTCTCTCTCTCTCATACACACACACACACACACACACACACACACACACACACTCTCACATACACAGTTAAAAATAAAAGTAAAAATATTTGTGGTCAGCATTTTTAAAAAATGCATCTCTTGAAGTAACTTCAGAAATATTCATAAAACTAAGGGCTTAAGAATTTCATTCCTTCTCTGTCACAGCTGCTTATCCAGCTCCCCTCTCAAATGCTGACCTCTGCCATCCAATACTAATGCTTCCTTGTTCCTATCTAGATCAATATACTTTTAGCAAACTGTGACTGGGCTGAGAAACCCTTAATTTCTCCTTATATACTAGCTACTTTCTATTTCTGACTTGCCACTTATATAACCATATCTAACCATTATATGGATATATATGTATGCATCTATATGTATATGTCCCCACTTCTGTTATACTTTCATTTTTGAGACTATACCATTCTGTTATATTGTCAGTGGAAAGGTGAGCTCTGTCTAACTTCTGGGAATTATTTCCTATAACAGTCTATTAAATCTGCCCATTAAGGTTTCTCTGAATCTATCAAAATCAGTCGTATGGGCTTATGAGTGTAGGAGTGAACATGGAGTTATTTCTGTAACATATGCACATCACTAGTCATCTAAGGACTTTGCTGACATATTTTGGAATAACAGTGTGTGTTGTGTGGGGAGAAATAACATCATCAAGTAGTAAACAGCACCAATTATGTTTGATTTGACTGATACACGAACACTATAAACTAGAATAGGGAATAAAAATCAGTATCAAGAAAGCAAGCATAATAGGTAGCATTTTTCAATCTCCCATATTAATGGAACTTTTCAGGATCATCTTGCTCCTTTCAAGAATGCATTCTCATCGCAATGGATGAAAATTGCTATATCAATGCCAGTAATTCCAAAGTTATGATGTTCCCACCCTCGAGCTCAATTTCCTAGGACCACTGCCTAATACTTCATAGCACAGAAAATTTGGATGCCTGACTTTGCAAATGCAGGCAGAGACATTTAATACATTGAGAGTTTTACAGTAGCTTGGATCATTTCATGCAATTGGACAAGGTATTTGCTTTGTGAGTGACCTAACTTTGGCACTGGAGAGAGGTAATCTTACCGATTCTACCCTGTCACTGATAACAGAAGAAGGTGCAGGTCAACGTGGAAGTTTTGTCAGGTTGAGACCTAAACATCAGCTAAGAAAGAAAGAGCAGCTCATTGCAAAGCTTCTTTGCTGAGCTGTGGGAAAGTTGGTACAGCAGCACAATATCTAAGCTCCACAAAGTCCTTATTAAGTGTGACAGCAACAGCTGGAGCTGCTAGAAGTGGCAAGAGGAGTGAAAGAAACAAAGGGCAGTTAGAAAAGGGAGGATACAAAGAACCTATTTCAATATCCTAAATAATGAATCTCTGGGCTACTGATATGCATGAAAATCCCAGCAGCCTTAGTGTATGGGTGGGGCTTTGCTTTGCATTGTGGGCAATCGCTCTCATTCTTTTTGTTTACTTCAATTCATCTTGTCACATTTTCCTGTACATACATAAAATGTAACTGCATGTTGGGAACTAAAAGCACCTGTGATATGCTTGATGCATAGCAATGGAGATTCTACAATAAGAAGAAATTCAGCTGCTCAATAAAATCGTTGAAGGTAGATAAATCCTGAAAATTGACAGGCAAGGCCTTACATGTGCTTAGCTTCTCAATGTACCAGAAAACCTACTACATTCTTTGCTCTCAGTGTCTTTAATCGTGTCTTGAGTCTGTTTGAACTAACTCATTCTCCAGCCTCCAACATGAAACGATCTACTTCTTACACTATCCTATGAGTGTTTGTTACAGACCTATCTTGTCAAAAAAAAAAAAAAGAGTTTTCCTGATTGAACAAACCCAACTGTTGCTTTCCTTCCATTTATTTTTATAGTACTAATAGTATCAGATAATCAGGTCTCTCTTTTTACATAACTTAGCATTGTCTTCCACCATGACCCTTTTGAATATCAAAGGTATATTTCTCAGCACACAGTAATATCTAGGGATGAAATGTGTGGTCTTTCAATCCTGAATCTAATACTGCATATATGTGTTGCAGGATATTTGATCACACTGTGAACCCTGAGATCGTGTTATTTACTGGAAAAATCTTTTTCTACGTGTGGTGTGGCTGGACCCTAGCACACACCTTTAACCAAAGAGCTTTCTGCTTGAATATTGTAAACAGGATGAAATTAATTCAACCACAGGGAAAGAAGCAGAGCAAGTAACCAATTGACAGGAAGTGAACATAGGATTATTTTAAAAAAAAACACACAGAGAGGGAGAGGAAGTCAGGTGGAGAGTTGCACAGGAGTTAGAAGGGAGGGACATTCAGTTTTAAGGGGGTTGTTTGAGATGGTACGGGAGCGAGGATGGCTTCCTGGATGTTGGCTGAGGAAGAAGATCAGCTGGGTGCTTTCTCTGCCTCTTTGAGCTAGCAGGCTTTCAACCCTACATCTGGCTCCTGAGTCTATATTGTTAAAATTGAAGGATTGAGATCTTTTTTTGTTTTTTTGTTTGTTTGTTTTCGAGACAGGGTCTCTCTGTGTAGCCTTGGCTGTCCTGGACTCACTTTGTAGACTAGGCTGGCCTCGAACTCACAGAGATTCGCCTATCTCTGCTTCCCGAATGCTGGGGTTAAAGGCATGCGCCACCACGCCCGGCTTGAGATCTTGTTTGAAACAACAATACAACTAGAGGCAAGTAATGTTACTTTACTAACCTCCTTTTTTTTCATTTGTGAAATGAGAAAAAAAAGTATCTATCACAGAGAAATAACTATGCCATAACATCATATTTTATTTATAAAATATAAACTATGCTTTTACTTTTGTTTTCTAGAACTTGTCCCCACATAGAAAGATCAGGTGGGTTTTGTTTTATGAGTTTTGTTTTAGATTCTCTATGTAGCCTTGGCTGTCCAGGGCTAGCTTTGTGGACCAAGCTGGCCTAGAACTCAGAGAGCCACCTGTCTCTGCCTCCCGGAGTGCTCGGATTAAAGGCGTGCACCACTGCCCCTGGCTTAAATGTCAGGTTTTAACAACTGTGCATATATGAATGCATTTTCACTAAAGCTAAGTAAAACAATGAGATATTACTACACTTTGGTGTGACAATGCAACTAGAAAAGGCAAATTGAAGAACTGGAAAGGTAGTTTTACATTATCCAAGGTATCCCTTTCACAAGCCTGAAAAACACAAAGCACTATGAAGAGATGTGTTCCACATGAAGTAGGAAGAGGAAAGTAAGTATACAATGTCACCTCAAATCCTTACACTAGCCCCACTGCATTGAATCACAATCTTGGACCAGTCTCCTTTTTTTTTTTTATATCCTCCTACCTCAGTGCCAAGGACCATGGCTCCTATGGATAAAGGATCAATTCTGGTACTATGAATATAGACCTTAGGTCAGTCTTCCTAAAATCACTAGCAGCAAACAGTCTCCAAAAGACATAAATGGCCAAGAGTACATGAAGAAGTGTTCAATATCCTTAATCAATAAGAAAATATCAGACAAAATCACAATGTGATATTATCCTATAGCTGTTAGAAAGGTAGATATCAAATATTTGTGAGATCAGAAGTATTAGTTCAGAATGCAAGAAAAAATAAACTCTTTCACACTGTTGGACAGAATATAAATTACCATGGCCATTCCAGAAAATTTGAGGCCATTACTCAAAAACGTGAAAATGGAGCTTTCACATGATCTATCATTTCCACTTCTGGGTATATATCCAAAGGAAATGAAACAACTGCATCACAAAGGTATCTGTACACCATGTTTGCTGAAGCAGTGTTCACAATAGCTAAAATACAGACTTTATTGAGTTGTAGATCTACACAAATGCTGTGAAATATGCAGTAAAAAAGGTTGAAATCCTCTCATTTATGACACCATGGATGAAACTGGAGGATTTCATGGTAAGTAAAATAAGATAATACTTAATATTTTCATTTCCATGAAGAATCTTAAAAAGTTGAACTCATGGACTTGGAGTGGAATAGACTTTATGGAAGTTGGAAGGTGGGGGAAACAAGGAAACAAATGGTCAAAGGTTTCAGCTATACAGGAAGGATAAGTTCTGATGGTATAAATCATAGCTTTATGTATATGCTGCATATATGAAACGCATGGAATGTGTCTTAATTTTGTTAAGTAATGGCTATGTAGACTAGCTTGAAATTATAATTTGACAAGTTTTGCATGCCAAAATATTACACTTTATGTGTGTATTCATGTAAATTTTATTTTAATACGTAAGTCCATTTTTCAAAAAGTTTTATTCAAAAGTCCATATTCTACTGCTAGTAATTTGATATCACAGAGTGTTTGGATGGGAGAAAACACATATTTATTTTGGCTTATTGTTTTTGTTCCAAAGTCAAGTGGCCACTTCTTTTTTTTTTAATTACAGATTCTTTTTTATTATTTAATTCCTTTTTTACATATACATTTATATTACTACACATATAAAATAAGCTACATAGAAGAAGAAGAACCACAGATCAAGAATTATATACATGTTACATTCATAGTGTTTTGGTTATTTGTATTTGGCAAACTCGAACTAAACCACTTTCCTATCTTGGTAAGTGTAAAATTCTGAATGTAAATCAGTATCTATCATATCTCATCCTTTTCAACTTAAAACATCTATCTAGACCTAGAAACATCTTAACCCCTAAACAACTAAGCTTAATTGTGAAACTAAACTATTTGGACTCTCTCTCTCTCTCTCTCTCTCTCTCTCTCTCTCTCTCTCTCTTTTTAATTTGGAAGCTGCTAACCTACACTTCCTGTTTACTCAAGTAATTAATTTTACTCCTTCTCAAGTGACCACTTCTGGTGATGATAGTCTTGTTGGCAGCATCTCAGGTTGATTTGATGCCACATGACAAGAGATAAAGACTATAAACCTACATATGATTATATGATTATATTTTCTGTGTTATAATCTTCCTCTTATAAAACTACCAGATTTCCATCATGCGGACTCTGCCCTAATAGATTTAACTCATCTCACCTCCCCCATAGCATCACCTCTAAACACTATATTTAGATTATTTCTATATCACAGTGGTTCACAATTGGGATAAATTTTAACATATATACTTTAGGAGATAAAAACAAATAATATCTAAAATATAAGTCTATATTTCTAAAGTCACTTTGTACTCCCCACATTATTGTGTGGCAAATATTATCTTTATTTTCATTTTCTACATTCCCTCATTTATTTACTGCTTGAGAATTTCATATATTTTCATAAAATTTCATGCATATCTATGAGAATTTCATAATCCATATATTGCATTTAGATCAAATATACCCCCTTTCCTTTACTCCAAATCTTCCTCTATCCTACTGTGTTATTTCTTTCTTTATTTTTGTCAATTTGGCACGCCCTAGACTAATATAAAAAGAGGAAACATAAGTTAAGGAATTACTTCCATCAAATTGGTATGTGGACATAACTAAAGGAGGGGCATACTCTTGATTAATGATTGATACTGGCTGGTCCAGCGCACTGTGGGTGGCATCACCTTCAGCCATGTGGTCCTGAGTCATATTAAAAACATAACTGAGCAAACCATGAGGAGCAAACCAGTAAGCAACATTCTTCTATGACCTCTGCTTCAGTTCCTTCCTCTTGATTCCTGCCTTGATCTCCTGCCCTGGCTTCTTACAATGATGGACTATAACTTTTTACATGAAATAAGTGCTTTTCTCCCCGAGTTGGTTTTGGTCAGTATTTTATCACTTCAATAGAAGCAAACTAATTGTGAAAGCAGAAAGAGTGAGTGTTCTATTAGGAAAATGATTAATAGCATGGCATACTTTGTAGCAACAAACATGGATAAACAGGTATCTTTGTTACAGTTATAGTGTCCATTGGGTATATGACCATTTATGGTAAAGCTGAAAACAGTGGTAAATCAGCTTTTCAGTTTGTTAAACTGATTTCCATAGTGTTTATAACAGTGTGTTCTTTTTCCAGCAGTGAGTAAGGATTCCCATTCCCCAAATCCATATTAGCATTGACTATCATTTGTTTTCTTTGTTATTTGGTTTTGGATATTAGTTATTGTGACTGGGGTAAGGTGAAATTTCAAAGCCTTTTTAATTTGCATCTCCTGGATGACTAACAAGTTGAACATTTGTTTAAAAAAAGTTTCCTATCCCTTTGTATTATATCCTTTGAGAACTCTCTGGTTAGTTCCATAGCCAGTTTTCAATCAAGATTTTTTTCTTAATGAATAATTTTTGTGTTATTTATATTTTATAGATATTAACCTTTCGTTCTATGTATAGCTGATAAATACTTTTTCCCATTCTATTGACTTTTTCTTTTTTCTTTTTTTTCTTTTCAATACAGGGTTCCTCTGGACTCTCTTTGTAGACCAGGCTGGCCTCGAACTCACAGAGATCTGCCTACCTCTGCCTCTTGAGTGCTGGCATTAAAGGTGTGTACCACCATGCTGGCCTCACTCAAGTACACACAAACACTTCAGTTTTATGAGTTTTCACTAAGTGTTGGCTTTAATGACTGTGCTGTCTAAATCCTGTTCTGAAAGTCTTTTCCTGTACCAATTAATTCAACTATATTTCTACTTTGGAGTTGAGATTTGTACAGACTGAGAATAAAAATAAAATTTTATTCTTCTACATATAGTCATCAACTTCACCAGCACCGTTTTTTGAAAAGGCTGTTTTCTCCAATTGCAAAGTGCTTGGTGACTCCAATGATGTCTATGACACTATTGTACTAATAGGCGTATCTTTCCAAGATAATCGTTCTTGTGGCTGGCAAGGTTCACAGCTAGATAAGATCAATGATCGTTGTATCTTTATCAAAAATCAGGGATCTTCAACTTTATTCCACTGATCAGTGAATCTAATTTTATACCTGTGCCATGATTATTTTTAATTACTGAAGCTCTATAGTATAACTTGAAGTCTCAGATAGCGAAACTGACTACAATTTGTTGGGTTTGTTTGGAATTGTTTTGGCTGTCCTTGTTCTTTTGTGTTTCTATATGGAATTTAAGATAGTTTATTCTGTAGAGAATTGTACAGGGAATTTTGATGAAGATTGGTTTCACTAGGATGGCTATTTTCACAATATTAATGCAGAAAATCTATGAGCAATAGTGGTCTTTTATTTTCTGGTACTTTTTAAATTTCTTTTTTAAAATATAAAGTTTTCCTTGTACAAATCTTTCATATTTTTTAAAAAAGATATTGTTCTAGGCTCCTGCAAATGATATTGTTTATGCCATTCCTTTCTCAGTGTCATTTGTCATTTATACATCGAACACTCCTGGGTTTTTTTTTTGCATTAATTCTTGTATTCTGTTACCTTTCTTAATATGTTTATCAGCTGTAGGATATTCAAGACCTTAGGGTCTTTTATGTAGAGAAGCATGCCATCTGAAAATAAAGATATTTTTATTTCTCTAATGAAAGAAATTTTTTAATAAGATGCCAATGCTATCAATGGATTATCTTTTTAGATTTGTTGGCCAGTGAGGTTCCAGAGGCAGTACAGGCTATTTCCAATGTATTGGTAACCCTCAGAGCTTGTTGGTTGGTAAGATACCATTGCTGAGGATATCAAATACTTCAATCACAGAACATGCAGATATCAAGCTGGTACTGACCTTGAAGCTTCATCTTTATTGGCTGTCATAGAGTAGAGAGCAGGTATGCATGCTACTAGAGAAGAAAAATAGTGATTGGTCTTACCCAGCTGTGAAACTTGCAAGCCAAAATAATTATTAGCCTTACTAGTGTTATAGAGTCATAGAGATCATGTGAGTAAACAAATAATTTCTAACTGTATTTACGTAAGTCCTATTCCACAACATGAAACACGTAGTTGGTACCATTATCAGATAGAGAACCTGTCAATAGACAGGTTGTAGGTCATAGGAGAGAACCAACTACTATTATTCTGCTAAATGGATATAATATTTATTAAACCAACTCCTAATGACTTAGTATTATACATATTTATTAAAGTGCCTCTCAACCCTCATCACAAACCCTTCTGTTTGAAGTAGATGATGGTCAACAGAGACCTACAATTGGACAATGTGCAGAGAATAAGACACTGCTGGAGGTTTGTCCTTAAAGGACACATATATGTACACACCATTCTTCAAAGGCTCAGTGATCTTTGCAAGAGAATGGTTGGAAAAAGCATAGGAACCAAAGATGGATAACCACAGGGAAACTGTTTGTTGGATACAACAGAGAACCTGCACATACAAACTCACAGAGACTGTAACAGCATGCACAAGGGAGTTGGGGGTTAACGTCCACTCTTAGTTAAGAAGCTGTTGGCCTAGCCAAGAAGTTATTGGCAACTCTTAGTTGCTAGGAAAGGAAAGGTCAGCTGTTTTCTGTAAAAGTGAAGCCCTTGATAAGCTGCCCACATTCCAAGAATATTTGGGCAGCATCCATCGGCCTACATGTGAGAAGAAAAGGATACAAGTTGGGTGGGAAGGGAAGGAACGGATCTGAGAAGATATGGTGGAGGGTGAAGTTGAACAAAACTGACTGCATAAAATTTTCATAAAATGAATGAAAAAAGTCTATACTGTTCTCCAACATTTGCCTTCTCTTTTAAAGGGTAATTTTATGAAAATTAAAAAATAACCTTATCCCTGAAAGCAAAACAATAGCAACTATTCTTAAAATTGTTAACTGGCTACACAATATGTTAATGACACAAAATTATACTTTTTAATCTCATTGGTAACGTTATGGATCCTTCATGTCCTGTAGAGTTTATCTCTACCAAGTAACCTCTTTGAGGACAATATTCTCCCAACTGTATATTCCAAACTAAAAACATTTTTTTAAAAACTCTACAAGCATGTGCTTTGTTTCTGCTGAAATCTTGGGACATTTGAATACAAATTATAGTGCTTTGGGTTGAAGTACATAAAAAGTTATTGAGAGTTTTAAGAGAAAATAGGTCAGAAACTAGATGTAAATAAGTAGAAATCCAGTTCAAATGGATAATCATAATCAGTATCTTTTCATACTTGCAATCCTCATCAAAACACCAATTTAAAATATTAATGACTATACTTTATAGAAGAATTCAATGCTACTGATTAGACCACTAATAAATATTTATGTCCTACTGTAAGAGGTTATTTCATATTTTTACAGACCAAACAAAGAGTTATTTGGAAATATTCAAAGTTCAAGTTTCCAGATTCTGTTTCAAAATGTTTTTTAACAAACAGCCTAGCACAACTTTGAAAAATGACTACGAGAGAGAATGATGAGTGAAAACCAGATAGCAGGGGTAAACTACTAGTGTAAAGTCACTAAGCTAATTACTACTCAAGTCTAGATGAGAGCCCCAAATGATTGCTAATCTAGCTATCTCAAGTATGATTTTCTAGATATTGTGTTTGCCTCAAAATACAAAAAGACTTTGCCGTGAGTCACAGGTTAAAATGAAATGTGTACATCAGTGCATCAGTGGCCTCCTACCTTAGTGTCTTTAGTGTGTTTAATAGCAGGAGGCTCAAGAGACACTTAACAGAAGAAGGTCAGTTTCTACATCAGGTTGGAAAAGGAAAATTTGGCTTAATCTTGCATTTAAATGGTCTTTCCAATCTATTCCCTTTAGCATTGTCTCCAAAGGAGAAGCTCAAACATTTGCATGTGAGTAATCTGATTCTGCTTCTTAAGAATGCCTTCCTTCCTTCCTTTGCTGTTTCTTTGATTTTTTTTCTTACTTTAAAGGATAGATTCTTCTTTGTATTATGTGGTATTCAATTTACTTTTCCTTTAAGGTAAAAAGCCCTCATAGTTAAATATTCAAATCTTCTGACCTTTTTCCAGCTACATTGTAGAGTTGTTTTTTTATCAGTGTTTTTATTACAACCACATGGTCTGCTTATGTTGGCTTCTTTTTTTTTCTTAAAGCTAGATAACCCGTGAGTACAGTCTTAGCCATCATTCATTTCATGCCTTATTTTCATTGATTAGCAAGCTGAATTCTCTATAATAGCCCATCATGAGCTTATTTATTTTTAATAACCTTGTTATTATACAAACCTAATTTTCCTAGTGTTTGGTTCCATCTATTTTTCACCAGCCTTGTCAAATAGCATACAGTCAACAGGGAATGTGTACCAAGAAAGAAATCAGGGTCTTCCTTGCGATGGCAGCAAAGCAGAACAATGAATACTGTACCCGGGTCTTCTTTTGTTTAGTGCTGAAACTGTTTGAGAACTAGACACTGATATTATTTTTTCAACTTTGTGACTCTACTGAAGAGTACCGAGTCACATGCTTTACAATGGTGAGGTGATAGGAATCTCATTTGATTTTGAAAGACAGTAAACCAATTATCTGCTCACTTGGCACATATGCTCTAAAGATAAAAGGCAGATAACATCCTAAATAGGAAAGTAAATTAGATTATATTTTAAAAGGTACTCATAACCACAGGGAAAAAGATGAGCAAGGCTATATGTTGGAAAGGTGATGAAATTTTACTTATTATTGTTATTATTATTATTATTATTATTATTATTATTATTATTATTAGTGGTAGTAGTAATAGTAGTAGTAGTAGTATTGTGATAAGGAATGAATCAAGAACCTTAAGGTGCTAAACACAAATTCTAAGACTGAGTTACATCCCTAGCCAATGTAATTTAAATACGCTTGCCAAAGAAGATTTCATGGGAAAAACTGAAATACTGATGAGGGAACTACGGGATCTAATCACGTGTTCAAAGCAGAAGTCACTGAATGCCACTATCTCTTCCAAGTCACTCTTTTCAGACATTAGGTCAAACTTTAAAGACCAAGAAAACCTAACGATTTTGTAAGCATAAAAATGTTCTTCTTCTTAGATTAAACAGTTCTCTTCTTATTCCATAAAGCTGGTTTGTATGATCATCTTAATAACATATAATAACAAGTATCACCCTGGACTAGCTCAGATAGGTTTTCTATTTCCTCAATCAGATAAAAGTACTAAGGCCAAAAGTCTGATTAACATTTTGGTCATTTTCCCTTTGTAGTCATGCCTGATTAATGGGTATAACATAATATTAAGGTAAAGAGAAGAAAACATGAACTTGGTTGCTCTTTTCTAAAAAATTATTTTTGTTTCAAATCAATACTGCCATTTGAACAATAAAAACTGGAACGTATGATCATGTGTTCAGTGTCTTGCCCTTTTGCTCACTCTCCCAGACAGATAGGTGCTCTTTACTGGAGAACAAACGTGAAACAGCTACCAAAATGCAGCAAATATTAGATGGGCTTCTGCCCCCGTTTCACTCTGTCCTGACTCTACTTGCTTTAAGCTGTTTAAACAGGTCCTTCTGTGTTTGTAGCTGAATTCAGCAGCAGCATGACTTTTATGTGCATATTGACCTTATTCTAGTTTAATATTAGTTTACTCTCCTTTAGTTTCATTTTCCACATTTCCACATATTTTATGTATTTTTATTACTTGGCTCAAGCCCTTGAGGGAATTAGTTAGGGAATAAAAACATATGAGAAAAATAAATGAATAAACACCTGAAACATCCAAAAGGAACCCCAGATTGAACATAAAGATCTGCTTCAGAAATACCTGCTTTAACAGTTAGGCTCTTTTCTACTCTTCTCAGCAATAGAAACACATAATTGCATGGAGACATATAAAAATGACATCTTCTCAATACTTGGAATCAATAGGTTATGGTCTTCCTTAAGGTATCAAGAGCTACTACAGAGTATGTTCACTACCAAATACCACCAACAGCAGTGACTTCCTTCAAGAAAGTAGGAGTAAATTGCGTAGAAGTTTGTCTAAAAAGAAGCCACTAAAGTGTACAAAAATGTGTGAAGTAACTACCTTGTTATCATTAAAAATATTTCTTATGACATCATTATTTGAAGAACCAATTAAGTGTCTAAAGTGTCTATAATTTATAAATGATCTTGATTCATTATATTCAATGACAAGGACATTTTATCATTTATTTATTTATTTATTTTTGTTTTCGTTTTTTGAGACAGGGTTTCTCTGTATAGCCTTGATTGTATTGGACTCATTTTGTAGACCAGGCTGGCCTGGAACTCACAGTGATCTGCCTGCCTCTGCCTCCCAAGTGCTGGGATTAAAGGTATGTGCCACCACTGGCCGGCCAACAAGGACATTTTAAATAAATTAAGTTATGGTGTCTCACATTTATTTTGATTAACATTTACCTGGGAAAAGCCTGTGTCAAAGAAGAAGATGAGCACTGAATAACCTTCTTATGGAATTGGTTTCAAATGTGGCAAACAAGCCACTAGGCAAAATGTCCTCATTTCTGCCACAGACAGAATTCTGCCTAAAAATGGGCAAGCTTGGATGCAGGCAGAGTCAACAGCCAAACTCTGCCAAGACAGGTAAGCAACTCCTCAACAGTTCCTGCTTCACAAATATGTCTGTCAGATATATTGGGCCAGAAGGTTGAAGATGGTGCTCCGACGTTGGGTGTTGGGTGACTGTTCAAGCAGTAAACTGTCTCAGTCATTTTTTTCACTTTGGAGGCTGCTAACTTGGTTCACTCAGCTAATAACGTTTTATTGCTTCTCAAGTCTCTGATGGGTTTGAAGACCAGGTAGTTTAGTCTTTCAATTAAGCTTATTGGGTTAGGGGTTAAGATGTTTTTAGACCAAGATAGATGTTTTAAGTTAATAGAGATGAGATATGGTAGATACTAATCTCCATTCAGAAATTTGGACCCAACAAGATAGGAAAGATGTTTACTTCAAGATTGCCAAATACAAATGGCCAAATCACTATGAATGTAACATTTATATAATTCCTGATTGTCTCATGGTTCTTTCTGCTGTATGTAGTTTATTTTACTCATGTGGAATAATATAAATGTACATGTTAAAAATAAACATAATAAAAATTTCAAATAAATAAATTAATATTAATAGATAGATTAAAAAACATTTACCTGTGAAAAATATTCATCAATAAATAAATTGCTAATGTAGTCTTTCCCAGTGTCACAAGCATGCTCTCATAAATGGGACTGCTTGGTGAGTTCTGAGTCTACTTACCATTCTGTTTTCTACATCTTTTACACTGAGCATTTTACTTATTTAAAATCTGAGCAGTGATAAAGTATTTGTGCTATTAAAGTACATAGTAAGTCATTCATATTCCCAAGTCCTAAATGGAATCTTTAAAAGTCACTGCAACAGAAACCCTACTGCAATTTTTAAGAAGATCATTCCAATCATTTATTAAATATGTTATTCTGTATGCATAACTAGTAAGTAAGCATAATATAATAACACTAGTATGTTTCTAGTTGTGTCTTTTTCAATATGTAACAATAAAAATATGAACAAAGGTATAATAATGAAAAGCACTTGGGTAGCTTAGATCTCAGAAAGCTGCCTATAAAGTATCTTGTCAAAATCAATCACTGTAGATCGGAATATTAAGTTTTATCTGATTCTTAACAGGAAAAAGAAATGTGATTGAAAGATAAAGACAAAAATTTTAATGTGGGTCACTGCTTCTATTAAAGTTACTTTGATTTCTCTAATCAATCCTGCTCCCATATGTCACATCTGTTAATAATATATTATACCTAATGTATATATTAAACTAGGTATAATATATTATACTAGGTATATATATATATTAGGTATATAATGCATTAAACTAGGTATATATTATACCTAATTTAATTACTTCATCTGTAAAAATTTCACATATCTAGCTAACATACCTTACAACTTTAAAATATGGGTGCTGAAGATTTCATCACAAGAAGGTTTGAGTTAAGGTTGAATGTCATTAGCTTGTTCTAAAAGAGAGCAGGAGTAGGAAGAGGACAGAAGGAGTATTGGGAGAGGCAGCAGGAGTGGGGATGATTGTATCCAGTAGAAACTGGATACTTCTACAGAAGGGGGAAGTGAACAACTTTAGGATGGAATTTTGAAAGCCTGTGCCATGAATTCTAGCAAGGTTAAGAGAAGTATATACCCCTAAGTCAAGCACCTAGATCGATCTAGTGGCTTCATATCATTCATGTTCATTCAACTGGGCATTGACTGTTTGGAATCTATGAAAAATATTTCAAGCATATTGGGAATAAAACAAATGTCCTATGTCTTCTTGTCCAATACCTTGCATTTTTACACAAGAAGTAAAATACTATATATATATATATATATATATATATATATATATTATACAAGGTGCTTTGAAATGTATCTGAATATGAATTTTTGAAATAACTAAAAAAGGTAATTAGCACATGCATTATCTCAAGGGGTATATTTTACATGTGGTCACAGAAAGATGTTAACTATGTGAGATAACCTCTCTCACTATGTATCGGGCATATGAGTGCCACAGAATAAGGCCAAGTGATTTTTGAATGTTTAGCCTTAAGCCAAACATCCACATCAACACTCCTCCAAGACACAGGCAACATCTCAGAAGAGGGTCCAAAAGGAATGTATGAGTAGGAAGGTGGGATATGTGATGCAAAAAGACATTTAGACATGACAGAGTTGTTGCACCCCTGAGTTTCAGCTACCATAATTTCACAAACAGTATGAATGGAGGGTGAGCACACAAGACCTCACCCCTAGCCAAGAAGCTATTTGTAGTTACTGGTTGTGAAAGGAGGAGGAGATACTTTTTTCATGGGTATAGGCATTGTTGCTCATGATCCAGTAAATAACACCACACCTATGTGCATGTAGGCAACTTTAGTTAAATCCAGTGGGTTATAAAAAACAAAAATCCATGAAAGCCAGAGGTGGGCATACTGTGGAGAAGAGTTTAGAGGGAGAGGGAGAGAGATAAAAGAGGGGACTAAAGTGTGACTATGATCAAAATACATTATGTATGGATGAAATTTTCAAACAAAAATAATTCTGAGTATATCCACATAAGACAAAAAGCCTTAAAGGTGCTATAAAAAATTTGCACTGTTAATATTATCTCTAACTTCCTTTAGATATACTGTCACACATCTTCAGAGAATATCGCAGCCACTGTCTTTGAACCCAAACAGATTTTCCAACAAAGAATATGAAATATCCTGTCTCAAGAAGACTAGTAAGACATAAGTAATCTGAACATATAACTCAAAGTTGGAAATTAAAGTTGTTTTTCTGTATTGGAACTACTTTAGACCATTGACATCTCTACTGCAGTGACCTGTAATTCATAGATATCTTTGACTCTCAAGCCTCTATATATTGAATTAGATGATGCATACTTCCAATAAAAAAGAGTAGGACTCATATTGGCTATTCAGCTGAATGGTGGATTTCATTTCACTTTTTTTTCATCCGGAGAAAGTCATGGCCCTAACCCGTCCCTTGCAACTAGACTTATATTGCCTTATCCAAACCCGAAATATGCATTAGTCTCACAAGCCCACTCAGGCATTAAGGGAACACTAAGCCTTATTTGATCATTTTAAAAACAGGTCATTGAGATAATGCATAGAAGGGATAGATCACATACTCCTCAACATCAGCAATACTACTAGAGATATTTAAATTGGTAACTCCTTTACCCACTTTTAAAAAATTTTTACCCAATTTTTTGTGAACAGTGACACACAAAAAATGCACATATTCAGTCACCATCAAGTGTAAATATACAAACACGTGCACACTAACACAAACTTATGAATTACCATAAATAACAAAGATCACATAATTAAGCTAAATGAAGTTCTATGTAAAGCTTATTATTTACTTGTTTGCCTTTGAAAATTATTTTCCTGATTAATAATATCCCTCATTTTTAGGTACAATGTCATTGACAATACACAGTTATTTTGGCATGTAGAATATACATGATCTTCAAAGAGTTTTGCTTAGAGCTAGATGTTCACAGTAAGTTGTTAATTTTAGTTCTTATATCTGTTTTTCACTGTTTTTCTATTTCCCTCTAGTTTTCACTGTATTACTTCTAACTTTTCATTTTTATATTTTTAAATTGTTCATACAATTTAATTTGATCATATTCCTTCACCTCCCCCAGCTCCTCTCAGATTCTCCCCTTCTACCAAACACATGCAACTTTATTACTTATATTACTTATGTTACTTATAATTTTTCAGTGCTGCCAATACCCTTGTTTGAGGTTGTTTTCTATATTGAGTCATGTATAATGTAAGTTCATAACAAGTTTAACACACAAACATAATATATAATATGGAAAACATAATATATAAAAATGAAAAAATATGTAATCATCTACAAAGGTTGGTAGAAGATGAGTGAACATATACTGTGACAGAGTTGGCGTATTTTATAAAACTCAGAGGATTTTTTTCTAGCCAAGCATGTCTATACTGTGTAATCTATAATGCAATTCAGGAGCTGGAGGCAGAGTGACTGCAAGTTCAAGGCTAGCTTGAGATATATAGTAAGATGAGAGATAAACAAAGAGAGTGAGTAAAACTAGAATAAAATAGGTATATATTGTAATCACTAAAGACATCTAAAAAGAATGTAAAAAACTATAATGTAATAGCCAGAAACTGGAAACAACCTAGATGTTCTAAAACCAAAGAATGGATAAAGAAACTGTGGCACGTTTACACAATGGAATACTATTCAGCTATCAAAAACAAAGACATCAGAGGAAGGACAGCAGGTTACCAAGAAGAGACTTGATACCTTATGAGCATATACAGGGGGAGGAAATCCCCCTCAGTCACAGTCATAGGGGAGGGGAATAAGGGGAAATGGGAGGGAGGGAGGAATGGGAGGATACAAGGGATGGGATAACCATTGAGATGTAACAAGAATAAATTAATAAAAAATTCATAGCCTGAAAAAAAAACAAAGACGTCATACAATTTGCAGGGAAATGGATGGAACTAGGAAAGATCATCCTGAGTGAGGTAACCCAGACCCAGATATACATGTTTGGCATGTACTCACTTATAAATGGATACTAGCCATATACTACAGGATAACCATACTACAAGGATGGCTCAAGGGAGGATACTTGACTCTTACTCAGAAGAGGAAACCAAATAGACATCTGAAACAGATGAAAGGAGGGAACTAGGTGGGAGAGGGTGTGGGTAGAGGAACAAGGGTGGGGGAACCTGGAGAGAGAACAGAAATTGGTGGAGGAGAGCATCTCTATGACAGGGAAGGCCCCTGGGAGACTATAGGGGTGACCTTAGCTGAGACTCCCAGCAACAGGTATTCAGAAGCCTGAAGTTACCAACTTCTGTAGCCAGATGGGACTTCCAAGGAAGGAGGGGGACACCAACTCACCCATTAAACCTTCGACCAAAACGTTATCTTGTCAATTAATTATCAAGACTCTGGACAGATAAATTATAACTTTCTGGTTTCACACACAATTTACTAAAATTAAAGTTTAGTAAGTACAACAAAACTTTCCCATTTTATGCTAACATCATAATCTTCAAACCTGGTTGCATAGTGCTTTCCTTTATGTCTTAGGAATTTAATGAATCTGTTACTCTAATGCATTACATTTCCTGAATATATGTTATATGATATACCATCTTTTCTAAATCTTAGATTATGCAGATAATTTCCTACTTACTTTGTGCGTATCTTGACAATGTGAGTGTATGTATATGCATCTATAAGTAGATGGATAAATGTATTTATTACTATAAAAATTGATCAAAATCTTAGGATTCTTGTAATTTTTTATTTCTCAAACTTTGTCATTCATGTGTCTTTGAATATTTCTTTCCCATTCTTTGTTTCTTTGAATATTGATCACCAAACATTCTGGATATTTTCATGTCTCATATAATTTGAGTTTGTGAATTTTTATATTATTCTAGATAATAAATTTTTCTGTGAAATTAAAAAATTGTCTTGTCTACAAGAATATAGGGATTACGATGGAACAGAGATTGAAGAATGGCAAGTCAATGACTGGCCCAATTTGAGACCCACCCTATGGGAGAGAGCCAATCTCTGTTATTATTAATGATACTCTAGACCTAGAACTCCCTACACATATGTAACACATGTACAGCATGGTCATAATGTAGGTCTCCTAATAATGAGATAGGGGCTGTCTCTGACTCTGTTGCATGCGTCTGGATCCCTTTCCCATAGCTAGGCTGCCTTGCCTGGCCTCAGTGGGAGAGGATGCACTTAGTTATGCTGTCACTTGAGGTACCTGAGTGGGCTGATACTCCTTGGGGGCCTTCCCCTCTTTGAAAAGAGGGAGAGGGGGGAATAGGGGGAGGGTGTCATGACCATGAGACTGGAAAGAGAGGTGGAAGCAGGCTGGGATCAGGCTGTAAGTGATAAATAAATAAATAAGTAGAAATAAGACACTAAATTTTTTTTGATTATCTACAATGAAAGGATGAAAGGACACTGAAGAGTAAACAAAGCAAAGCAAAGAAAAACAAAAGATAGCAAAATATCAACAAGAAAGAGAAACAGGGTTGACATGCAGTTTAGTGCTAGAATGCTGGTCTTGCATTCACAAGGCCCTACCAACAATACAAAAGAAAGAGAATCTCAAGCATATAAAGAAATACATTAAATGGGAAATAGCATTGATAGCCTAATTTAAGTAACATAATTAACTTACAAAAAGCTAGGAACAGTTATAAATTGTCTAAAAATGCATTTTAGATACAGAAGTACCAACAGCTTGACAATGGAAGAAACTAACAGAGTTAATTTAGCTGCAATTATGATGTACTAATACAATGGAATTGGCTACTGATAAAGATGGACATTTCATAGGTATGAAAGGTCAATCCATCAAAGACATAAAATAATTATAAACATATACAACTAATAAAATGGAATCATTTGTGGTTTTCTGTGATGATCTCCATTGGCTGAAAAGAGAGGTTGCTATGATAAAGGATGATACCTACACTTACCTGTGGGTATAAGAATAATATTTAGAATGTAGTAAGGAATTATACTGGTCTATAATAATCATAGTGGTAGATTATTTTCTAACGTTTCTAGCATCAAAAATTATCTCCTTCCTGTTGAATGCGATCAGACTGCTGATGGTTTCCACTTCTTGCACCTCTATGCATATGTTCCATGCTGGTAATTAATGTTTCATGGCTATTACAGAGATCAATGCATTTTAGGGAGCCAATCCTCAATGGATACATCTATCTTACTGCTCCTCTATCTATGGCTCAGGCAAAACTGCAGAAACGGGGTTGGAAAAATTGTTAGAGCCAGACAAAGAGGAAGTCTGCTATGAATCAGTTTCTCCTAGAAATTATTACCAAAGCAAGAACAGAACAAATCATTATAAATGGAAATGTTAACATGGAAGGGGGGGCTTTATGGAGTACTATGCATAGACAAAGACCTACAGGCAACTATTGAGTCCTGGGAGGAGAATTAACCTCCCCAGGGGAAGAGTTCTCTTGTTGGTTATCCAATGTAGAGTGCTCAGCCTTGAAATCATATTACAGGCAATCAACAGTGATGTGCTCAGTAGGTTATATTCATATCTATATGTGTATATATAAATACAATAAAAGAATAAGTTTTTTTCAACTGGAGAAGGGCATCAGAGGGCTTCAAGGGAGGGTAACTGGAAGAGAATAGAGGAAGGAATGTGAGGGTATTCTATGTCAAATTGAAACATTTTAAAACTAAAGATGCATTGAAAAGAAAACAGCTCCCATTTAACTAGCAATCTTCCTGAGAGTTTACCATAGCCTAGTTAGAGTGGAACTCTAAAATGGTTTGTCTGTACTTTCCAAATGTCAAGGCCAAGGGGAAAAAAACCTTCAAAAGTCATTCTGGATTAAAGAATACTAAAGAAGACACACAAATACAGTGTGTGTTTTGGAAGTTGATCTTGTGCCAAGGAAAATAGGCTGAAAGATAGAATGAAGCTAATTACACAGATGTGAATATGGATTATAGATGAAAAAAAACAACTAATGATTCAGTTGAATCTCTAGATTTTAATAATAATACTATGGTCTATGTAAGAGAATATTCTTGCTCTTTAGAAATACATACTGAAGTATGTATGTTTAAAAGGGCATGACATCTCCAATTTATTCTTAAATTGTTCAGAGAAAAATCCTCATGTATATTATAATTATGCTCCTCAACGAAATTGTGCATCTGGATAAATGGTGTGTGGGTGTTCCTTGAACCATGTTTGAAACCTTTCGCTCTACACCAAGTAGTTATAATTGAAGGTTTAAGAATTGAACCTTTGTAATCAAAGACTGCCATGCAATTTCTCAAAGAAAAATATTAAAAAATTTAAAAAGAACCTGAGTTTTTAAAAAGGCAAAACTTTCCTAACTATCTTTGAAAGTACAATGACAGTGAGGAGGAGGGCTAGCGAGAAACAGCTTTGACTCTAGCGTGTATCCTGCATAGGTATCCCATTTAAGTTTGTATTGTAGACCTATATAAATAATCCTTAGATTTTATAAACAGAAAACTTTATCCTCCAGTGTAGAACATAGCTGCAATATAGACTCAATCCTGTTCTACAGAAATGAAAGTTTGCTGTTGGTGTGTGTGTGTGTATGCCTTTAAATTAATCCATTGTCTTCATAACAGATTGATGAAAATTTTAGTTCAAAGGGGAAATAGAAGGCATTTGAAAAAATTGTAGACCTTCCAGATGAGAATCCTGGAGACTGCCTTTTTTCTTCCAGTTCAAAGAAAAAGGCAGGGTAAAAGAGAGATAGAAAAGGGAATGTGGAGAAAAAGGAAGAGAGAAATGAAAGTTGCTATTGACCATGTCTAACTTACAAAGTAGATCTCGGATTATTTTATGGTTAAAAGCACTGAACATGAGATCTATGCTTTCAAAATGTTTTTAAGTATATAATAACCTAATGTTCATTACAGGTACTATGTTGTATAACATATTTATAGAACTTATTCATTACATGTAATTGAAACCTTATACCCTCTGAGCAACACAAGAAAGCTTTTGGAAGTTTTTGGAAGATAAGATTGTATATGGTGCTTGGGTGTCAATGCATGAATGTGTATGTCCAAACCTAACAAAACACCTTATTAAATATATAAAACACCTATATACTAATTAAAACTCAATATAAGTTAAAAACCTAACCTAACATGTACATGAAAATGGTGTCAGTGTATCCAGTTATTAAAATCTTTTAGAAATCTTCTTTTTCCTTTTCATTATTTTATTTATTTAATCAATTTACAACCCGATCGCAGCCCTCTCTCTTCTCTCCTCCAAGAATCACCCTCAAAGCCTCTTCCTTCATTTCCCTCCCCCTTTCAGAAGGGGACCCCCACACCCTGAAGAGCTAACCTAACTGGCAAATCAAGTTGTAGCAGGACTAAGCACTTCCCCTCTTACTGAGGCCAGACAAGACAGGCTAGCAGGCACCAAAGGCAGAGACAGCCCTCACTTCACAGGCCTTTATACCAGCCCAGGAGTGCATAGGCAGGTGGATCTCTGAATTTGAGGCCAGCCTGGTCTACAGAGTGAGGTCCAGGATACTCAGGACTTCACAGAGAAACTCTGACTTTGTGGGGAGTGGTGGTGGTTGTGGAAGCCATCTAGCCTTGGTATGCTAACTGGCCAGGTCTTTCATTAATCTTTTCTTCATTTTCTAAAACATTTTTTATTTTTTACATATACATTTATATTATTACACGTATATACAATAAGCTACCTATAGCAGAAAGAACCATGACACAATCAGGAATTACATAAATGTTACATTCTTAGTGTTTTGGCTATTTGTATTTGGCCGCCTTGAAGAAAACATCTTTCCTATCTTGGTGCATCTAAAATTCTGACTGTAAATCAATCTGCATCATATCTTGTCATTATCAACTTAAAACATCTATCTAGACCAAAAACATCTTAACACCTAAACAGTTATGCTTCATTGTAAAATTAAGCTATCTGTTCTTCAACACCATCAGAGATTTGAGAAGGAATAAACTTAAATTACCTGAGTATGCCAGGAGTACAGGTTAGTAGCTTTCCAAATGAGAAGATGACAGAGACAGTTTTCTACCTGAACAGTCACCCAAAACTTTCAAATATATTGGAGCATCATCTTCAGCCTTCTGGCCCAATAGATCTGACAGACATAAGTGTGAGGCAGGAACTATTGAGGACTGGCTTACCCTGTCTTGGCAGAGTTTGGCTGTCAACTCTGCCTACATCCAAGCTTTCCCTTTTTGAGACAGAATTCTATCTGTGGTAGAGGTGAGGACATTTTAAACTTCTCACAAAAAGAACAAACAGGGCCTTTGCTGACCCCTAACTTCCTTCCTCTATGCATTGACTTTACAGAGATGGCTGGGTTTTTGTTGTTGTTGTTGTTGCTCTTTTGTTTTGTTTCTGGGGGTTTTGTTTGTTTGTATTTTGAAATAGGATTTATCTATGTAGCCCTGGCTGTCCTAGAACTCCCTCTGTAGACCAGGCTGGCCTTGAACTCATAGGGGCCCTTCTGCCTCAGCCTCCTGAGTGCCAGGATTAAGCTTTTCAACAGACACATTTTTACAAGTGTTAAAGGCTTTTTATTAATTTATTTTTTACATATACAGTCATATTATTACACATATTTACAATAATCTACCTACAGCAAAAAGAACCATGACATAATCAGGAATTACATAAATGTTACATTCTTAGTGTTTTGGCTATTTGTATTTGGCAGCCTTGAAGAAAATATCTTTCCTATTATGGTGCATCTAAAATTCTGACTATAAATCAATCTCCATCATATCTTGTCATTATCAACTTAAAGCATCTATCTAGACCTAAAAAACATCTTAACCCCTAAACACCTAAGCTTCACTGTAAAACTAAACTATTTGGTCTTCAACCCTATCAGAGACTTGAGAAGGAAAAAACTTGATTACTGAGTATGCCAGTAGAACAAGTTAGTAGCTTTCCAAATGAGAAGATGACAGAGACAGTCTGCGTAAAATAGTTAGATAATGTCTTTTAAAACCTCAGGGACATACAGAATATGGCATTTAAAATTTGTTTTTATTACTTTGAAAATTCACTGACAATGAGACAGGTTAACTCCTGGCAAGACACAGCCTACCTCAAAGATGATGATGAACATCAAAGAATCTCCTTATGGAGATAGCTTCAAATGTGGCAAACAAGCCACTGGGGAAAATGTCCTTGTTTCTGTCCCCAGACAGAATTCTTCATAAAAAATGGCAGGCTTGGATGCAGGCAGAGTCAGCAGCCAAACTCTGCCAAGACAGAGTAAGCCAATCAGTTGTCAATAGTTCCTGCCTCACAAGTATGTCAGATATTTTGGGCCAGAAGGCTGAAGATGATTCTCCAATGTCAACAGACATTTCTTATCTTCCCTTCCTCTTTTCCTACACACTCTTCATTTCATTCTTGTTGTACATGTGGTGGTTTCCAAACCATCATATGAAAACTAACATTTCTCAGGGTGCCCAGGGAGTTACAATGTGCCAAATGCAATGATCTATTCTTATTTCTCAGTTGATTCTATCCTGATAGGTCTCTTCATACAAACTTCTGCCAGAATGTCACATCCTTAAACATAGCTCACAAGACAAACTTTCTACTATTTTACTTTTATTTGATAATTATCACTATTTTAACACATGCATGCATGCGCGCGTGCGCACACACACACACACACACACACACACACACACACACACACACACACACCTATTCTTCTTTATCATTTGTCTACGCTTGTATAATATGGTATCCATGAAAATATCTACTTAGATTTATTCCACTGCTACTAGTGAATGAAATGGAGTGAATGAAATTGATGTAGTAAATATTCTTGGCTTAAATGCTCTTAGAAGAGACTTTATGCTAACTAGATCAGTCCCCTATTTTTATAGGAGCAGCATGTTAAGCCTCAGGAACCAGAGAGATCAAATGGCATATAAAAGGTGACAGAATTTTCTGACGATAGAGCCAAGGTTAGTGTTGAGGTTTTCTGGTTCCTAGCCCAGTACACTTTCTGCTGATCCTTTCTGCCTTTGCCTGTCAATTATACTGAGCAAAAATAGTAGAGAAATACTTTACTGAACTACATAATGCATCATGTTCAAGTGAAAGAAAGATGCTGACCAGTGTCACAAATTCACTATTTTTTTTTACTTATTCAATTGTGCTTACTGACTGTCAACAAAATTCAAGACATGCCTTATGCTACATTTTAAAGGAGAAATGGTCTTTGTGTTTATATTTCCGATATGCAAAGAATAAATTCAATCAATTTAACACAAGAAAAATTGTCTGAAATTAATGATAAGAAACTTCATGTGGCTCTAGAGGAGGCCCTAATGTTGTCCAGCTAAAATGATTATGAAAGGCATCCTTTCACAGATGAGAAGAGCAAGTCAATGGAGGGTTGTATGAAGAAAGCTATACATGAATGTCAATGAAAGTATTCTGCGAAGGTTAAATAGGACAGTTAAGAGCCACAGAGCTCTGGGCTTGCTATTTAGATAAAAATAGAAAGACAACAAGCTGCAAAAGGCCAGGCAGAAACCTTCACATCAAGGTTAGGCAAGGCAAGCCAATAAGAGGGGAAATATCCCAAGAGCAGGCAAAAGAGTCAAAGATACCCCAATTTGTACTTCAAGGAGCCCCCCAAACACCAAGCCAACAATCCTATCATATATGCAGAAGACCTAGGGAAGACCCATTCAGGCTCCACAATTGTACCTTCACTCTGTGAGCCCCTATGAGTCCTGCTTAGTTGATGTCAAGGGCTATGTTCTATTTTTTTTTTATTTTTCAAAAAAGATTTATTAATAAAAGAGCTAACTTAATCCAACAATAAATTTAAAAAGACAATATGCTCTAAGTGAGATTTATCACATTTTATATATTATATATATTATTAATTTATTCATATTACATCTCAGTTGTTATCCCATACCTTGTATCCTCCAATTCCTCCCTCCCTCCCACTTTCCCCTTACTCCCCTCCCCATTAATGTGACTGAGGGCTATGTTCAATTGTTGGCCCTGGGAGTCCTGCTCTTTTCTCAGGGGAGACTCAGGGAGGGAGGGGGATCTTGGGGAGAGGAAAGAGGGAGGAGCTGGGAGGAGTGGAGGGAGGGAAGTTGTAGACAGTATGTATTGTATGAGAGAAAACTCAACAAAAATTTTACAATAAGACTAGAAAGGACTTTTCAAATAAGACTATAGGTGTTTAGAGTTTATTTATATACTCAATCACAATTTCACAATTTGCTAAGCACATTTAAAACATATGAATGAATGGCCATTGTACATCCTGGAAGTGGGCTGGAATATGAGAAATGCTTTAAAATGAATGATTTTGTAAAAGACGGATTGATAGGGAAAGAATCAATGTATATTCATGAGTTTGGGTGGTTAAAAATGGGCCAAGAAAGAAGTAAATAACTGGAGAGTTGAAAACGTATTTTCTGAGTGTTGAAATAGAGCATATAAACTCTGATAATTTACATGGAATCAAAAGGACTTGTTCAGTACTTGCACTTTTTCTGTTGCCAGAAGCCGTGGTAACAAGTACATTTTACAATGTGAATAAAATAAATGTGTGAGCATATAAACAATTTAAATACAATAATCCCAAACACAATTCCTCTTATACTATAAGTACATTGACATTTTCTGTAATACTTCTGATTTCATTTAAAAATACCAATCATGGTTTTGGACATTAAATTTATGAGCCACTAATGGAACACATCAAAAAATTTAATAATAGACATAGGCTTAGGCCAGTGATTTGGATGCCTAGGACAAAGGTGTTTAATTCACTAGTTTAATTATCGACAAAGAATTAGTGTGACTGTGAAGTGTTCAGCTTAATAGGAGACATCTATAAAACCCCCTTTCCCATGTCTCAGCGAACATTGCAGAAGAGTGGGTAGAAAGATTTCCAGAGACAAAATTAGGGAATAAAACTGAGAAATAGTGTCTTCTGGTCATCAAAGGGACAATGTGCTCATAAACTTACAGCAGCTATGGCTGCCTTCACATGACCTACATAAGATCAAACATTTCAACCTCTCATCATAGATTGGAAAGGGCTCATGAGGCCCCACATCTAGTGAAGAGCTATTGGAATGGTTCCTGGGGGAGAGCGAGTCAGTTTTCCTCAGGTTTATGATTTCTCACAGGTTGTCCATGCTCCATTCAATATCCGTATACCCATGCACATAGAGGCAACTCTAATGGGACTCAATGGGTTATAAAATAAAGGACATGAAGTTAGAAAGATGACATGTTGGGAGGCACCTTGGAGGAGTTGGAGAGGGGAGCAGGGGTAGATATAATCAAAACATATCATACACATATTAAATTGTCTAATATCCAAATAAAATATGATAAAATTTAAAGATATTGGGAATAATAGATAATAATTTTGGACCACGAAAATTACACTTTTAGAGGTCAAACTCTTATAAAGTGCCTTTTTTTTTTTTTTTTTAGAAGACAGTACCTCCTATCAAACTGTTTCAACAGCAACCATTTGCCAAATTCACTGCCTTCAGAGTGATCTGCATGCCACATTTTCCCCTCTCATTCTTCTTCTTGCTCTGGATTTTTTCATGATTCTCGATTGCTCATTGAGAATGTTAAGCTATAATGGCCTCACTTTCAAAGTCTTACATTAGTTATATTCTTCAATTAAGCTTTTTTGCTATACTGCTCAAAATTCCAGTTGCTGTTATATTCCTCAGTCCTAAAGGCTCACACAGTTACTCTTCCTTCTAGAATGGGCTTGCATAGTCATTTCTGCCTTAAATGACTCCTCCTCATGGTCCAAAAATTACAATATTTTACCTTTTTATGAGACACCTGCTGCTCATTACTATGCCTTTCATTAAATCCTGTCAATATAGACAAAGAATCACAATGAGTTTTACTTTAGTGAGTCTGACATGGTTAGTGGAAAAGATTAAAACCTTCACTCAGATTAATCTTAGTTCGAATAACGAATATTCTAGTTACTAGTCAATCATGTTATACACAGCATATTTCTTTTTACTAAATCTTAAATTGTATAGACACAATAGCCCGTAATGGTACCCATATACATAATGTATGTATTTATGAAGCTGACACATGAAAACTGCCACAAGTTTGAGGCCAACATGGTCCTCATAGTGACCAACTTCAGAAGCTTATTGTGTTGGTCAGCCTTATGACATGAAATAATACTCAAGATACTTAATTTTTAAGGAAGAAAGGTTTATTTTGCTCCTGGTATCAGAGTTTCAGTCCAAGGAATGCCATTTGCCTGTGATGGTTTACGGTGAGGGGAGAAGTGCTACACTGCGAAATTGTGTATGATGAGAAGAGCTAGATACTTCAGGGTAACTGGGAAGCAGAGAGAAAGAGAGAAAGAGACAGAGACAGGGAGAGACAGGGGGGTTGTTCTGTGTTCTAACATTCCTATGAGAATATGTTACCAACTGTTACTTCCTTTCATCACATCCCAGTAGCACAAATTCCTATCAACCAAGCCTTCAACACATGGCCTTGGCGGGAACAGACATGATCCAAACCATAACAACTATTATGAGTATTATTAGGAGACAATGCCTACAGGACCTAGAATTACTTCTGATGATATATACAATGATTTTTCCCTTTCATTATTTCCTCTCAAACAGGTGGCATGTCTTGTTCAGCATCTAACACAGGATTGATTATATAGTAGGTCATTAGAAAAATCTGATTTATTGATCAATCAGTTCACTCTCTTATAGCTCCTTATTAGAGTAAATAAACATTTACAAATCAGTACACATGACCAACTCTATGCATATTAGATAGAAATAAATGTCAAGCATCTGTTATTTCATTAGTCATACTATTTTTGAAAAAATTAATGGGAGGTTCCCATAGTATCTTGCAAAATAAGTACAGGAGACAGATTTTAAATGTTTGGAGGCTCTTTCTTTACCTACCATGTTTCATTTCTGTGCACTCTGCTAATTAAATTGAAACAAGCAACTGAATACAAACAGGGCGATCATGAGGCTGTGATGTTATTTTAGAAAATATTTGCATATAAGTAGAGTGGGGTAAGTACCAGCACATTAACAAGGTAGGAATTCCAATGCATTTCCCATCTCTTGCTAAAAAGTTTCATTTCTGAAAATACTCTAATTATGTTTAAGCTCAAGATCTCTAGTAACAGTATGGAGAAAATTCCCTTTGCCTCAGGTTCAAAAACATAAAATGAAAAGGAACTTGGCTCCTGTGGCAAGCCATGACAGATATAGGAATACTGTTCCACTTAATTTCAACAAAGGATAGGTAATGGAAAAAGCATATCACTTATATTGAGGACTAAAATGTTTTGTTTCTTGTTTTGTTTTACATTTGATATGCTATTACAACTTTTGCTCAAACTTCCCAGTTTTAGTTACATTACTAAAAGTCCAGTACCTGTGTTGTACACATGCTAACTGGACTTTCTTGTATAGCTCAACCATATCTGATAATGTTTTGAGGTTGAATGTCAGAGTAAAAATGTTCCTTCAAGCTTGAAGTACTGATCTCATTTCCAAGAAGCATTCTATCCAAAGTTAATGTTCTATATTACTTTTAAAATTATACTTAGAACTTTATTAATGATTGTTTATAGCAGCTTAACATTTAATTTAAAGTTTGTCTGTGCCAACCCTTTTTGAATAGTGAAAACATATAGATCACGGGAAATAATTTATTTTCTTTTTGCAATATTTAGAAAATATTTATCACTGATCACTGTGAGATAAAATAAGATACAGATTTTCCCTGATCTTCTTAGGAAAGAATAAATAATAATTTGAGGAAAAGCTATACTGACAAAGATTTCAAGAAGCTATTATTTACAGAGTCTGGTTGTATGAGTATAAACTAGGAAAAAAGTTAACAATTTTATCGGACAAAAATATATATTATTTTTAATATTTTGGGACCTAATCTCACCATGTAACACTGGCTACCCTGGAATTCATTATGTAGGTCAGGATGGCCTCAAAGTCACAGAGATCCACTTTTTTCTACCTCCTAAATGCTGGAATTAAAGGTGTGTGCCCCCATACCAAGTTAAATAAATACATATATTCTTTTTATTTAGTAATTTCACTTCATATATATTATGAGAGCATTCACATTAATGAAACTATCATTTTATATATATATATATATATATATATATATATATATATATATATGAATACTATGCAACTATTCAAAATTACCTATCATTTCTCATATGGAATGATGTCCAAACAATGTTAATTCTAAAACAGTAAGTCATACTGACATCTGGAATGTCATGCTTGAGTATGTAAAAAGAAATATATGGGCACATATATTCCCAAATACAGTGATTCCTCTACACATTTATATATTTATTTTCATATGAATTTATCATTATACTTGCTCCTATTTGCATCTATTCCATTCCTTATCCCTCTTCCTGGCTATAGTATTCCTAGATAGATACATAAAAGATTTTAAGTCAGCATAATACGTGTGCATGCACATTTGTGTGTGTGCGTGTGTATGTGCATGTGCCTGGTTTATTCACAGTTGCTAGAAAATGGAACTAACCTAGACTCCATCAACAGATGTATAGAATAAAGAAAATGTTCTACATATACATAATGCAATTTTATTACTCATAAATAGCAATGAAATCAAGGCATGTACAGGAAAATGGGAGAAATCTATGATCATTTTGTATGTTTCCTTTCTTGTAGAATGTAGATTTTTGTGTTGTGGTCATGAAAGTAGTAAGGGGGAAAGTATAAAGTGGTAGATAAGAAAGAAAGAGACAGTAATAAAATACACATGATACCATGGCAGAAAGTGAGAATATGTGGGGAAAAAAGAGAAAGGGGGAAAATAACATGAAGGACTAGGCAAGGATTCTTTTGAAAATTATTCCAATAGCATGGGAAATAATCTCATGGACTGATAAATGGAATGACATGAAGTTTCAGAACTTATGCACAGCAAAGAAAATAATCAGCCGAGCAAAGAGGCAGCCTACAAAATGGGAAGAAATCTTTGCTGTTATACATATGCCAGGAAATAAATATACAAAGCCAAAACTTAAATAACCAGTTATTTTATATTATAGCAATCATTGACCTATTTGGTTCTGTGAAACTTTTTATTCATAAAATATTTTAGATGCTCTCTTGCCTGGTGAGATGATTCAGTAATTAAAAGTTCTTTCTTAATGCCAACCCTGATGGGCTGAGTTTGATCCCAGGGACCCATATGTTTGAAAGAGAGAACTGACTCCTTCAAGTTGTTATTTAACCTTCTTCACAGGTGTACCATAATATGAGTAAGCATGTGCACACATGCTCATGCACAGACCAAAAAAATAAAAACATCTAAGCTCCCAAGGAGCTTCAATGTAGTGTATATATGGTATCAATTAAAATTGAGGAAAATTAAAAATATTTAATAATACATTTAAATAATAAAATCACAAACTATAGCATAATGTTAGCAATACTTTTTCAAGGGCCAAAGAATTTCTTTTCAACGGCAAATCAGACAATAAAAAGACTGCTATTGTTTTCCACTTGTAGAAAATTGTTTACTACCTGGCTTGTTAGAAGTTATATGCATTTTCATATTTGATCAGTCTTTTGTGATGTAATCTTATCTGAAATATATGGACCAATGTGACCTCAAGATATGTAGTTGAAAATGCAGAAATTTTATTGAATTTTTTAAAAAAGTGTAGGTGATCTTTGATACAACACCAAGTAGAATAAGTAATAACATCTGAAGAATTAGCTAAAATGTGGAATCTGATATTACTATTTTTTGGAATCTGATATAACAATTAACTTTTTATACCATGCCTTATTAAAATCCATTGGCCTATTTTGGTCTTTGAATCGCTATTTATTCATACAATATTTGTTTTACTATCCATTGGTTGCTTCGAAAATACTGCTTCACAGTAACCTGCTATCCTTCCTCTGAGTGCCACCAGGTCTCCCCCTCCAGGGGACATGGTCAAATACGAGGCACCAGAGTTCATGTGAAAGTCATACCCCACTCTCCATTCAACTGTGGAGAATGTTCTGTCCATTGGCTAGACCTGGGTAGGGGCTTAAAGTTTACCGCCTAGGGGGGGGGAATAAGGGGAAAATGGGAGGGAGGGAAGAACGGGAGGATACAAGGGATGGGATAACCATTGAGATGTAACAAGAATAAATTGATAAAAAAATTTAAAAAAAGAAAATACTGGTTCACTAAGACATATGTATCTTCTAAATATTGGCATACTTTTTATCATTCTTCAATATTCAAAATACAGTGTTTATGCATATTTTTTCAAGACAAGGTTTCTCTGTGTAGCTTTGACTGCCCTACACTTGTTTTGTAGACCAGGCTGGCCTCGAACTCACAGTGACCCGCCTGCCTCTGCCTCCCAAGTGCTGGGTTAAAACGCCTGTGCCACCACATCCAGCTATGAATATTACAATGAACACCATTAAAATACTTTTTAAATTATGGATTTCATGAAAATTCCTGTGGCCTCCAGAGAAACTTAGAGATATCTATAATTCATACAATCAGATATTTATGGAAGGTTAAACAAGAACATGGAAAACCTATTGTATCTGGTTAGTTAGGAAAATAAAGGATGTTTTTCAATGTAAACTTCTATTTGCTTTCTGGATTTTTCTCTGGGTTTATGTTTATAAATTCAAACACCGTGATTCATATGAGTTTTCTCCTTTTTTTAAAAAATAAAAGCTAAACTAATTCAGTAATGATTTTCCAAGATAATAAAAAGCTTACCCTTTGGAATTGGGGTTTGTGTGCGTAGTGACATTTGTGATATGATCATGAAAGTCACAAACACATTATGATTATTTGAAGAAAATTATTATTATATAGTTGGACATGACTCTATACATTGTTTAACTCTTTCTTTGCTTGTTTTTCTTTCAAATAATTAATGATCAGTAGTTATGAGATAAAGGCACTTTTTTCATTGAAACGATATGTCCCTAATATAGTTATTTTGTGAGAACAGCATTTAAGACAAAAATACAGAATTTTGTGTAAAGGTTCCAGTGAACTCATTTCTCAAGCATCCTGTTCTATGAAGGGGCATTGACAAGTAGAGATTCAGCACAAAATGTAATAATTCATTATATATCAAATGATTTTGATTTTGATCAAACACTGAGGAAGCTTTAAATAGTCAGAAAACGCCTTTATGAGGACTGAGAGCACAGCTGTCGATCTGACTTGATGGTCCTTCAGAGCCATGCATCCCAGCACTTGACCCATTTTTGCCCTAGCAAAGAAGAAATGTTCCTGTTAGGAAAGTGAAGGGTTATAAGCTTAGATGGATCACTTAAAATGGAAAATATAAAATATATAGATATATATAATAAAATGGAAAATATAAGTCCATCAGTTGTTAATGAAGCACACATATATTCAGGATTCACTTTTCTCATGCCAAGACATTCAATGTGAACCATGTCCGAGCAACAGACTCAGTTCTTCTAATAGTCTCCAAACTGGATCATCAATGATCTAGGAGACTTTGATCAAACCATCAGTTCACTTACCCAACTATGAAACTAGAAGCTACTTATTTTGTTTTTTTTTTACCCCTTCCCACTCTGTCACCATGAGCTTCTCTAAGATAAAAAGTTCATTTGACTCAAAATACATCAATGACAATCAATCATTTCCAAATAAAATCCAACCTTGTAAGCATGTCATCTAAAACCCCGAATTAACAGGTCTTTGCCTTGTACTCTGTGTCTTCTCTAACATATCTGCCAAATAAATTACAATCGATTTTTGAAAACAACGCACAGATACTTCAACTTTGTGAAATATTTCTGGATAAGTTGATCTGTTGTTTTCTAGATATTAAGTTATCACTGAAATGTTTTGTCAAAAGCCATCTTTTTTGAAAAACCTATCAGCCCTCAGTGTATCTAAGCAAGATAGATTCTATGTTTATATGATATTTTATACTTGTCTCTAGTGAGTCAATATATGAGTAGTATTATGATCAATAATATAACTCATTTGCTACTAGAAACGGAGATAATATATTATTTGTTCAGAATTTATAACCTAGGACAATACCCAGGACACAACAAAGTCTTCAGTAATTATAGCTAAAGAATGAGGAAATACATGACCTCAAGAGCAAGAACCTGAGAAAGAGAGCAAGAAAGAGACATGGACCACAGATTTGATCCTGCATAATAGAGATATTGTCAACTTTTCATTACTATGTTTCTAACAATCTTCAGTTGAACTCATAGATTTTCTTTATCACTTATGTATGTTGGTCATTTGAAAAATGTTTTCCTTAGGTTATATATATACACACACATATAACTGCAAACCCAATATTTCTAAAACATGACACCTAAAAGACATTTCAAATGTACCATTACCAACGAGGTCTAGTCTTAATTTCAATAATTAGTTACACTGTCCTTCTACTTATCTGGGTCAAAATATTCAGAAACATTTGTAACTCATTTATTCTATATTACTTCAATATATCAAAACGATTTGTTTTATTATAGAAAAAGGGGCAGAAAGATTGTAAGAGCCAGAGGAACTGGGAGTTTAATCGATGTACACAAAAATCTTACCAGAACATCTGCCTAAATATTAGATTAATAAAGAAAACAGCACTAGGCATGCTAACATTATTGAGGAAAAGCCTACAAGGCCTCAACCCAGCACAAAGAACTAAGGGCAACTAAGGAATTATAAGACTTGAAGAAATATTCTCCCCTAACTGGTTACCCAATATCAAGTAGTCAGCCCTGAAAAACAAACGTAAGTGTAATATTATTCAGTCTGAGCAGGCTGTGTTTAAGATATAGATAGGTAGTTAGATAGATAAATAGATAGATATAGTTATGTCCTAAATATAAATATACACATATGCATGTGTGTGTATTTGTATATATATGTAGGTATAAACATAGATACATGCATGTAACAAAAATTAATAAAAAAAGGATCATGAATTTGAAAGTGAGCAAGGAGAAGTATATGGGAGGGGCATGAGAGAGGAACTGCAGAAATTATTAATTATGTTATAATCTCAGAAAATAAAATAAATAATAAAACATTTTAAAAGGAAAGTATAAGAAAAGAGGCTGTTTCAGTCTAGCTTATCTTTTTAAAATCTAAATATGATAATAATACAAGTTTTATTTGAGTATTTGGCACATCCTATAAGATACATTAATAACCTAGTTTTATTATTGTTTCTTCTAGTTAAGTCAGATGTTTTAAAATTGTTATGCATACAATGTGTTTGCTATTATTAATTTATGGTGATTTTTTTCTTAAGCATTATAATCTATAGGAACAGTTCACAGTATAGCATTAAATTAAAAATAAAATCTGCGAATGCAATTCCTAAGCAAGACAGTGGACAAAGATAATGCTAGCCAAAAAACATTCTATTGTATACTTATTACTTTATCTATATGTGTTTTATAAAATATGAAACAAATCAATCTCTCATGATCAAAATACATTTTGTCTTTATTTTCATAAACAAAATATCTGCCAGATCCATCTTTAAAACATAAACAGAGTTTTCTTGTTCAGGCAGCCCATCCTCATATTCCATTTAGAAAGAGCCTCCTAATCGATTTCTCTGCCCTATTCCATACTATCTTCAGTATATTTTCAATCTGGGATACAATGAGATTCATACAAATAAAGTAGATCATTTTAAACCTTTCTTCAAAATTTGCCAATGGCTTTCTAGCTAAGAGTAAATGTCAGGAGTCTTACAATAGTATAGACACTTGCAAGATCTGAAATCTTACCTTCACTTTCTTTCTGCTCTTATCTCCCAATTTTCCCTTACTTCTTATTCAGCCACTCCAGCTTCCTTGATGTTCTTTGTGATCTAAAGTCTTCTTTCTACCCATAGCTTTTGCATCTGTCACCTTTCTATCCAGAAATATCATCCCTGAGATATCAGCATTGCTAACTCCTTCACTTCTGTCAAGTTCTTATTAAGTACCACTTTATCAATGAGGCTTTCTGGACCATTGTGTACATTATATTTGAAACTTACAAATATAGTATTTGTTCTGCCAGAGATGAGATATCATCCGACACTAGGAATTGCCTCTTAACTCTGATACATGTTCATAGATAGCCAAGTTGTTCATTATACTAACCAGAAGATAAAAGAAACACAAACAAAAATGTATGCTTCCCTTTGCATGCTTATTATCTAATAGAGAAGTTTAACAAATGCGTGGCTTATTAAATCCTAATTCCACAATAGCTCTATTCTCTCTTCAGTGGTCCCTCTGCTTCCCAAATCAGCCCATCTTGTAGGATATGTAGCTACTCTAGGGTCCTCCAGTACCACGGACATAAGCGTATCTAAAGAGTTTTCTATTATACTGCCAACGTCAGTTATTTTTCTATATTTTCTTCCCTAGTTGACTATGAGTATCTTGTGGCTAGAAATGATAAGCTATTCCTTGCTGACTCTTCATCACCTGGCATGGCATTTGGCACACAATAGGACGTAAAATTCTTTGTGGCTGAATGAACCTTGCCATAGCTAGTCCCTCTCCCTTAAAGTCACCATAACATACACACTGAAACAAGAAAAAGCCTGAGCATCACTTTGGAAGCTAGAGGCAGTGAGAAGGCTCAGCAGGTAGACACACCTGTGCCAGGCCTGAGAACCTGTGGTTGATAACCAGATTCTGTAAGGTGGCAAGACAGAAGCAACTCCTGAGAGCTGTCGTACAACCTCCATATACGCATCACGGATTGTGTGCACATGTACTCACATGCCTAAATGCATATGCACAGAATTAAATGAACCAAAACAACACATGTGTTTATATCTAATACATCACAAAATACTAGTGGTTGTACTTTCCCCACCATCACTCAAACTCAATTATTTGCCTTCATAGTCATGATTTCCAACATACTTATAATTATTATTACGCCTAGTATAGGCTAGAAATGATACATCTGCTTGGGGATTTCCTCATCTGCATCCTTTCTTAACGCCATTTATTGATTTTCACTGGTCACAGGATAGGTTCTGCATCAGTTATTTTCTAAACAATATTCCAGTGTTAACTTGTCCCTACCCACTCATTCCAGCCAGTTGCAGTTGCCTTTATCTTAGATGCCAGTATTTAACATGATCTGTTCACTGGGCACACTTGCATTTGATGGCCTCTTCGTACCCAACCCCCTCTTCCTTATTTTTCTATTGATGCTCACTTACCGTTGTATCTTTGCTCATTTGACTTCATCTATGAAGGTCTCCTTGATCTCCATAATTAAGTACAATAATCCAATTATATGTAATATTAGTCTATGCACTTCCTTTATCCATAGCACTTTCATAATCAAACCTTCATGTATGTATTTACATGGCTGTTTTTTAAAATATATTTTATTAATTTATTACATAGTTGTTTTTAACATCAGCTTTTAAGCTCTTATTGAGAAAAGATATGTATGATTTTGTGAGCTTGGAACAATTCACCACACAGAAGGAGCCCAAGTATTTCTTTAACAACTGAATGAATACATATATAGAAAAACAATAAGAATTATGTAATGTACATATTTTTAACTTCAGGGATCTCATTCAATTCACTTTACAATCGTTAAGCCCTCACTCAATGTCAAGCACAACGCTATGTAGTCATAATATAAAGAGAGACAGAGATGTTTTCTGCCTTAGTACAACTTACAGGCTAATTTAATGAAAGGGTAGTTTTTTCCAACATTTTCCCTCAGAAAAACATATTTTCCACACCATTTTCCACACCAAAAATAAGATACCATTTTTATTCAATAGGTTGTCTGACACTATTTGATACTTTCTGTCAGTTTGTCTTACTCTATCTCAAGTTTTTTGTTGTTATTCTTTTTGGTTTTTTTTGTTTCTTTTTTTTTTTTTCCTTTCTGCTGTTGAGCTGATTTCATTCATGGTTCCTTCTAGGGTGTCTTGTCTTTCCTGACCAGCAGACTAACAATGGAGGCAGCAGCAGTGAGAGTCATACTAACAGAAGGATATGTAGTAAGAACTGTAAAGACAACAACATGAATAATTGGAATAGATTGTGTGTACCTTACCAGCTCAAACTCTCCCAGGTAAACACATACAAATAGGTGTAAAAGTAGTAATTTAGAGTGGTTCTGAATCCCCCCACCTCAGTTTGAAGTCGAATCATTCTTACTTTAAATACTGGGCTCCTTGCATTTTTCTTATCGTTCTGGTCTCTCAGTTCGCTTCTGGCTCTCTCCCTACTAATTGACTTTAATGTTTATGAATGAATTTTTGACATGATCTTGTATTCCACATAAATGTTAAGAAAAGCTGCAGGTTTTGAGGATGAAAACATTTTGGATTAGAAAATTGATTTACAAACTAATCAAGGGGATAAATAAGGAGCTTGCTAAGGTTAGTTCAAAAATTGTTCTCCTTTGATATGAATTCTGAGATTTATTGAAGAACATAAGCTAATAACTTCCAGAAAATATCAAAAACCTCATATACTTGCACAGTTTTGCCTGAATGACTTTTATAAATTAGATCCACAAAACTTTCTGAAGGCTTTACATTAATTTGACTTAAACATTTCAATTATAATGAAGACATTGATTAAGTTTGGCATATAAAAAGCCTCCAAGGCAAAACTCTGGACTAAGAAAGGCAACATAAAGTGGTAGGAAATGGGAGAAAGCAGCAACACATTGGAAAGAGTCAAATATGACCTGCTGCCATGTGGCATCTGGACTTGAGTTCTCTCATTTATAGAATGAGGAGCCCGGCCATCATTATCCTTATCAAAGTAGTTCTGAGTTATTTTCCACTCTTGATACTATGTCTTAACTTTCATGTGTTCCTGAGTTAATCAAAAGTTTAGGGTTGGGGGAATGGCTCCACGGGCATAGTGTTTCTCCTAAAAGCATAAAGACATGAGTTCAAATCCTAAGAACTAATGTTAAGTCAAGCTTGTGACTCTAGTGTTCCTAATATGAGATAGGCAGCAGAGACAGGGGATCAAGCCAGATATCCTGGCACATTCAGTACAGCAGCAAAGAACAAAGACTCTGCCTCAAAGCAAGGTAAAGGGTGAAGACTAACACCCAATTTGAAGACTAATGACCTCCACATGTGTACCATGGTACATACACACCAGAACACACACATATATGCACAAGTACATCATACATACATACACATCAAAATATTAAGTGTATATGGCTATAATTCCAAGCAATTATAAATTTGTTTTTAAAAAGCATTAAATAATTAAGCAAGACACACTTATGTGTTCTTCTGCAGAATGTAAAAAATGGTACTGCCTCTCTCAAACATCTTCTCTAGTCCTTTCCACAAGATAGACTTACTGGGCCACTTACTATGGTTACACATATCTAAATATTCTCCCCAAAGCAATGTAATATCAAATACTATAGAGCACTGTTAGAGTAGAAATCCTGAGAAAATTTCCCTTGAAGTGAGTTAAACTAAGATAATTTAAGAAAAAAGAATGTGTAAGTCAAAAAAGACAAAAGACAAGCCTTCTGGATTCGTGTGTGCGTGTGTGTGTGTGTGTGTGTGTGTGTGTTTCTGGGTGTCTATGTGTACGTATGTATATATAAATAAATGTACCTGTTTACAGTTGTAATAGCTTTGAGTTAGGAAGCAGGTCACTGATGTCCAAAAGCTGGATCTGTTTTACTAGTGAGGAAAAATCATAACAAGTTATGGTATGTGTTTCCTAATAGGTCAGTGACAGGACATGTTCTTCCTTATGATCAAGGTCTTTCTGTTATCATGTATACTTCTAATAACACATCTTGATATCTTCAAATATAATCTCCTGGCTTCACTTAGACTTTAAACTTGAGAATATAAAAATCATGATCTTAAAAATCAAAAATCAGTCTTCAAATTCCATTCCATCCCTCCGTAGCTGTGTGTTCTAGCAAAGTACGGAATCTTGTTGATTCTTGATGTCCTCACTAAAAGGTAGTAAAGCCTACTTTACCAATGTTGTGTGAATTAGTCACTGAATGAGATGAAGAACTATAATAGCAGTTATTCTTCATTATGAATCAATTGTGTACCAGGATTTATGATCTTTTCCTTGTTAAAACTTAGGGAGTTGACCTCCTCTTGGTTGGGAATAAAAAGGGTTCAAAAGTAGAAGCTACTAGTTCAGGCAAGTGTTCAGCAAGGATTGAGCATCTTAGTAGCAATTTGTGTGTGCCCACCATAAGAGAGTGGCAGAAACCAAAGAACAATCCTGTCCAGAAGGCTTTTATACAATAGATAGCATATGCAGCAGCATACTTTTACAATTTGATTTTTTTGTATTACAATGTAAAAGGCCCGTGATGCTGATAGAATTCCAAAGGAAGCACTGAGTCATTTGTCTTTAAATGGGGAGCTAAAAAAAATCCCACTTTCCTTGCTGTGTGGTGCTAGGTAAGATGAGAACCTCTCCAGTATGAATTTTCTTTACCTATAAATTGGGAACTGTACCGCTCAGGGCATGGCAAAGGCTAGAAACAATGTCTGTTTGGTGACTAATAGGTCCACAGCTTATCTAATAGTGGCCGGATTTTAGCATGAGCTAAGTTATATTTCTCTAGCTCTAAAGAATCAAATGTCAGCTAAATACAGAAACTTACCCCACATTTCAGCAAAATGAAGGTACAAATATCATGCTTGATATTTAGCAATTTGATGAGCTTTGGAAAAATCATAACAAATGACTTTCTTGCACGTCATGAGTCTTACGAAGATGTGTAACATAGGGCCCAGGAGCTGCAGTTTGCATTGATCTCCTATAGCAATCATCAGTTGTCCACACAATTTAGTGCTTCATTGTATCCTGCCCTATACACCATGCAGACAACTCCAAAATTTATATCTTTAGCCCACATTTTTCCCTGAATGCCAGACTCATATATCTAACTGTCTACTCAATGCTCTCTAAAACAAGTCTAGTAGGTATCTCAAATAAAACATGGCTAACAAAGAATTCTTAAAACTTTCCACAAATTCTAGCTTTTTCCAGTCTTCCTCATTTCAGCAAAATACACTATTGTCCATCCTATTACTGAAATGAACGAAAAACAAACAAACTAACCAAAGACAGAAGAACCCCACACAAATCAACATGAGAAATATAGTCATTCCTATATCTTTAAAACCTTTTGAATCTGCAGTTTCTTGTATATCTGTTATTATGCCTTTAGTTCAAGCCTTCATTATCATATGCCCTTCTCTCTGAAATATTTCATCTGCTGCTCTTCATCTAGATGGCTTTTTCATACTATCCAGTATTCAACTTATATATTATTGTGGTTTAAAGAAATAGTCCCCCAACCTCAGGTTACTATGTTTCCTTTTTTTAATGGGTTACGTGGATTGAAAACTCAAGACCTGGGCATGTAAGGCAAGCACTATATTATCGAGCCATATATTCCCAGGACTATAGTTTAGATTCCCAGACCCTATGCTTAAAAAAAAATCTTAGCAGGAGGGGCAGTCACCTCTAATCTCAATACTCTGGAGACAGACATAAAATCCCCAAGGCAAACTGGCTATCTAGACTCACAAGGAGAGCTTCAGGTCCATGACTAAACTTTGCCTCAGGAAATAACGTAGACAATGATTGACAAGAACAAGCTTGAGTCTCCACACAAATGCTCAGAGACACGTAGACAAATATGCAGACATGCATACACACTACAGACACATAAACACAGAGAACATTAAACTCACTACTTTGATAATCATAGCATTTAATAATATGTATTAACTTGCCCTAAGATGTTCTTTTCACATTGTAGGCTATGTACTAGTCAGGAGCTAAGTTCAATTGAATGATAAAAATAATTTTATTCATATAATATGCAAATATAAAAATAATAAATGTTTGATCTTTGTAGGAAAGAATCTATGTGGTTAAATTTCTATTTCTGAATAGGGTCTGATATATCCAAAGCTAGCCTCAAAATTGCTATGTAGCTAAAGGTGCTCCCAAAGTGTAGGGATTACAGGCCTGTGCTAACATGCTTAGTTTATATAGTACTGGGAATTGAACTCAGGATATTGTACATACTAAGACAATATTCTACCAACTGAACTACATTATCTGCCTACTGAAATATCTTTATTCAGAATAAGTTGAAAAACATTTCTTATACAGCTATCATGGCAGGGTTAATGGTGAGTCTATGGCATCTTAACTATTGCAAGTGGGCAAATCACAAGTGGGGGATGATCCAAAACCATGTCAACATCGTTGTTACTGCTATTTTTGTCTCTTACCACAACCTAGATAGAGCCATCATGTAAATGACTACTATAGTCCAGACACATAAGTGAGTAAATGCCTAAGCTAGGTAATAAGGTCAAAGAGGTGTGGCCTAGAAAAAAATCAACTTTTTTTCCCCTACAGACCTGGGCCCATGCAGCACATTTAGACTCCTGCATCAGGCAGTGACCAGTTGCTCCTCCATATCGCCAGTAAAAGACAGTGCCAAATCAGAGACACTTAGGCTATAAAATATGCTTGGTACAAAGAAATGATTTATAGATTCAAACTGATGGATTATCTTCTATTTGACAGCCAAAAGAGGACATTTAACTGCCTTTATAAACCACTAGGGATGAATCATAATGACATAAGGGACTGCTAGATAGGAAAGGACCATACTACTCAGCATGCTTGTCTTCAGGACTCGTTGTCATCTCAGCTTTCTCTCAGCAGACTCTGCTCTTGCCTCACACATCGTCAAATGTCTTTGCTGGTTGCAAAACTGCATTTATACGAACAACAATATTTTCTCTGACCGTCTTAATTGACAAATTACTTCACATGATTGCGTCTCCTCGGATGAAGTAGTGTGGCTCTAAGTACTTATCTATGTACCATTTTGCTTGAATATTGCATAGTCCCTAGTTAACGTCTTTGTTTTTAGAATGTATCTGTAACTGAAGCATTCCAGTAATAGTAACCATTTGTATTAGACTAAGTGTTGGACTCCTTTCTTGTGGTAAAATTGTTACAAAGTCACCTTTTCAAGGTTTCCGGGAATGATGATGACAGTGAAAATAGACACTTTAAGGATATCACTGTAAGTTACCTATTAATTCCCAAGCACAATTATCTGCATTTCTAATGTTGTTTTCTTCACCTCAACCTAGCAAAATATTAGCATTTTCAATAAGAGATAAAACCTTGAGTTTCAACAAATAAGTTCATTCTTTCAAACTGACACAACAACTACTAGATTCTGAGTTTGCATAATAGGTTTCGTGTTCTGAAAAAGGGACCATGGAGCAAATCAAGGTGTGCATATGTGATTAGTATTATTTCCTCTAGACAGTTTGCTCAGCATAAGATTTTTCTTTCTTCTTATAGATCATCTATTCTGTTCAAATCAGATCACATTATTAAGAGCTCCAGGTAGTTCTACAAGCATCAAGTAATAGAAGGGCCTCCAGCTCTGTGAAAACAACAATCACCAGAGTTTTTTATTGCAAAGGTATCATTCAGTTACTATAGAACTCTGAGAAATTTATTCTCCACATTTCAATTGTTGTGCCTGTAAATTAAAAGCAAGATGGCATACATTACATGTTCTTTTTATTAAATATTTTTATGTTTTACACATACGTTTATATTAATACACATGTATAAAATAAACTACCTACAGCAAGAAGAACTATGACACAATCAGGAATTATACAAATATTACATTCTTAGTGCTTTGGCTATTTGTATTTAACAGCCTTGTAGAAAACAAATATGTCTGTCAGATATATTGGGCCAGAATGCGGAAGAAGATGCTCCAACATTATAGAGAGTTTTGGATGACTGTTTAGGTAGCAAACTGTCTCTGTCATCTTCTCATTTGGAAAGTTACATGATCTTTTTTATTGATGAGCTCATGTACACAAACATACACACGAGAGAGAGAGAGAGAGAGAGAGAGAGAGAGAGAGAGAGAATGTTTGTAGAACCATAATTATATGTTGTACTGAAGTGTTACAGTGACTCTCTAGAGAGCAGCAAGTTTTGGAGTATCTAAAAAAAATACAACGGCAAATATGGACAAAGAGGAACTCTGGGACAATTATAAATTATCATCAGACAGAGCCATGAAAACCTGCCTTGAGAAAGAAACAGGTGACTTCAATACAAGTCTGTAGAGGCCTCACAAATTACAGAAGTACGAAATGTCTATAAGCAGTGAGCGTGGAAAGCATGGAGCAGGCAGAAAAGGAGAGAGGAAAACAATTAGGGACATTTACTTAACACAGTCACATGCAGGGGATCTCTAGGTAGCTTGCAAGAGCATGCTTAAAGAGCAACTTGGCCAACAAATATGGAATAAAATCTTGGCTCCCCTGCTTACTAGTTATGTTACCAAGGCAAGTATCTTATTTTCTTTTCTATTGTTGATTTATTCATTTTGCATGCCAATCGTAGCCCCCTCCCTACCTTATTCTTTCTCATGCCTCCTTTTCATTGTCAAAGTAGAGAAAAATCTCACCGGTGCTAAAAGTTGTTGTGAGCTCTGAGTAGATGTGTTATAAATGTATGACTCTACAAATGGGAGTTCTCTGAGCAGCTCCTCCACTCTACTAGATCTGGTCCATGGCTAGTCTCCTTCTACACAAAAGCCCCAGCTTTCTGTAGTACAGAAGGGTTGCTTGGTAGACAATTGTCTGCTTTCTTAAACCAATGTTTTCAAGTTCGGTGAAGCAAGGTAGATATTTTTACAACTAAACACAATGGACCTAGGAAAAATTTATTTCTGTGGCTATTACTGTCTACACACCTAGTAATCAAAATGCAACCCCCTTTAAAAATATGTTATTAATTTATTCTTGTTACATCTCAATGGTTATCCCATCGCTTGTATCCTCCCATTCCTCCTTTCCTCCCATTTCCCCTTACTCCCCTCCCCTTTGACTTTGAATGAGTGGGACCTCTTCCTCCTGTATCCGACTTTACCACTTCTGTGATGTCAGAGAAGCCAGCCAGGGGAGTCACTGAGAACTCCTGGTGCTAGAGGATTACCAGTAGACCGGAACTGACAAGGATTCGACTGACGCATTTGTCGGGGCCTGTTGTCGTGTCTTCTAACACTTTGACCCCACTTCTTACCTGCGATCCTGCATATCTGCTTGTGAAAAGCAGCCCACAGGAATGAGTACGTTCATAGCCTCTGGTTTTAGAGAAAAACAAGCCTGCCTTTCTGCTGCTGGGATAGTTAACAGCCCTCATTTATCTCCCTGCGGGGCATAGAAACAAGACACAAACATTTTCTTAGCACAGAGACTGGTGATCTCTTTGACCCTGGCTGTCACCATCAGGGTTAACAGATAGTTTGATGTCATAGGTTAGGACACATTGAAGGAAATATGAGAGAAGAGAGAGATACAATAAGAGTGATGACGGGAAAAGGGGGTAGAATCACTCTTTAGCCTGGCACCCCTAGCCCTTCTTTCCATAATTCTAAGCAGGCTTTCCCCCTCTGGTCCCGCAAGGTCAACAATAGGGTTGGCCCTGTTTCTAGAGGGAACAACTGGACACCTACAGACAAAGAATCGAATCGTGGCACTCTGAGAAAGGAAGGCTCCCACAGGCCCTGAAGAGTTGCCAGAATTTCCCACCAGTAGTCAGACATGCAAGTTACAGTAGGAAGAATATCTATTAAACAGTAAATAAGCTAGTTGAGAAGAAAAACACTTTTGGCTCTTATCACTCACAAAATACTAAACTCACTGAGGTACTAGAGTAGGTGGTAGCACCAAGGAAGGGTCTGAGGGAATGGCCTAGACAGGAGCTAGACCTTCAGAACACATTGAAAACACGAGTGTGACACCAGCCAGAGTGTGCTGTGGGGGAATAAAAGGCTAGAGTTCCTCAGAAAGGGAGAGGGAGGTTTAAGAGGAAAGTCCTGGGGCTGGTGCAAGCCCAGTTTGGGTCCTAGGCTTTCTGCTCTTGTGACTGTGCAAAAGAACAACCCATTACCAAAATGCACACTCAGTCATGTGAAAGTTCCCTTAGTGCCACCAAGAAGTACTGATTGCTGGAGTCTTTCCTAATTAAGTCACAGAAAAGGTACACATGAGATCCACTTTTGTGTGATAATCAGGACACTTGTGTTCAGCTCATGGCAACTGGGGGCCCAGGGAGCACATGGAGGAGCAAGAACAGCTGCCCGTAATTTGTTTCCTTTGGTGCTTCCTATCACACTGCTTTGGGGGCAAATCTAAAGGTAGATATTTTATCCCCAGGGATTTCAGTTCATCTGTAACACTCAAGACCAACATGCTCCATCATCTAAAATGCTTTGCTATGCCATGTAAGGTAATCAATTCATCAATATTCCTTCTGTAGTATTACATCTATAATGTGTGCTCGTTCACTCTCCAGTTGGATTGACCACTCTATTATATACGGTGACTGGGACAGTTAGTGAGTACAATTCTGACCTTGTCTCTTGTGTTCTCTTCAACACTCTCTGGGATGTAAAAACTTCCCCCAGTTACTACTAGAGATGGAAATATATCCTGAGCCAGCTACATAGTAGCTTGTTTAAAGTCCTATTGAGCATGCCAGATACTGGGGAACACTCCTTTAATCTCAGCCCTCTGAAGGAACAGCTAGGTGGATCCCTGTGAGCTGAAAGCCAGCACGATCTACGTAGCAAGTTCCATGCCAGCTAGGGCTACAAATGAGAGACCCTTTCCAAACGAAAATGAAACAAAACCAAGTCCTACTGGACAAAATTGCTCAAGGCAAGAACACAAATGAACAATTACAAAATTCAATTTCGCCCACAACCACAGTTTGTGGGCTCCACAGAACGCATTGTAATTCGGGAATTTCCACATAAAAATATAGGAAAAAAATATAGACTCCTTGCGTTTCTTTACAAAAAGTTCAGCGAACCTAGCCTTAGTGGACCCTACTTTCATTTAATAGCAGTATGTTGCAGTTTTCTGTTCCCTATTGCTTGGGATATTGGTCTACCTCATTCATATATAGGACTTGTCTGGATGCTAGAAGCATTTGAGAATTCACTGGGTATGGGGGTTGTAATTATTGTTTGGATCCAGCCACCCACATGCTTTTCCTTTTATTTAGTATTTGCATATTCACCAGAGAACCAGTTCATAGAGTTTGTTTCCTAAATGGGCAATGCCCATTTCCAAAAGGCTCCACAAAAGTATTTGTTTATGAACGATTCACCAGGTGAACAAGTCAATTCATATTGGATTTCTCCTTTTGTTCATTTTTAGAAATCTCAGTCATTCATGTCTCTCTTCAGCCTTCTTAGAGCAGACCTCTTCTCACCCCAGGGACCCCAGTCCATTATCTTGCTCACCTTCTCCCATTCCTTTCCTACTTCTTCCATTATCACCTGATCTGCATTTTCACCTTCAAAGATCCAAATCTCCTGTCTCATCTGCTTACTTCAACTAGGCCTCTGCACATGTTCAGCGTGAGAATAAAGGGGGGAATTCTACAAAATAGCAAACAGCCACCTAAAATATCTGTGGGAAATAAAACTGTTAGCTGTGGGCATATTGAGGAAATAATCTAAACTTGCTATTTGTGTATGTTTTCTGTTCTGTCTTATTATTCATATGCAGCTTCAAAGGAAATACAAAGAAATTTATAATAATGTTCTACAAGAATGCTGTGATTTATATAATAAATGTGTTTCAGGGAGTCGCATTTTAGACAAATCCCATTTTGACACAATAAGAAAGCTATTTAGGGAAATATTATGGGAAATGTTTTATATAGGAAATCATTTTGTTATCAAAGGTTAATTCTCTAACTTATCATTTTTTTAAATATCTGGACCTTTTAAAACTTGATCTACCTAAATTAACCAGCACTTAACATTTGTTTTATTGAAGACATGTTTCTTAGATTCATAAATTTTAAAAGAACAGTTGGGAAAATGACTTTTAAAATTGATAATCTTATAAAACATGTACACCCGGAACACACCATCTTACCTACATCTACTTGATTTTATAATTAACAAATAATATTGTTTCCATATTAAAATTTTTGCCCTTGTCTCTATTCTAGTACATTCAAAAAAGTATGAGTAGAGTTTTTATGTGATGCCAGCCTTGGATTTTGAATGATGAGAAGAAAATCATTGTAATTGCTTCCATAATGCAGAATGAACACAATACTACAAAAAAAGAGCCACTTTCATATATCAACTCGAACTTGTATGCCTAGAAGCCATTTTGCTTATAAATGAAGAATAACATTTAAACTCTTTAAGTAAATATATATACATATATATCTTTTTATCTTCTCACATGATGGACTAGCAGTTACTGACCTGGAAATAATGGTGAAAGAAATTCTGAATGATTTTTCTGGCTTTCAGCTTTTTTTTTGGGGGGGGGGGACCTGTTGCACATAGTAAATTTTTAAGTGAATAAATAACTACTTTCATTGATTGAAGTTGCTTTGTCCATATATTCCCTTGCCATGTTTTCTTTGGTAATCAACCACCTGAGTTGTCATGACCATTCTTAAGAGCTGAAAGGAAATGATTTGTGAGAATATATTTATAGTATATATGTAGACTACAACATATTCCCAAAGAAATCAAATCTATAGCCTTGTCCTTTTTTATTAACTACCATCCTCTCTTATATCCTTTTCTTTCAAAGTATTCTTGATCCTTGAAAGGTATAAAACAGAGGTGCTGCAACAAAGAGGTTAATTGTGCTACTGATGTACTAAATTCGAATCTTGTGGAAGGATCTTGGAAACTGGGTTTGAAGATTCTCATATTTAGCCTTTCTGGTCCATTCCACACGACTCTGATACATAATAACTTTTGAGAACCTCTTCACGGTAGCCAATGAAATATTAAACCCATAGTTTAATTATTGAAAACCTCAGCATGTGTAAATTAAAGTGATACATATGCACAACATAAGCAAACCTACTTCTGTTTTCCTAGGATCTCAAATGAAACTAAAGACACAAATTGTTCTAACCAAAATCCATTAAATGAGACTGTAAAGGAGGCTTGGTGCCTGTTTTATTAGAGTCCAACTTAGAACTAAGCCAAATACTATAAAGTCATAACATTTAATAAATGATTGCCAAACTCAGAGCTTAGCATGGATCTGATAAGAATCTGTGGTTATGGTCAAAGTGACCATGTCTTGGTCACTTATTAATGATAAGTCTGTGATTGAATCTTCCGCCATGAATGTGTCATGGAGCTTCAGTTCATGGTGAAGAATTCAGAAACTAATCAACTGCAGATCTTTGTTACTTAGAATTAGTCCAACATTGTAGTTATTTTGAAAACTCACACAGAGAAAGACCATAAAATTCTACTCTGAAAAACTATTTCAACTTTTACAGAAGGTGTTGTTTAAATTGAAACTAAGAAATAAACTATCATTTATTAAGACAGAATGTGAACTAGTGAATTGAAAGCTGGGGATCAAAAATTTACCTGAACATGTGAGCTGTACCTCTGATTACAGAGAATATCAAGTCATCTGATTTTAATACTAGCCCTAAAAGATCAGGAAGAGATAGACAAAAGTGATTGTTTAAATAAATCACTTAAATTTAGCAAAGGTATGTTTTAATTAGTCAACTGGATGATATCAACATTAAGTAATTAAATAGGTAATGCTTAAGTGCACTACTTTTAAGTCAGTCTGAATGCCAAGTCCTCAATGCTACAAAATCCAAAATTATTGAGTACCAAGATGATGCCACAGAAAGGTCTAAACCTAACATCATATAATGGATTATAAGAAAATATAATCTCAAATTACTGAAAGGTTGTTTTATAAGGTATTTACATAACATGAATTAATTTTACATTTATTACTACATCTCATTTTCAAACTGTCTCATTTTTATATGTAAATATATAAAAAAAAACAAAAAACAGCAACAACAACAACAACAAAAACTCCTGAACTATGAATCATTTCTGGTCCCAAGAATTTTATATAAGAACCATTAAACTTGTTAACAGGCAAATTAACCAAGAATTTCAGATGAAGAACAACAACAACAAAAAAGTGAGTTGTTGTCATACTGTCTCTTGAAGTGTACCACACCTATTGTGAGAAATATTATCAGAGTTTCAAGTTTCCATCCTATGTTACTGAAAATTAATAAGGAAAATATCTATCAGGTAAGAGTGTTCTGAGATTGCTCCTTTGGATTCCTATTCATTTGTTCTCATTCCTCCTTGGAGAGTCTTTGTCTAAGTACCTTAACTTATAAAGAATTTTGTGTAAATGAAGTTCAACAGATTTCATTCCAAAATCCCAATGGCACCCCAATCTAAAAGCAGCTTTCACTTACATAGAGATTCTACACATGAGTGAAGTCAATATCTAGGAATGATTCCAGTATGTCTTTTCAGAGCTCTACACTCACAATCAGCAGCAGATGGAAGAATTGGAATGTTTCATAACAGCAGAGAACACATAGGCAGCCAATGAGCCTATTCACACACATTCCACATATATGTTTTGTTCAGTATAACTTATTAATAGTGATATTTCCAATAGCTTGATTTGCTGCCAATTCCAAAAATCACAGGAGGTAGTCTCATAGAACGAAACTCTTCCTCGCCAAATCAAGTACTTAATATAGTATTTATCACACACACAGGTAGGAAAGCTCCTACCTGTAACTTTCAATTCTGTTGTTCTTCTTACAAGTTTTCCTTCATATTTAAGTTCACATGTGTAATTTCCTCCATCTTCTTCTTGAACTTCTTGGATGAGAAGAGCGTTTCCCTTCTGTATTATTATGCTTCTCCACATTTTTGGCTTGCACTCCTGCAGGGAAAATAGTTGTAAGTGAAAAATAAATATTCACACTCCTAAGACTTAGAATTGGCAAGGTAAAATTGCATTGTTGTATCCTTCCACATAGTCTTCCAAATGTGTAACTAAAAAGTTTAAACACTGTCCAAGCAATATCATAGATGCATATTATTGTGTCCAGTTCAAATATCATTACTTACAACATCAAAATTCACATTAGAATCCTGTCTCTGAAAGCAAGAGGACTTGAGAGGTACTAACCAAAAACAGAAATACATACAAGCTTACCAAATGCAGAGTTACATAGAGTAATGTTAGTGTTGTTAAATATTATTTTAATGGCATGTCTCTCTAACTAATACAGGTCTTTCCTAATAGTCCCAAGGGACTATGGTTTATTTAGCCATGTAACATACTTGATGGGACTCTGGAATGTCACTGAACATTTATAAAAGGCTTTTATATTAGCAATGAAGTTTATAAGTATTTCATTAGATATTCTCTATTGTAAAAACAAACCAAAAACCAACCAAACAAACAAAATACTGATATCTCAGAATTTCCTTTTTTTGTGGTCCAGAGAAACAGAAGGAAATCTAAGGAAAAGCTCAGCATTTCCTCAGAAACACAGAAAATGAAGATGTGTTTGTTATAGTAACAGCATAGAGGACTCAACTTACTTTGTGAGTTTATTGATACATGATGAGAGAAGAAAACTTTAGTTTTGAAACAAATCCTCTTTTCCTTCAGATCTGAAAGTGGGGGAATCTTGCTACTACTTTGGACTTCCCAAGAAAGGAATGGACAATGTTTTTCCAGTAAGTGGCAAGTATATATCAATCAAGTATATAAGAATATTCAGGCAAGTAGCTTTGATTTGAGAATTTTCCCAAATTACTTTTATGTATTGCTGCAAGTCTCTCTACTTCCAAGTGGAAATTTTCAGCCAAATTGATAGCCAGACATTGTACAAATATTAATGAAAACATAATGAGTAGCTATACAGGAGAACTGAAGAGTTCAGACAAAATTATTTCATCGTCATCATTCTGTCAGTTGAGGCAATAATAAAATTGAATACAAAGTAGATTATGGGGACAATAGTTGAAAGTACTTTTGCATCTGACCCACTGTAGTGGATGTAACATCTGCATCTACTCTTCTTTACCCCAACATTCCTTCTACATATCTCAAGCTCTCACAAATGTTGGAATATGTGTTGACTCTCAATCCCCAGCTGTGAGTGCCTGTAAATGTTTATAAATTATTTGTGAGAGCAAGTACACATTTATTAGATTTTCACTATAATTTTTTTCTGTTAGCAGGAGATTTGGTGAGAAAGCACAAAAATTGGCACTTAGGTTCACAGGTATACTATTCAATAGAGACGTTCAGTACAACTATCCAAACACATTTTCATAGAGTAAATAAAAGTAGTAGAACAGAGGACATCTAGATGTAAGACTGCTTTCCTCCCCAGAGTCTTTCTGAAGAACAGTTAAGAGTCTGTCTGAAATTATATTACATACCATGTCTGGCAAAGGTTTATCACCTATATGAGATTTGCTTCTGAGCTAAACCTTGGGATATAATGTTTCTGGGAAAATGAAGAAAAGTCTAAACAGAGAGGAAAAAATCAGCCCAGCTGCCACTAACGTCATACAACAATAATCCACAATTATTTTCGCATTGCTTCCAACACTGATAGCCTCAGATTTCTAAAGAATCATTTTGAAGGTCATTAAACAAAAATATGGTCCCTCTGGGCATTTTGAGAGGAAAGGAAAATGAAAACTGAGCTGTTGCGCTCTCACATAGTGGAGGTGGGGGCCAGCAAAAGCCCACACACTTATTTTATTCAAAGATAAATGGCCTCATTTTCTAATGTCATTTTGGGGGAAATCCATATGTAATTAGTTACAACTACTTTTACATTCACTGACCGCAGTTCCACCCACCCATGCAGGAAATAAAAACTAAAATATGTAGTGGACTAAAACAAAACAAAACAAAACAAAAAAACAAAAAAACCAGTTTCTGATAAATAGCCTAGAGTTTTTACAGTCCTTTGAGATAAATCTAGACAGTCTTGTGTATTTTCTTTTTTTTTTCTTCATGTATTTATTTATTTCTCTTGTGTACGTTCTAACTTGCCATTTAGACATATAAATGCCTCCTTTCATCCAACTTGTGAAAATGAACTCAGGTCATCTTCATTCCTCTCCAGGCCACATGGTAAAGTTGAAACAGAAAACTAGGTTTGGATGAACATATCTCCAGGTTGAAATGCAGGGTTTACCCAACTTCCTTAAGCCTCAGTTCTGCACTTTCTACTATGGGGATAATATTAAGTACCATCTGCTTTGCTATGACCCAGAGGCAGGGGTTTTATCCACCACAATTCTAAGGCTGGATCGATAGTATCTCCCTAGAAACTCTTGTTCTGTTTAATAAACAATGGTGCTAATGGACTAATCAGATAAAAATGCATCCTCACTAATTGGTTAACTATCTGCCAGCCCCAAAATACTTCAGTTGCGTGAATATGTGCAGCTCCTTAGAGGGCACTCTAACACTAGTCTTAGCGGGTGGGTGGAGGAACTGAATTGACTGGAGGAACCTTTAAAAAGCATCTTTACCATCATTCGTATATGTCTGCTCCCATGTACCCACCATTCACAAAGTTACTTTGTTAGTTGTCTACCTAGGTCTATATAATTATATAGAATTGCAGATATTTTCTAGGCCTTTATTCTGCTTATTTGAATTATTTCTTCTCTAACTTACTGTCTGCTAAACTTAGTGATGTCACTACATCACTTCTATCCCCTACTTGCCACACTTTACTGTCTCATTCCCTGGCTCATTGTGACAGACCATTGAGTGAAAATGTTTGAAGTGTACAGATCAAGTCTTGGAAATTGTTGTTCTTCTAAGAATAGTTGGTAAATCCACCAAAGAATCATCAACTAAAAATTCAGGAATATTTACATTTACTTTCTCTGCTATGGATTGGTCATAGTTTTTGAAATAACCTGCAACAATGTGAATACGTTGCTAAAGGTCATGCTTATCGAAATTGTCTCCCTGTAGCTCCTTAACCTCCAGCTTCATTGTCTAGTTTCGCTACCCCTACATAGAGCAGGTTCTTTCAAGATATCCTTGCACAATCAACATAATTCCAGTCTATAAGCCTCAGTTTCATTCCCTTTTGACCCCTCTTTGGACACAGATATCCCAGGCAAGCAATTGCCGGACTGGGAGACTTGAATGCACAAAAGAGACATTTGTTGACATAGTCTCTTTATATTAACCTGTGGCCTGTCTCATGTGGACGTTAGAGGTCTTGTCTTGAAGTATTCACCACTGTGTTCATAATGCCCTTACGAGATATCATCCTCACACTCGTGGAAGTTTTTTAATCCATTGGTTATGGTGGTCATGGTTAATTTACTGTGATTCAGAACATACAATTTATTCCTCTCAGCCACAAGATCAGGGTGGTTGATTTAAATATTTCACCTGATTCGGAGGATTAATCTCAAAGCAGCTGTATGGACAAAGGCCAGTCATTAAGTTCGGATTGCCAAATCATTTATATCTGAATACCTAACCCCCACCCCTAGGACCACTTCTCCCCTTTCACCCAAGGCATCTATACATCTGGTAAATAGTCTTCAGGGAACCCACATTTTCTGACATATGAAAATAGAAAGATGGCTACGATCACCATAATTATAAACTAGGAATGAACATCAACTTTATCAGCTATACCTCTAACCTACCTCCAAAATATAAAATACCTCTCCAAGGAGTCTTTTTCTTTCAATGTTCTAAAGTTCGAATCATATCTTCATTCCAAATGTTGGTATTAACAGCCCACAGTCATGAAGACTTAAAGTTCTAGACTTCAGTACTTGAATAAGAATACAAGCCTTTTGTTTCTGAGCAGTTGCTGCATCTATTCTTTAAGTAGGGGTAATAATATTTATTAATATAATAAAGATTAAATGAGCTAATGCATATAAATACCCTATATTATAACATCTCATGCTAAAACTGTGCAATAAATATTAACTCTTATTGTATCACTGTTAACACTGTAGTTTTTTTTAGTTGTATAGAATTAACGTGACTAACATTTCTACAGGACACTAGAAATAACATGCTAAGCAGTTCTAGTTCTAGAGCTGGCATCATCTTTTTCAGTCTGTCATGAAAGGGAGTTTAAAGTCATCCCTATCATTCTTAGGAAAAGAAAACAGCTAAACCACCTGAAGCCCAGCAGTTCTCAGACTACTAGGACAGTTGATGTCATGGAGGAAACCTCCACCCCAAGAATGGAACAACAGAAAATCATAGCTGTTTAGGGAACAGTAACTAGAGTGAGTGACTGGACACTATAGCCTTCCACTTTGAATTGTACAAAAAATAGCCCCTCTTACACTTATAGCCTTCCTTTTTTGATAGTGAAATATAAGAATAAAGCTCTTTCTCGAGACAAAGCTCACTAAAATGCTGAGACCCAATCATAAGTCACAGAACACTTCCCCTGCTTCATACTATACTGGGAAAATGATAAGGTTCCTGTATAATAAATCAGAATCATGGAACCAGTCAGATGATTCCACAGATAATCATATTTGCCACCAAGCCTGTTGATCTGAGTTCAATCTTAAGGAATCATATGGTAGAAGGAGGAAATCAGCTTCCACAAACCATCTTATGATCTCCACACATATGTGCTATAGTGTGTACACTGCAAAATAAATAATAAATAGATAAATAAATAAATAAACAAATCAGATTGATTTCCAAAGTAGTTGTACAAGTTTTGACTCCCACTAGCAATGGAGAAGTGTTCCCCTTTTGCTACACCCTGCCAGCATGTGCTGTCACTTGAGATTTTTATCTTAGCCACTCTGATAGGTATAAAATGGAATCTCAGAGTCATTTTGATTTGTATTTTCCTGATGACCAGGGAAGTTGAGCACTCACTTATAAGTATATTTTAGCCATATAGTACAGGATAAACATACTACAATGCACAGACCCAAAGAAGATAAGTAACAAGGAGGATCCAAGGAAGCATGCTTAAATTTCACTCATAAGCAGAAATAGAATAGACTGAGGTAGTGGTTGAAGAGAGGGAACAAGGTAGGACAGAGAGTGCAGAGAGAAATGAGGGCAGGTATTAAACCTAGAGAATGCGAGAAGAAAGCAAGTATGTAGAGAAAAGAGAAACTGTGGGTAGGGGAATTCTGTGACAAGCTGGAGACCTACATCAGGGTAGGCTACTAGGGGGATATGAGGGTGACATTAGCAGAAACTCCTAGTAGCAAGGGCCATAGAGATTGAAAAAGGACACCCTCTAACTAGATAAGTCTCTGAGTAGAGGGAAAACACCAACCCACCCACAAAAACGTCAACCCAATATTTACCTTGCGTACAAGATGTGCAGGGATAAAGACAAGCAAACAGAACAGAGATTGAGGGAATGTCCAAGTAATGCCTGCCCCACCCAAAACCCACCCCATGGGAAAGAGGCAGCCCCTGACACTATTAAGGATACTCTGCTATGTTTGCAGAGAGGAGCTTTGTAGAGTTGTCTTCTGAAAGGTACCACCCAGCAGCACTTCAAAACAGATGCTGATCTTTTATTATACAAGATTGTTTCAGCTATTTTGTTTTTTTTCCATATGAAGTTCAGAATTGAACTTTCAATGTCTTTAAAAAATTGTGTAGGTATTTTGATAGGGATTGCATTGAATCTGTAAATTGCTTTTGGTAAGATGGCCATTTTTACTATGTTATTTCTCCCGATCCATGAGCAAGGGGGATCATTCCATCTTCTCATGTCATCTTCAATCTCTTTCTTCAGAGTTTTGAAATTTTTTTCAAACAAGGCTACCAAGAAGAGACTTGATACCCTATAAGCATATACAGGGGGAAGAGATCCCCCTCATTCATAGTCATAGGAGAGAGGAGTAAGGTGAAAATGGGAGGGATGGAGGAATGGGAGGATACAAGGAATGGGATAACAATTGAGATGTAATATGAATAAATTAATAAAATATATTTTTTAAAAGGGGGAAAACAGATGCTGAGACTCACAGCCAAACACTGGGCAATGCCTAGGGAATTCTATGGAAAAGTTAGAAAACGGAGAAAAGGACCAGAAAGTGACAGGAGCTCTACAAGAAGACCAACAGAGCTAACTAACCAGGGCCCAGAGGGACTTGCTGAGGCTGATACACCAATCAAGGACCTTGTATGGACTGGGCCTAGGCCCCATACAAATATGTAGCCAATGAGCAGCTCAGGCATTATGTGACTTCTCTAGAAAGAGGAGTGGGAGCTGTCCCTGACATGGACTCTGTTTCCAGTTTTTTTTTTTTATCACTTTCCTATGGCAGTACTGCCTTGCCAGGCCACAATGGAACAGGACATGCTCAGTCCTGATGCAACTTTGATGAGCTGGGGTGGATGGAAAGGAAGTATTCCACTTTTCTGAGGATAGTGGAAGTGGAAGGGGGAGAGGGAGGGAGGAAAGGTGGGGCTGGGAGGCAAGGAGGGATGGGGCTATGATGAGGATGTAAAGTGAATGATTTTTTTTTGTTGGTCAAATTTCTTTTTTATTTATTTTCCCCACTAAATGAAATAAAATAGTAAAGTTTAAACTCCTTTCCACCAATGCTTGTCCTGCCTCAACAGAGGAATATCAAATGGCTGAGAAACACTTAAAGAAATGCTCGACCTCCTTAGTCATCAGAGAAATGCAAATCAAAACGACACTGAGATTCCATCTTACACCCATCAGAATGGCTAAGATCAATAACTCAACTGACACCTCATGCTGGCGAGGGTGTGGAGAAAGTGAATAATTTTTAAAAAGTGTATATATATATGTGTGTGTGTATATATATATATATTCATGATTGAAGAAAAAATAGGCCATGACTTTGAAAGAGAACAAAGGAAGTATATGGGAGGGATTAGAGGAGGAAAGGGAAAAGAGAAGTGATGTAACGATATTGTAATTTTAATATTAAAGTGTTATTTGTAAAAAAAATATAAAACCAAAATAAATAGCTTTATTAGAAGTCACAAAATAAATGACAACACAAATGTCATTCAACTGGTGAATAGTCAGACAGTCCTTTCCTCATGATAAAAGTGTCTTTGAAAGTAATCAATACAAACTTAGTAAATTAAGGATGGAATACTTTTATGGCTATAAAATATACAGGTTTATTGTATTTTCAATAGTTATTCAATATTGTCAAGGATTTCAGCTAGTTAATTTATTAGTTAAAAAAAGGTGATGGCCTTATGTGTTGTATAATCAAGTCTCCAATGACTATTTTAGCATTTAAGAAAATAGTCACACATATATAAAAAAATAAAATAAATTTATCTCATTAACATGAATGATGACATTCATAGATGACCACTGCTAAATTAATATGTTGGATATAAAATTAAATATTATCCATTTGAGTATTTTTAATTTTAGAGAATTTTAAACATGTATACTGCATTATACCATTTCCCCCTTTGCATCCTCTCTCTAATTCCTATCACATCCCCAAACATTCCTTTTAAAATTCATAGCCATTTGGTGTTGCTTATATGTGTACACGTTTAGTGCTGATTGCTGGGGATTGGATAACCTATCAGGAGGGCCCAAGGGAGGAGGCTTGAATTTTACTTGGGAGGGAGGGAACCAGGTGGAGGATGGTGTAGCGAGGGGAACAGGAATGTGAACTGGAAGGTAGGGGTGAAGATCAGATTTGGGAGGAGTGGGAAGGGAGTATTGGGAGACAGAGCGAAAATCTTTGAGGGGAGGCATCTCTGGGAAGGGGGAGACTCCTGGGAGTCTATAGGGTGACCCTAGCAGAGATTTCTAGTAGTAAGGGATGTGGAGCCTAAAGTCATCACCTGCTGGTGGGACTGCCAGTGGAGGGAGGGAGACACCAACCTACCCATAAAACCTATGACCAAAAATTTGTCCTGTCTGCAAGAAGTGTAGGGATAAAGATGGAACAGAGATTGAGAAAATGGCCAACCAATGACTAGCCCAACTTGAGACCCACTCCATGGGAGAGAGCCAACCACTTACACTATTAATGATACTCTGCTATGTTTGCAGACAGGATCCTAGCATAACAGTCTTCTGAGAGGCTCCACCCAGCAGCTGATGGAAACAGATGCAGAAACCCACAGCCAAACAATAAGTGGAGCCCAGGGAGTCTTACGGAACAGTGGGAAGAAGGATTGAAGGAGCTAGAGCAGTCAGGGACACCACAAGAAAACCTACAGAGTAAACTATCCTGGGCCCATGGGGGCTAACAGAGACTAAACCACCAAATAAAAAGCATGCATGGACTGGAATTAGCACCTGCATACATAGGTAGTAGATGTGCAGCTTAACCCTTATGTGGGACCTCTAACAGTTGGCGTAAGATCTGTCTCTGACTCTGTTACCTGCCTTTGGATCCCATTCCCATAGATAAGTTCATTTCTCTGGCATCAGTGAGAGAAGATGTGCTTAGTCCTGTTGGGACTTGATGTAACAGAGTGGGTTGGTACCCATGGAAGGGGAGAGAGATGTGAGGGTGGGGTTAGGAGAGGAGGAGGGAGGGGTCTGAGATCATGTTGTAAAGTAATTTAATTAATTAATTTAAAAAGAAAAGAAACATCTTTGTGCAGCAGATAGTGACTTTTACAGAAAACTACTACTGGTCAAAATGTAGTGCTCTACTGACCATAGCGTGTCTAACCTCAAATGATACATAAACAACACAACCTCTAAACTTAAGGTTCAGAAAATATCTTGGAAGAAATGGCAGGGTGATTGTCGGAGTCAGAGTTACAGAATGCTAAGAGATAGTGTCTTTTATAAACGACAGGGTAGCTGTACCCATGGAATCTCAACAATATGGTTGCCTAAACTGAACTTGAAAACCGAAAAACAATGAGGGTTTTTTTTTCTTTCTTTTGAGACAAGCCTCTCTATGCAGCTCTAGCTGTCCTGGAACTACCCAAAGCAAGCCTGCCACAAACTCAGAGTACCCTCTGCCTCTGCTTCCAGGGAGCTGAGGTGGTGTCCTGATCCTGCTATTTTAGTTGGTGTTGTCTTGCAATATTTGTTAGTATATGACACAATCAGTCTCCTTTTGTGAATATTTTTCATATATATATATATATATATATATATATATATATATATATATATATATATATTCACATGAGCTTAGAAACTGTATAAATGTGTTTTCCAGTTTCAAACTTCTGAATTTTGTTGTATTAAACTGTGATAGTTTCCCATGCAGAGATAAACTTTAAATCTCTGTTAACTTGGGTCATATTTTAGATTTTTTCACATAATGGCTTTATTTAGATCTCTTCCAAAGTTACTGTAAGTTTTGAGTGTCTTACAGTTTGTCACTATTATAAATAGTATTTTTATTTTTCTCTATTATATATTTAACGTGTAAATGCAAAAGAAAATGTAATTAAATGTTTCAGTGATCTAGCTTATTGAATTATTTCAGTTCCTACTTTTGTTTTGTTGTCACATCATTTGGATATGCAGATATGGAATAATCAAAAATTAAGATATTTTATCTTTCCATTTTTTATATTTATACAGCATATTTCATTTAAGTTTATTATTGTATCATTTATCAACTTAAAATAATATTAAATAATCATAGCAACAGAGAGCATTCCTATTTTATATGTCAGGTCAAATATATATATTCATGTTTATAAGAATGGATATTGAAATCTTTATTAATAAAAATAAAACATTTTTAATCTCCAAAAGTAGAAAAATGTTGAATAAATATGGTAACTCCACCCTATGAACCACTAAAAATTAAATTAGATCTGGGACTGTGGATGCATCTCAGTGGTACAGCATCATAGGAGGATGTTCATGTTTGTGTGTAATGTTGAGTGCTGAGGATTAGTATACAGAGCATACTACTGTTTTTTATAAAAATAAAGGGAAAGAAAACATATTTGTGTAGGTATGCTAGTAAATATGTCTTATAGAAAGAATGTGTATGCATAAGTAAAGTTTATATATATTGAGAGAAGAAGCAAGAAAGAAGGCAGGGGAGTACAGTATAAAATAATGCAATATGCAAGTGATTTATGTTAGCTGATATAGTTAAAATATAGTGGAAGAAAAAGCTACAAAGGATTTTATGGACCTGTACATTGATTGATTTGTTAAAATGATGTGTACTCATGTACAAACACTCATACACAGAAAAATTAAATATAAATGCTCCTTAATAAAAATACTTAGGAGAAGTGTTTTGGATTTCAGATTATTTTAGATTCTGAAATCTTAACATATATCTAATAGGCAGTCACGAATATAGAGACCAAGATAAGTATAAAATTCACGTATACATATTTTATTCTTTTAAAGATTTATTTATTTATTATGTATACAATGTCCTGCCTCCATGTACACCTGAATACCAGAAGAGGGTACCAGATCTCATTACAGATGGTTGTGAGCCACCATGTGGATGCTGGGAATTGAACTCAGGGCCTTTGGAAAAGCAAACAGTGCTCTTAACCACTGAGCCATCTCTCCAGCCCCAACTTATGCATATTTAAAGACATTTTATATAGCTTTTAGTAGCTTTATACAAGAAGCAGAGATTAATCATGTGGGTTTTTCTACTTGTGGCATCATTGCTCAAAACGCTTCAGACTTTGGACTACTTCAAATGTTGATATCTCAGATTAGTGATGACCAACACCAACACACATTTATTTCTCTTCACTGTTCATTGAGCTTTGGGAAACACATGGAAAATATTTTTTAAATAGATTATTGTTATGTTTAGGCAAGGCATTTATTTTTTTGTCCTCTGTTTACTCATATAGAAGCTGAATTGGAAAAGTTATAATTCCCTATAATATAATTCCTGTTATTTGGTTCCATTTCACTTTCAACAGCAACAGAACATTTTCATTCTGGTTAATTTCAGTCTCTTTGGACATTCATAATCACTACAGAATCGTGAAGAATAATTTAGGCTTTGTTTATGGAGCAATAATTATGATAGAAACTTCTGTTTGCATCAGTGATATGAGCATGCCATGGGTGTAGAGCAGCTATTCAGTGGAGTAATCATTATGTTGCTATGATGATATTTATTGTTGGATCTAAGTAAAGAATTTGAACTCAAAGGAAGCAGAGTAGAGTAACCAAATATTAACTGCAAGAAGGAAATATTTTTCCAATACCTCAAAAAATATACTGGGGTTTGAATATGAGAACCTTCATATGAGAACCATTGGTTAACAATACATTTTGATACCTCAGAGGTTCTTTAGTAGCATATGCAAAATGAAGATACCACATTATTATGTAGTTTCTCTGTCTGAGTCTCTTCTTGCAAAAAAAAATGGGGATAAAATATTTATGTAGGCAGTTCTAAGGATTAAGTTAATCCACTGAACAAGCATTTGGTGTAAGGAAAAAGGTAAATTTTATTGAAGGAAAAACAAACAAAACAAAACAAAGAAACAAAAAAGCCAACCAAGACAAGCAAGCAAACAAAAAACAAAACAAGGCAGTGTGTGTGCCTCTACCAACTAATGAATAAAGATAATGTGTTATACAGATATAGTAATATGCTAACCATGAAAAGGCAGGGAATCCTGGAAATCCTGTAATTTGGGACAGCATGGCTAGAACTAGAGATTACGGTATTAACTGAAGCCGGGCCCAGAGAGACAGGTACCAAATGGCCTCACTCATGTGTGGAATACAAGAAGCCTAGAAGTTGAGAGCTGAACTCTCAGTGTAGGGGAGGAAGAAAGGGGAAATTCTGGTTAAATGCATAAATTGACATTTATATAGGATCAATAATTTGTGACATAGTATTATTTATACAGTAAGTTGACTATAATAAACAGGGTATTGAACATTTTAAAATAATTAAAAGAAAGGATTTTAAATGTTCTCACCACAAACCATACATGTCTGAGGAGATAGATGCCGTGAATCTAATATGAATATTGCAAAATGTACACATTCATTAAAATATCACACTACCCAACTCATATGCACAATTTTATGCTTTTCTAGCATTTAAAATAAATCTAAATTTAATAAACTAAAATTTAGACATTATTATTCAGGCAGAGCTTAGAAATCCTTTTGTTCTAGATTTATTGGCCCATTTGGAGAAGGGAGTGAGGGTAGCATTTCCCAAAGAGTAAGTGGCTAGGGGTGTTGAAAGACACAAGGAAAAGGGAAGAAGGAAGTTAGCAACAGATAAGAAGATGAGATAGAATGAATTACTACACACCAAGTCTGCTGACCTTGATTTTACCTCCAGCTGCTAACTCTGGGGTAGGTCACCTCCCCTTTCCCTCCTATGAAATTCAAGTGAACTCTTGTTTACATTGGGGGAGGGCAGCACTGCCATTTTTCCACCATCCTTCTGTCTTATAGAAATGTCTATGATCAAGAATGAATCACTGTAGAAAAGCAGAGTAATTAAGAAATTGATCTCTCAACTCATAGGGCCTTGAACACAGGTCAAGCTTCATTAGCTCTCGAAGCTTAGATATGTTGCATCTCTCGAGGCTTCTGTTTTTCTCTTTATTAAATAAGTATAAAGGCACTCACCATACAGAGTTGTACTGAGACACAGCTGAGATAATGTAGAGATTGAGCGTATTATAGGGAATGGCAAATAATAATTGCTAAATAGATATGAAGGAGGTTGATGATAGCATAAAAGGTCCCATTAAATTATCTATAGTCTCCGTGAAGAAATAAATGTTACTTTTAATAACATTATTGTTGCTAAGAAAAAAGAAAGAGTATAAGTCATACGTGAGCATATTATCTGTTAGTGAGTTCTTCCAGGTATGAAAACAAACATGTTTCCAAATGTAAAATTTCCTAGGAGCTTGGAATGTTCAGGTATTATAATCCTTGGGAAGAGTAGGGCCACAAGATCCTACAAAAATTACCAAATTTGACTCTTGTAAAATTGGGTCCAATAATGCACACATCACCTGTGAAAAATGTACTTGCTCACCTGTAGGTATCATACATAGACCTATATAAAGTGGCGCTTGCTATGGTCAAGAAAATTCCTTGGGACCATAAGTGCCCAGACTTGCAGCAGGCTTCCCTATCAGGCCTGCCCTTGTGTGCTATAGTCTAGACCTAGTGCCCCTGGAAGCCGGATTCCACTTTCTGTCCTGTGTTCTTAGGCGAGGAGGAGCCAACTAGCTTCAGAAATGTAGGCAGGTGTCAAGAGGGGCTGTGTTCCTTAGTCTATCCTTTTTCTCATCTATTTACTTTCCTATGTTCTTCTAAAGCTATTACTCTTGAACGATCACCTTCATTCATTCTCACTGGATTCCCGTGACTGCACCTTCTACTCCTGCTGGTTCCCTCAATATTACCTCTACCTCAGCATATATATTCTTCATTCCATGTTTTTCCATTAAAGCCCTGAGTATAGCTTATGCTCAGTTAATCATAATCTTGTGTTTCTGTGTCTATATGAACAGCACAAAGCCCAGTTGTCACTTCTGCCTCTACTGTAGTCGCTTACATTGTACATCATGTTAACAGTAGCTATCCTTCATAAGTGGTACTACTGATAATAACGGGCCTTTCTTCTTTGTGATACATATTTCCATTTGTCAATCAACTTATTTTCATTATTTTTTATTTAAATCTTTACCATTCTTGCTTGGGTGGAAAATTTATTTGGTTTTTTTCAGTTGGGGAAAGTGGGTTAGCTTTGGACATCTGCTGATAAAAGTATACAAAATCAGTAACGTATAGAAGTCACATCCCTAGGTTATTTGTTTGTAAATCTGTTGATTCTTCTCAGCAAACTGCTTAATACAAAAACCTGACCAAAAATATGTCAGTTCTCAAGGCTGCTCTCAACTGAGATTTTAAAAAGTTCATTAGACTCCATGTTGAGTTACCTTGTACCACACAACATCAGGTTCCTGATCAGATTTCTTAAAGTCATCCATGTCTGGGCAGGAGATCTCCTTTCTTTTAGTAACTTCAGATTTCTCTAAGTAGCGGATCCTGCTATTGTAGCACAGGCCTGATTCATTCTCTGCAACAGTCAAGGACATGGACACCTTCATACAGTATGTGGAGTTCCTGGAGGAACAAAGAAATAAGAAAATGGCTTTATTGACTGCTTACAACCTTTGTACTCTATATAGTTCAAGAGTATTGACTTTTCCATTTTAGGCACTGCCTAGAAATGAGAAACGACATCAAGCCAGGACGTAGCAACTTCTTCAACCAACAAAATGATGTGAAGCAAAAATGGTTATGAGAACAGTCCTGATTATAAGAGAGCTACAGAGCTACAAGGAAAAAGGTAGTAATCTATGAAACTGATACACAGTCAGACTTTTCTCCTAGCAATAAATATTGCTTCCTTAAAACTTTGAAAAGGGAAGTTGTGAGATGTTGCTGAAACTGTGGTCATAACCATTTCTGCTCTTCATCTGTCTTTTGACAGTTCTCCCAGTGATTGCTGAACTTAACATTGGTTTCTACCCCAACCTTTTCTTCTGTAAGAAAGTACATCTATGAATCCAGATTAACATACAAAGGATACCTGTTAACATATATAGCATTTCTTCTACCTACATTTTTAATTATCATAAATAAGAATGTAGTGAATACGCTTATATACACAGCTTGACACTAGTCTTCCAAGGGTAGAATCACTAACTTAACAGAAATATATATTTCTAGTCGAGTTTGAGATAAACCATTACTTATCACAATATAAATTGTTTTTTATTGCCCAAGAAGAGGGCTGAATTCAGTCAGTGGTGACCTGAAATAACAAACCAGACTCCTACATTTGGAAGTCTCAGAAGGAAGGTGTCCCCTACTCATCATAATGGTTGATGATAGTTGTCAATTTGACAGGGCCTACAATCACCTAGGAGAATGGACCCCTGACTATGGTTTAATACAGGATCTCATTCCCTGAAGTGGTGCCACTCATATTCAGGGTAAATCTTTTATCACAAGAAACATATATAGGTGTTTAAAACGCCTCTTGCAATCTGCTAGTGGTTGGAATTCCCACTCCTAGACAAAGATCTATAGTCAAATAGTCTTCTAGGGATGAGGTCCTAATTGGTTATCTAATAAAAAAAGAGGCCAACCCTGAAACTGTATACACACAAACAAGAAAAATAAGTCCAGCAGGTTGTGTTTATATATCTGTGCATATGTGTGATGTAATGGTAATAATCAATGTAAAGGACACTATCAATTCAAGAGTGAGAGGGAATATGGGTGGAATTGAAGCAAGAGACATGGAAAAGCCTGGAGGGAGGAAAAGGCAAGAAGGAAGAAATGTAATTACAGTTTAATTTAAAATATATTTAACAAAGAAAGCATCCTATTACAGTGTGGCTAAATGGGATTAATTTTGTCCACCAACATTATCACTCTATAGGCATTTCAACACTGACATTTATTACCTGGTCACTTTAGAAATCATGTGAGTTGATGTGAGAATATCTATGGATGATATTTTTGCTTTATTGAAAGTTAGATATAGGTACCACACAATTTATTTCCAAGAACATGAGTTCAAGAAACATATTTTAGGTTGGTGAGGTAGCTCAGTGATTAAAGTGTTTTAAGCACAAACATAAACATCACAGTTTGGATTATTAGAACCCACATGGGTGGGCATGGCAGCCAGCCTGAAACTCCAGCTTTAGAAAATAAAGTTTGCAATGAGATAGCTAGAAAGATTAATCATGTGGGTGACTTCTGGGACTTATTCAAATACCAAACCTCACTGAACAAGCTGGAAGAGTAACCAAGGTTTAAGTCCTGACATCAATCTCATATCTCAACATACATGTGCTTCATACATACCCATATAAACACACACACACACACAAGCAGAAATATTCATCCACATATATGCACACCAACTATACATAGAGACATACATACATGAAAATAAAAACAGAAAAATAAAAAATATATTTGATGAATTTGAATAACTTAAAAGAAATAAATACATAATTTATATTTGCTTCTTTTTATAAAGGATTTTTCACTACCCTTACCAGAAGATCTCAACAATACAAAGGGATACTGTAAAGTATGAGAGACAGGATGAGAAGCATCTTGACAAGGACTGAGGTCAACTGTAAATCTCGGTGTGAGTGTTCAATCTTTCTTTCTGGAGGATATTTCAGGACATCATCTAAATTAACATTAACTCATTGCTAACAATACAAAGCATCAAGGCTAGCTGTACACATTGATATAGTTTTACAATCGTCTATCAGGTGGAGTTAGCATGCCAACTACTCATTTGAAGAGGGTCCCCAAATGATTGTTGCTAATCATACTGTTTAGTGAACTTCCATTGAAAATTTACAACATCCCAAATATACAAAACACAGAAAGGCAGAATACTGTGCACGTTAGGTTTACAAAAAAAATGTAATAAAAAAGATTCCTAATCAGTGAAGATAATTAAAAACAAAACACTCATAAATTTGGACTGGGCAAATGTATTCAGAGACTAGTATTAAGTAGACCAACTCTGGAGTTCAGGTAAAGCACCAGTATATTCTGTATGATACTGCTTTCCACTGTTTCTACTGTGGGTTTCCAGAACCCAAACAAAAAGAACAAGTGATTGGATCTGGAGAGAGATGGCTGATTAAGTGCACTTTTTGCTCTTGCAGAGGACCAGGGTTTGGGTCTTAGCACCTACATGATGGCACATAACCATCTGTAACTCCAGTTACAGGGGATCTAATCCTTCTTCTGGCATCTACAGATACCAGACATGTACATGGTGCACATATATGCGTTCAAGTAAAATACTCATACACGTAAAATAAAATTTAATCTAAAATTTGCAAAAGAACCATTCCTTGATGCTATAGACTTTGATAATATATGCTCCATGATATTAGCACATACAGGTAGGAAAGACTTAATTACATACCTAATATCTTCCCATTATTACCTCCATGAGAAGAAAACTAAAGACCAGAATTATCAATAATAGAAACAATATGTAGAATATTTTATTCTATAAAAAAATCACTATCTAACATGCAGTATCACTGAGCAGAAAATAAGATAAAAGAAAGACAAACCTACAAAACAATCTCATAAAGGCCCGGATGCCAAGCACAGAAAACTTCTCTTCAAGGTGTTGATCAAAGAAGTCTGAAAGTCTCCCAAAACAATTCGGCTACTGACCTTGTCCTTGGGTGCCTCCTAGAGCTTGAAGGCAAGTCTGTATTACAGGAAGAGTTTAAACTGAGAACTTGTAAGTGTAGACCTGGAACTCACCTGGAAACCTACTCAATGAGGGCTAATTATCATACTATCTAAAAGTGCTATGCAAGCTGCCATGGGAGAAAAAGTAATCAACAGTACCACCCAGCTGTAAAACCTATGAACTACAACAACAACCAGCATGACAAGATACCCCTAATGGTACAAGCCTATAAGCTACAACAATGACTAGCATGACAAGATATTCCCCAATAGTACAATAGTGAATTTATATTTGGGTATAACCAAATATATGAGAAGGACAAGTTCTAAATTTGTCCTACCAAATCCTGGCCAAATACCCATGGATCCTAGAGGAGAACCTACTACTGACACTTTGCTAAACCACTGTAATTTATAACTGGATTTTAAATTTATCATATCCGTATACTGAGAGATGAATGTAGTTCTCACCTCTCACTAAAGGAGTTTCTTTGTACAACAGACAGAGGCCATTAAGAGAAGTCAAAATGCAGAGCTCAGCTGACTGTGGGGTGCTCAACTGTAAATGATACATCAACATAAACCCTAAACCTAAGGTTCAGGGAATAGTCTGGAAGAAGGTACAGGAAGATTGTGCCAGAGGACCAAGATATCTGCTAGGAGATAGTGTCTTCTTTATTGGAGAGGAAAGCTATATCCACAAAATATCAAAAGTATGGTCGCCTATACTTATACCCTAACCCATATAATAACACCAGTTGATATGTTAACTTGAATAGCAGAAATCTCTCGAGTCCCTACCCCTAGACGAAGAGCTATAGGCAATTATTGGCTGCTGAGAAAAAGAAACTCAGTCTTTTCCAGGAATGAGTTCCATTATAGGTTATTGAATCCTAAGTGATCCATCCTAAACAAATACACTCACATGTAAAACTAAATAGAATCAGCGGGCATACTCATATATATATATATATATATATATATATATACATTCATATATATGGTATTGTGCATGAGACAGAAAGATAAATAGAGTCAGAGAGAAAGACAGATAGACAGACAGACAGACAGACAGACAGACAGATAGACAGACAGAGCCAGAGGGGCAGAAAGAATAATTAAATACTAGTTTGTGAATTTGAGAGGGAGTTGAAATGGGGAGGAGGTACATGGGCAGAGTTTAAGGGGAGAAGGAGAAGTAAAAATGATGTAATTGCAGTTTACATATTTTAAAGCCTCAAAAGTTTTTAAATTAAAATTTAAAAGTTGGTTGGCATTTTAAAGTAGAATTGTAATAATACATGCCCTTTCCATACCATCATGTCAAATAAAATATATAAAATACCTGGCATAATATTTGTCATATATTAGATACTCAATAAATAACTATAAAACCAGAATTTTAGTATAATTTGCATTACTGATTATCATCAATAAACAATAACAATTGTAGTATGTATTTATATAATAATCTCAAGCAATCACAACTACATTTATAAACAACACATTGATTGCAAAGGGTTAAAATAGGCCCCTAGTTTAGGAATATTGCTTGAAGGGAAATGGTCTGAAAAGGATAATTTGGGGAAAAGGTCTAATACTAGAGGACCAGGAAAGTCTGAAAGTATCCAAAGGATACACAGAAGTAGATACAAAAAGGAGAGTGAATGAAAAAGAAACTTCCAGGTACAATAAAATACTAGCTACAAGACAAAGGTCAGAACTTTGGAGGTCGAAGGGTTAATGATGGCCCACTAAATTTTCTGAGGTCTTCTTGGACAAATATTTTCTATAATAAAACCCAGACCTCCAGGCAAAGATTTTCCTCATTCTCCCACCACCCCTCTAAAGATTACTTGATTTAGGTCCTGCCAGGAGCACTTGTATTAACTTGGGGTGACCATAAGGGCAGGAACTCACCCTGAAGATGGCTGATGAGTTGCAGGAGGAAATGTTTCAATACTCCCTAACCCTTCAAACACAAACAACCCTAGGCCAGGGCCCTGCATAAACTCACCCTGGCTCTGTTCACTGGCATGTCAATTGTAGCTGACAAATTGCTTGTTAACCTATGAACAAGTCCTAATATGAAGTTGCTGGTGATAACCAAGGTCCCTGGAACTTAAAGACAAAGCCCAGTTTGAGTTCTGTTGTCACTGTAGCTGACCTAGTAGAGGTGTGGAGGTGTGATCAAGGCTCCCTGACAGTCCAAGATTCAAGTTGATTTTTATTAGTCATGTAATCTAGCCCTGGCACAGTTCTGGCTAACAATCTTGCATTATTTAGATTTTATTTTGAAGAATGCCTCAGGCCAGTTCTATTTAAAATTTTTCCTACAATTCGGGCCTAAAACTGTTACTTTTCTTTCATTAGGTACAATTAGAGCTCTGCAAGGTTGAGGAGGCAGACTAATGCATATGCAAGAATGACGAACATAATTTTTTCTCTCCCTCTTCATATCCCAAGGGGGACAAGAAACACATTGTGGATTAATGTAAAGAAAGGGCCTTTACAATGATATTCCAGCAATGGCTTACAGTTCCTTGCATTGGTAATCTTTGCAGGTAGAGTTATCTCTTAGTATCCATAAGGGAACTGCTCCCGAATGCCCCCAACACACCTCCGTAGCAAAAAATTTCTGATATTTGAGCTTATTTTTTAATATAAGATGATATTACATTTACATATAACCTATGTATATTCTCCTGCATATTTTAAATCATTCCCAACTGACTTATAACTAATGAAATGTAAACACTATGTAAATATGTAAATAAGAGTTATACTACATTATCTACTGAATACTGACAAAACTTGGTTCATGTTTGGTACATGTGTGATTATTTTATTTTTATGCATCTTTGGGTCATGTGTATTTGGGTCCATGAATATAGAACTTATAAAACAGAAAAGCTAACTCTATTTCCATGTCTTTTATCAGTTATTATACCAGACTGTGAGAAAACAGGCAAGCAAGGTAAGTGTCAACTAACAGGAATAAAATCTAAATGTAAAGAAGATTTTAAAAAATATCTTTATTAAATGTGTCTAGCAAGGATCAAGATCTCTTGGATTTTACTCTCAGAAATTGATACTAACACTGCTTAGAATCCAAACTAACTTGTGGTTACTCATACCAATTTGGTAAGCCGATAAAGGGAGAAATAGGTGTTTATAGATAGTGTACTAAGAATAATTCTATTAATGTGTGTTGCAAATCTGCTGCAAAATTTTGAATAAATATCATAGGTTTCTATACAAAAGTTTAATGACAGCTAGTTTAAGTTATATTTCTTGAAATATTCATTAAAACTCACATTTATGGGACTTGTTTATATTACAAAATCTAAAGTATGGTTTGAGTATATGTGATTTTGTGTAACACATGGGTTAACCAAGTGTCAAGAATCTAAAGAATTAGGGGAAATTATACATAAGAATAGAAGCATTAGTAAAAGGGCTTATGATATGGCTGAATTCTTTATAAATAGTTCCTTTCATAATCCTATTTCACCTCAAAATATTATTTTTGTAAATTCCAGAAACATCTAGTGATCAACATACTAAGAAAAAACCTTTCATTTTGACATTTTAAAAAATGTAAATTGGGACTGGAAAGATGGTTCTTCAGTTAAGAGCACTTACTTTTTCCAAAGTCCCCAGGCTTAATTCCAGCACCCATGTGGCTGCTTACAACCATATATAATTCCCTTTCCAGGGGATGAAACACCCTCCTTTGGCCACAACAGGCACCAGGCCTGCATATGGTGCACAGACATACATGTACCTATGCACAAAAAAATAATACTGTTAAAAACTGAAAATGTAAATTGACTAATGTATATAACTACAAGCCACTCTGCAATTGTTAAAAGAGACTATCCTCCTCAAAACATAAGACAATTGATTTTTTAGCGAATTCCAAGGTCCTTTTCATATTATTCCCCAAAATTTATTAGTGAAAGGTGGCTTTCTTGGATATAGTTTTAATTTTTTTTAGATTTATCTATTTCACGTGCATGAGTGTTCTGAATACATGTATGTCTGTGCAGAACATGCATGCATGATGGCTGTTGCTATTAAAAGAGGATATCAGATCCCCTGAAATCACAGTTATAGACATTTGTGAACTGTCATGTAGGTTTTAGGAATTGAATCTGAGTTCTCTTCAAAAATAGAAGTGATCTTTTGGAAGCTGCTAACCTGCACTTCCTGTTAACAGGTAATTAATTTTATTCCTTCTCAAGTCTCTGATGGGTGTGAAGACCAGATTAGTTTTACAATTAAGCTTAGTCATTTAGGGGTTAAGATGTTTTTAGGTCTAGATAGATGTTTTAAGTTGATAGAGATGAGATATGATATATATTGATTTACATTCAGAATTTTAGACTCATCAAGATAGGAAATATGTTTTCTTTCAAGGTTGCGATATATAAATAGCCAAAACACTATGAATGTAACATTAATATAATTTATGATTGTTTTGTGGTCTTCTTGCTGTATGTAGTTTATTATATATATGTGTGTGTGTGTAATAATATAAATGTATATGTAAAAAATAAGAAATCTTTTAAAAATGAAAAAGAAAGAAGTGCTCTTAAACAATGAGTCATCATTTCAGGCCTTTGAAATATTTTTGAACTTAATTGCACTGTCAACTTTAAGACTAATATAGACCATAACTACATAAAACTATAATAATATAATATTAATGCGATAATACACCAAAAGGAGGGCAAATTTGCAAATTTATTGATGTCATTCAATGAAAAAAAGTTCTACAGAATTATTATAATGAAAGTTATTTGTTACTTGCCATATGCTATGCTAGGTATATACATTGAAAAGTAAATGAAAATCTAATGTAAGAATAAAAAGTCTTTATGCTGTAAAAATGTTGGGAGAAATACAAGGTCATTTGAGAAAAATCCCCTTTCTATGGTTTTTTTTTTTTTCTGTTAAATACTTTTAGTTTGTAGAGTTGTGAAGAATTCACAGGTGTTTTGCTTTTTATATGATGTTTTTGTCAAAAAATGTTGTATTTCACAGATGATGTAAACAAATAAGGATGTGCTGGAGGTATGAACAGGAAATAAATTCTCAAGTGCTTTGATCTCCCATTGACATAAATATCCAGCCTTTGGCATGCTACTGTTAATCTCTAACTCAAAATCATCCACTTATTTCTTTATAGTTCACAGTAAAGTTAGGGAACATGTAAGGTTAACTTTAGAAAATAAAATAAATTATACTTGAGAAGATTGTTGTTTGAGAAAATATGGTCCCTAGAATCAGAGACTCGGGTTCAAATCTCACCTCTGTCGTATCCTAATGATGGGTCTTTGGCCAGGTGACTAAGTCTCATGCAGTTCTTTGCCCCACTTCCCTACCTGTGTGACCACCTGTGAGGCAGAGCAAGGCAGGAACAGCTGGGGGATGGACACCTCAGGTGGCAGTGCATGTGCACTCAAGAAACAGAGTTCTTGGGAGGCAGGTGTCAGTGAGACAGCTAATTTTATTGAGGGGAACAAAGGCTATTTAAACCTTTGGGGAGTAGGTAGACATTTTCAGGCTGAGAGTACATCATTGGCCTGGCCTACAGTTCTGGGAATGCCTTATTTGCATGAAAGAGAAGGATTCTGGGTGTTTGCTTATAAGGAAAGAAAGTTTCACCTGCAACCTGACCACCAGGCTACATGACCACCTCAAAAGTCGCAAAGGTGGAGGCCGCAAGGTATGTAAGGCTACATGTACAGAGACATGCAGACCCAGAACAGGGAGGAAACAGTCCTAATTTTGCTAGTCTCAAGACAAGATTTTCAGGGTTTGGACATGCCTCAATCTCATTCTTTCTCCAGGCCAGCTCCCCAGGTCACATGGCTCCCAGGTAATAGTCTCAGTTTTTGTTATATGAAAAAAAAAATGAGACTAGTAAAAGCAACCATGTTTATAGGATTATTACACTCCCAAATGTCAGATTTATAAGGTCTGAGATTTTGATGACTTTTCCAATTAATACCATAAACACTGATTGACAAAAGACATGGGACTCCTAGGCCAGAATCTATAAACAGTAAATTAGTAGTGGTGATGCAAAGTATTTGAATTATTTACTCAAATTTTTTTCTATAGGATAATTTGAAGGGGATCAATGGAAGAAAGGCGTTACAGTACAAAAGAAGAATCTTCAGCTTAAGAAACATTTAACTTTTATAATGGTCATAGGAATTCTAGATCTTTGCTATAGAGGGAACCACATTCTTCCTCCCGCCCCCCCACCCCCCCCACCCCCGCTCTCTCTCTCATCAACCGCTGCTCTAACCAAACTTGATCTTCAGTTTAGAGGGAGATGTTTTCTGAATCTTCCTAAATTGCTCTTTATAAAAACAACTTTTTAAAAAAGTAACAACATGCTGAAGAGATGGCTAAGTGGTTAAGAGCACTGGCTACACTTCCAGAGGTCCTGAGTTCAATTTCTAGCAACCACTTAGTGGTTCATACCTAAATATAATGGGATCCAATTCTCCTTCCTGATGCACATGACAACAGGGCACTCATGTACATAAAATACATGAATAAATAGTTAATTAAAAGTAACAAGGAGGACTTAAGGGAAGATGCATGGATCTCCCTGGGAAGAGGAAATAAAATAGACATTGTGGGTCTTGGGTAGATGGGGGATGCAGGGGTGAGGAGATAAGAATGGGTACAGGAAGGAGCAGGTTGGGGGAGGATGGAGGGGGAGAGTACTGTGTGAAACAACTGGAAGTGGGGGAAGGGACATCTCAGGGTAAAACTAGAAACCTAGGACAATGGAAACTCCCAAGAACCTACAAGGATACTCCTAGCAAAGACTCTTTATAATGGGAGATACAGAGTCTGAACTGCCCATCTCCTATACCAAGCAAGGATAATATAACTGCAACTTGATATACCATATTTGGCTGATATCCCTTGGAGGCCTATCTTTTTCTGAAGGGAAATGGAGGAGTCATGGATGGGGAGTAGGAAGGTGGACAGGAGGAAGTGGGAGGAGAGGGAAAACTATAGTCTAGATGACAGAAGAATCAATTTTTAAAAATTAAAAATGTTTTTATTTTTATTTTATTTTATTTTATTTTTATAGTCTATGAGAGAAGAATCAATTTTTAAAAATTAAAAATGTTTTTATTTTTATTCAAAAATAGTATTTTTTATTCATGTTGGGGGGACCATGGAAGACAAAAAATGATACTAGGTGCCTTAGAGCTGGATTTGGAGTTTCAGGTAGTTGTGCTGGGGACTGAACTCAGGTCCTCTGGAAGAACATCAAATGTTCTTAATTGTTGAGCCATCCTTCCAGTACCTCCATATAAATACTTTTGAAAAGAAAATATAGAACAACATAATGTGAAGTACTTTACTGAAAGCATTTAGTAAGGTGTCTCATATATACTTGGTGTTCAATACAAATGAACCACATTAGCCAGTACTATGATATTATTCAAACTATAAACTATATAAATTGATTTTGCATTCTTTATTTTACTGTCTTAAAAACACATAACATATCAAGATATAGTGAATATGTGTGTGTGCATATACAACTTGCTAAAGATACAATTTTAGACTAAAAATATAATTGACTTTTGGCCTATGGATGTAGCTTGGTGGTATATAGCACATGACTAGTATGTGCAAGACGACGTGGTTGTTCCTCAGCATATGTATGTGTACATATACATGTATGTGGATGCTCAAAATTAAAACTAAAATATTTAGGTACTTATTTTTAAAGTCAGTTAAACAGATAAAATACTTAGATACCACACATATATTTAACAGTTATTAATAAAATGAAAACAGACTCAGTAACTAAATCATCATGCCCTATACCTCCATGAGCTTTTATTTGATTTCTGTGTTCTCATTTTTACCAAAGATATTGAAAGACTTGTAACTACTCAAATTTTTATTTTCCTGCCATCATGTGCCTTCTGCCCTAGCAATCTTATCTTTCCATTGACTATCAGTAAAATCGGTAAGGCTATCTTCTTAGACAAATCCAATGACCCTGGCTTACCTTCATCCAGCCTGAATTCCATGTATTATTTGGAAAGACACCACTTCATTCACCTTGTAATCTACCCTGAGTTCAAAATATCTTTCTCTATCTCATTATGTGCCTAACAATACCTATCTTTGGCCGTTTTCCCCGATATAATGTGCAGATTCAACACAGTTATCAAAAATATTCCAAATGTTTTCTTCATGGAATGAAAAAAATAATAACCTAAAGTGTATAAGAAAGCATAAATATTCTAAATAAGCAAAGCAATCGAAGAAGAAGAAACAATACAAGAGTATCTAGAGTGTCACAATAGTCCTCAAATTATGCTAAAAAGCCATAGTGATAAAAATGTATATATTGCTGGAACAAAAACAGACATGCATATCAATAAAATAGCAAAAAAGAAAACCAAAAGTAAATGTATGCAGCCACAGCCACCTAATTACTGACAAATATATCAAGATACATAATGAATAAAAGTCTTTTCAACAAATGGCACTTGGAAAACTGGATATCCTCATGAATATAAATGGAAACAGATTCCTATTTCTCATGATGTACAAAAATAAGATGAATGAAAACCTTAATGTAAGACCTGAAATGCCAAAACTGCTAGAGGGAAAAAAAACCTGACATGTAGGAGGCATAAGCAACAGCCTCCCAATAGGAGTCCAGTAGTCTAAGAAATAACAGCAAGAATTGAAAGTGTTCTAGCTTCCCTGTACAGTTCTGTATTCCCCCTTCTTTCTTTTCAACCGCTCTCTCCAAACAGGATGTCAATGTCCAGTATGCTGTGAGGAATTCATCCTGCCACATCTGATCCAATGTCAGTGTCTGGTTCTTTTGTTCTGAAAGCATGTAATTTCTCACAAGCACTATACAGTCCTAAAATTATAAATGTATAAAGGTGTACATGATGCATGGAACAATTATGGCTGGATTTCTGTTCTTTGTATGAGCAGGAAAAAAAGACATCTGTAAATCTTCATATGAAAGATAGCATCTAATAGTAATTCATAGGGGTTCTTTAGTCAACAAGAATCATTTATCTATGCCTAGACATTCATGGTTCAGGCAGTCTCAGAGCTAGTCCCATATGGTGGGATTAGCAATACAAGTTACCTGCTTGTTCTGCAGTTTAAATTCTTCACATCCTGACTGTAGTCCTCTCCCTCATCCTCTCCTTATCCGCTCTCCCTCCCTCCCTTAGTACTCAGACAGGGGAGCCCGCTTCCCCTAATATCTGACCTCAGCCTAACAAGTTTCATCTGTATTAGCTGTAACCTCTTCCTTTGTAGGCTGGCATGGCTGTCTTTCCATGGGGAAGTGATCTAAGTTAAGTGGCCAGAGTACATGCCTGAAGTAGTCCCTACTCTCCAGATGTGGGATCCACAAGGAGACTGTGCTCATCAACCAAATGCCTCAATTGTCACTCACAAGATATTTTTAATTCACTGATATAGAATTTTGCATATAGAGGTAAAATAAGTTCTAGATACAGTGGTATAGAATTCAAATGTAAGATTATTCTTCACACACATTATATATAACATATATATATATACACTTTAATATGAGTTATTGTACCCATATAACTCAATTATGATTCAAGATTACTTCTAATGCCTTGAAAGTGCTCTTAAGCTGTTTAGGAGAATTAAGTTTTACAAATTAAATGTTAGTAGATTAAATCATGGTCATGTCAATTGCTAGTCTACTTTTATCCCAATAATATACATCTTAGGTACAGATATGACTCTATAGAAAGAAAAGGTCTTCAAAAACCCCAGAGACATGCAGAATATGGCATTTAAAATGTTTTTATTACTTTAAAGATTCATTGACAATAAGATAGGTTAACTCTTGACAACACCCAGCCTACCTCAAAGAAAATGGTGAGCATCAAAGAACCTCCTTATGGAGATGACTTCAAATGTGGCAAACAAGCCACTGGGCAAAAGGTCCTCATTTCTACCACACACAGAAATCTGCCTAAAAAAGGGCAAGCTTGGATGCAGGCAGAGTGGACAGCCAAACTCTGCCAAGACAGGGTAAGCAAGTCCTCAATAGTTCCTGCCTCATAAATATGTCTGTCAGATATGTTGGGCCAGAAAGCTGAAGATGATGCTACAACATAATAGTTTTGGGTAACTGTTCAGGTAGCAATCTGTCTCTGTCATCTTCTCATTTGGAAAGCTACTAACCTGCACTCCTGGCATACTCAGGTAATCAAGTTTATTCCTTCTCAAATCTCTCATGGAGTTGAAGACCAGCTAACTTAGTTTTACAATGAAGCTTAATTGTTTAGGGGTTAAAATGTTTTTAGGTCTAGATAGGTGTTCTAAGTTGATAATGACAATATGTGACGGAGATTGATTTACATTCAGAATTTTAGATGCACCAATATAGGAAAGATGTCTTCTTCAAGGCTGTCAAATACAAATAACCAAAATACTAAGAACATAACATTTATATAATTCTCGATTGTGTCACGGTTCTTCTTGCCATAGGTAATCTATTGTGTATATGTGGAATAATATAAATGTATATGTACAAAAATAAAATAATTAAAAAAACAAAACAAAACAAAAATTTGAAAACATAAAACTCCATGAAATTAGAAAGCTTCTGCACAACAAAGGAAACAATCAGAAGAGGAGAAATTCTACAGTGGAGAAATATGGAAATTTCTCTTTTATAAGAGATTAATCTCTAGAACATAAAATTAAGCACCAAAAAAATTACCTGGTCAACAAAAACTAAAAGTGAATAGTCAGTTCTCATGAGAAAAGAATACAAATACCCAATAAATATCAGGGAAAGGGTTGAATAGACTCAGCTATCAGGAGAATGCCAATTAAAGCTTCTTAAAGATTCTATGTTTCTTCAAAGAAGTAACTACTTCAGGGAGATTGTGTCACACACACACACACCTTTAATCCCAGCACCCAGGGAGGCAGAGGCAGGCGTGGTCTACAAAGCAAGTTCCAGAACAGCCAAGTATACACAGAGAAAGCCTGTCTTGAAAAGCAAAATAAAATAGTAACAATAACAACAACAAACCTACAGCTGAGAGAGGGAGTAATAGTCTTCCCCAGGCAGAGCACAATAATTGGTATACAATATCAGATGTCACCCCTGAAAACACAGTACCATTATAAGGACTAAGCAGGTGATATTTAGGAATATATGTGCATATATAACATTTAGTGGGAAAAAAAGTCATTACTTTGAAAGAGAGCAAAGAGAAGTATATAGGAGGGCTTGAAGGGAGAAAAGGGAAGAAATAAATATAGTCATATTATGATCTAAAAAATAAAATAAGTAATAAAAATGTGGTGTATACACAGTGAAGTATTACTCAGCCATAAAAAGAAAAAAATAGTGTATGTGCTATAAAATTCATCACCATAAATATTTAAAAGTCAAAATATGTTTTCTCTCATTTTTGAATATTAAATTTTTACAGATGTATAGACACACATAAACAGCAAAGAGAGTATTGTGAGCATGAAAAGGGGAAAAGGAAAGGTCTGTAGGGAAAAATATGCTCATAATGCAGTATAACATGGGCAAAATTGTCTTTATGAATCTTATATGATATATATTCAATGTATATTAATAAGTCATACCATAATTATTGAAAGAAAGAAATCTGAAAATGATATATATCACATGATTCCAAATATATACTTTTCCTGAGAAAGACAATTGTGGAACGAATAACAATTAGTGGCTGACAAAGTACTGAGGTGAAAGGAATAGGGAGGGGCAATGGATGGTTGAAAGATAAAATAGTGGATACATATGACATATTTTTCAAATCCTACAGATTATGGTATTCTAAGAGTGAACTTGCACTGAACTTTAACAATTACTAAATTAGCTCAGTAATTTTAACAAGTGAAACTAATACAGGTGTTGGGAACAAAGTAGAAAGAAATTGGTTTCTGCTCAATTTTCTAAAAACGTAAAATTGCCTTAAAATGCTTATTCATACTTTTAAATAAAAAACCACTTCAAATTAAAACAATAAAATAAAATGGCAAGTAAATTAAATAAAGGGTCAATCTGACGTCCTCTCCATACATTTTCTATTTAATCACAACCAAACGCAATGCATAAACAAACCTCAACTTAAGTGTTAGAAACAGCTGAGTTTCTACCAGCCACAATTCGATTTTTCTTTTCTTTTTCCAGTTTTTATTATGTTTCTTTTTTAACCGATACATTTATATCATTGCACCTATATACAATAAGCTACCTACAGCAAGAAGAATCACAAAACAATCAGGAATTATATAAATGTTACATTCATAGTGATTTGGCTATTTGTATTTGGCAACCCAACCTTGATGTAACCTTGAACTAAAGCTGTTAGATGTTTTTCAGCTAATCCCTAGCTACAACCAATCAGGTGGTTTCTCTCCTTTCAGCCTTGAGTGAAAGGTCCTTCTGGAGGCTGAAGTGCTCTGAATATTTTTCTGGTTCTTAATACTGTTGAACTTGTGAATTATCATTTATTCAAACAAGCTATAATTTGCCTATTTTTCCTCTTTTAATTAGGAAGTAGTGAGTTTTTGTTGTTGTTGTTGTTCTTGTTGTTGTTCTTGTTGTTGTTTTAGGAAGAGTTTGGTGCTAGAGGTTTTTAAGACATTTTGTGGAAAATTGCCTCTCCAAGATGGTGCACAACAGCCTTTTGGGTGGGATAAGCTCCTTGCAAGGAGAGTGTGTGAATTTTAAATCCTCCTTTGGAGAGTTTCATTTTCTTTTTGCTTCAAGTCTTTTCTGTTCCCCTCTTCCCTCTGACATGTCTTTGAGGATTTTCATCTTTTATGGAAGTTTCCCTAACTTCCAAGGAGGTGTAGGAACCTTCCTTTAGCTCTCCCCACTACATTCACAGTCTGGAAGTTGGAATAGTCCTAGATCAAAACCCAGGAGTGTTGGTCTGAAGATTTCCTCTTCTTTAAATTGCTGGAGAAACAGGATGACGGGGTTGTGCCTGGAAAGCAGGCCTTTGCAAGGGTGTTAGGTGGACACTGTGGCAAATTGGCAGGTATGGTGGACCTGGACCTGGTCACTGACTGGAAAGTTGATGTCAGCTGTGAAGTCTTTTAAGAAATAGCAGCTACCAGGAGCCATTATGATGGAATAACCAAGGGGCGGGGCCAGAGAGCCTGGTGGGGGGAGGGGAAGGGAGGGAAGAACGAAGGGGTACCAGAAGACCAGAGGGGAGGGGAGGGGAGGGGATGGGTGGGCAGGGGGCAGCCGAGAACAACCAAGGGCTGATAAGACACTGAAGGAGAGGAGAGGTACTAACTAACACAAGGGACTAAGGGAGCAGGGACTACAGATTCATTCTATCTCCCAGGGTCAGGAACACCAATAAGGCGCTTAGTCATCATGGCTTTGAATCCGGAAGATCTCGGTAGTGGGTTCCGGCATAGCAAGGTGTCAATGTTCATCAACGAACAAATGGCTAAGCATGACAAAGGCCCTGATTTCTACCTTGAGAACCTGTCCCTGACCTGGGAAGAGGTGGAAGACAAGCTCAAAATCATCCTGGAGGATAGCACGGTACCTATCGAGGCTCGGGAAGCCTGTGCCTGGGGCACCCTGGCCTTGGGTGTTCGTTTTGCTCACAGGCAAGGCTGCTTACAGGGGCATGGGGTGCAGTGGCTGCAAGACCTATCTAACCTGCATAAGGTGGCTACACTCTCCTTGTCATCAGGCTCGAGTCAGCTCACCCACCAGCAAGAGATGGAGCGGAAGGAGGTGGCTCTCCAGCTTCAACAGGCCCAGGCCAAATTGGAAGAGGTGAAGAGAGAACGAGACCTGCTGAAACTGAAGATGCTACAAACAGTAAGATTGTCACCTGGCCCTGTCTTGCCCATGCCCATCCCACCCCTATTCCCCGAACAGGTTTTAACCCTGTCTAATTCTCCCTAGGAGCTGAGGGCTCTCCCAGGCACAGTAAGACCCGCTATGACCATCAATCCTGCTGCTTTCAGAACCGGGAGAGACACACAGTGGTCAGGTACGAAGGAAAACTTGGCACAGTTGATGGCTGCCACTACAGGAAGAAAAGGGAGCACATACACAACAGCAGCTGCTCTGCCAGGGACAATATCTGCCACTGAAAGAACCCCAGAGGAAGCCAGTGGCCGTTTCATGCAACTTCTTGGAGTCGTGAAGTGGAAAAATCATCCTTTGAAAAGACAGAGAGTAGATCTCAGGCCCAAGGAAACCTCCATGTGCTCTTTCTCCCAGTCCTTGAATCTGAAATCCACAGTCTCCTCTGAACCACTAACTATCCAACTGCCTGCCTCATTTACATACTCATACGAAAGCCCCTTCCCAGCCACACCTACCCCACCCCGAACACCAACCACAGAAAGACCACCTCAAATGCATGCCTACTCCATGGTCTCTGATATGGACATCTACAAAGGAGATCATCAAGAACTACCGAAAGACAAGAGATTTTCAGCATTTCGCAGACCTGGAGATTGGGACTGTCCTTGGTGTAAAGCTGTAAATTTTTCAAGGAGGGAAAACTGCTTTCACTGTGGGAAGGGAATCTGGCTGCAAAACCCTTAGTGAATCTGAAATGTGAAATAGAACTGAAACAAACCAATAGAAAATGAGTTTTTTGGGGGGGAATTGGAGGGTACTGGGTAGAATTAGGGAAAAGGAATTGGGGTGGGTCAAGAGAATGGGGGAAATCTTGGTGTGAGATATTGGGATGGTATAGATGGTTTGGGGAGACAGAAGTTTTGATTTCTCTTATACTCCAGATTATTAGCATTCACAGCCCCAGAATGGCTTCACTCTGTGTGTGTGTGTGTGTGTGTGTGTGTGTGTGTGTGTGTGTGTGTGTATGGGGTATGCATATGTGTATACCCTCTCTAGTGTCTGGAGAACCTAGACAGATAAACAGATAATATCTTTCCCTGTCCACACACCTAGCCCTCAAATGATGGAGCTGGAGGGATTATTAGACGCAAAAATCTGAAGGGACATAGATTCTATGGCCAGGATGGGATTGGGTAAATAGTCAGTGGATGACTGGAAGTTGGGTCCAGGATCATAACCAGTGACACTGGAGGGTACAGCCCATGCCTGGCCCTGGCTAAGGTGGGGAACAGACCCTGCTGCTTTCTACACAGTTTCAGAGGGATACTAGCAGGAGACTCCAGGGAGCTGACAAGTAGAAAGAGGCACAGAGGGGTTGATCGGGTGACTCCAGAGAGCTCAGCTACCTCTTCTTTCTTTGCAATTGTGCTGCATAAAGTTTTGTTTTACCTTACTTCTCTTCTTTAAGTTAGCCAGTAGATTCCTGTTGTCAGGAGCTAGATCACTCCCATATCAGGTAATTTTTCTTTTATATCAGTTTTTCTTTTCCTTTCCTTTCCTTTCCTTTCTTTTCTTTTCTATTCTTTTCTTTTTATAAACTGGGGTTCATGTAGCCCAGACTGGCCTCAGACTCACTGTGTAGCTGAGGATGACTTTGCCTCCAGGTCCTCCCGCCCCCACGTCCTAAGTGTTGAGATGATAGGTGTTGTATTGCCATGTCTGGATCAGGAAAGTAATTTCAAAACAATGCACCATTAAAGAAGCTTAATGGAATTGACAGGGGACTTGAACAAGTCGGTAGCAAATAGTGATGACCCCTTTATTCCAAGTCCCCAGGAGTAAACTGGATAGGATGCTTATGCTCTGAGGGAATTCTGTTACCAGAAGTCAAGCCTAGAGTGACTGTTCCCAGGAATGCACTGGATAGGAGGCTTACGTTCTGAGAGAGTAATATCACAAGAAATGAAACCATCACAGGAGACCTGGGGTGGGTTAACCTCAGGTTTATGCTTAATTCAAATTAACATGGCAGATATTTGCCACCCCTATGAGGATTCTGAAAGACTACAGAGGATGCCAGCAGCAGGTGCAAGCATGAACTTCTGCAATTATACGTCCTCTTAACAAAAAGCTTTCCTAGTCCTCAGTGGGCGAAGCAGACAGAGCTCTGACCAGGAAACTCAGGCCACTGCTCCAAGGTGAGTCAGCAACTGATAGTGCACAGAGGGTTTGCCAGTCTACATGGGCCAAAGCACAGTGCTCTCTGGTGAGATTCTCTCTTCTGACTCGTCAGCATACTAAATGGAGGAAAACGTGGATTTCAAAAGCTCTCGATGTATTCAGGAATGTAAAGTGGAACAGAACCCTACCTCAGTGAGGGCAGGGGGTGGAGGAAGGTGGGCGTAGAGGAGTAAAGGGTGGGTAGGAAGTTGGTCTTCTCCCTCTCTTGTGGCTCTGTTGAAATTGACTGTGTGCATTTTAATCCACAAGTGGAAGGTGGAGGAGGGACTGCACCTGGACCAGACTGGGGCACAACTAGAAGAGTCGTAGCTGGCCTCTAGGTACCATAAACCTAGAGAATGAGAGACTGTTGTGGCCATGAAACACCTACAGGACCAGAGATATGTTGTCTGTTATTGGTGAGGGTAGAGACACCATCAGGATTAGTGGCCAAGTCCCCAGCCTGCAGTTCTCCAAACACATTTAGGGCTTGCTTATCTCCCTCTACTACAGGGTTTCCTAATCTTAGTGCACTTGCCATTGTGATATGAACAGATCTTTGTTATGGGCTAAAGTCTCTTGTTCTTTGTAGGGGGTCCAGGAAAATCCCTAGTCTATTACTCTGTATGACCCATTCCCCACCCTTTACCATTGTGACAACCAAAACTGCCTCTTGGATATAGCCACATGTCCACTAGAGGGCAAAATCAACCTGAGTTAGGAACCTACGAGGCAAGGAAGTACTTAGCAGTGTGACCAGAGAAAGAATCAAAAGACAAGCTCAAAGAGGTTGAGGCAGCTGAACAATGCCCACTAAGCCTGGCATTTACTTTGACTATGCAAGCACGCAGGGTGGTAGCAGAGGAAAAACTGAACTGCCAAGACTAAGGAGTGAGGAGAACTTGTAGGCCTTGAAGGGAAGGAAGGAACCAAGATTGAATAAGGGAAAACGTGAGCCATTCAGAAGGAGGTAGCAGAAGAAAGCCTGCAATGCCTGCAGTGGAAGCACATATATCATATCACATAATATGATCACACATAGGGTCACATAAAGTATTGAGGCATGACTGCTGGATTATTAAATTTTAAAATTCATGACAGAGCCATGTGTTTGTTTACTAAACAAAATCATCCCAAAGTTCTGCTTTGATACATAGCTGTATGTTTGCAAACTTATGCTTTAAAATTTTTAAATTAATTTATTCAGATTACAACTCAGTTGTTATTCCATCACCTGTATCTTCGCATTCCTCCCTCCCTCCCGCTTTCACCCTATTCCCTTCCTCTAGGTTTAAGGGGGACCTCCTCCCCCACTATATGGTCATAGGCTATCAAGTCTCATCTTGGTAGCCTGCTTATTCTTTTTTTCAGTGCCATCAGGCCTCCCCACCAAGAGGAGGTGGTCAAATATGGGGCATCAGAGTTCATGTCAGAGTCTGTCCCCACTCTCCATATAACTGTGGAGGATGTCCTGTCCATTGGCTAGAACAGAGTAGAGGTTTGATGTTTACTGCTTGTATTCTCCTTGGTTGGTGCAATAGTTTGAGCAGACTCCCGCAGGCCCTGATCCACCCGTCATGATGTTCTTCTTGTAGGTTTCTAGGACTCTCTGGGTCCTTCTATTTCCCCATTCTCCTATATTTCTCTTACCTAGAGTCCCAGTGGGATGTCCTCACATCTGTCCCAATCTCCTGGTAAGTGAAGACTTTCATGGGACATGACTTTTGGGCTAATATCCAATTATAAGTGAGTATATATCATGTGAGTCTTTCTGCTTCTGGGTTAACTCACTCAGTATGATCATTTCTATTTCCATCCATTTGTCCACAAATTTTGGTATTTCCTTGTTTTTAAAGCTGAATAGTATTCCATAGTGTAAATGTACCACAGTTTCTTTATCCATTCTTCAACTGAGGGACATTTAGGCTGTTTCCACGTTCTGGATATTATGAATAAGGGTGATATGAACATGGTTGAACATACGTCCTTGTTGTGTGATGGAGCATTTTCTGGGTATATTCCAAGGAGTGGAATAGCTGGGTCTTGAGGAAACCCTATTCCCAGTTTTCTGAGATAGCACCAGATAGATTTCCAAAGTGGCTGTACTAGTTTGCACTCCCACCAGCAATGAAGGAGTGTTCCTCTCTCTCCACATCCTCGCCAGCATGTGGTGTCACTTGAATTTTGGATCTTAGTCATTCTGATGGGTGCAAGATGGAGCAAACTTATGCTTTTTAAAGGCTTTGAAAGACTTTTTGCAATGGGAACTTAGGGTTAAGGGATGAGAAACAATGAGGTACAAGATTCTGTAAGGTCAAAGCCAAGGAGATAATACTTCTTATATAGGTATGTTTTGTAAAAGTAGTGGAATATCCCTCCACCCCCACCTCCACTCCCACCCCCACCTCCACCACCACCAAATGTGGATTCATAGGCATGGGTAAATTTGGAAAACCTGTTTCTTCTTCTGGAGCAGGGGGACAGAGAGAACGGCTGTGGACTAGACAATAGGAACCCAAGGGGAATCCTGTGTATTAGGCTTATGTGTTAGATTGAGCAGGGACAGAGAACAGGGAAAGTTTTGAAGGGTGATACATATCAGAAAATGTAAAGAGTTGAATAAGAGTGAAAAATGGATCATTAAAATATGGGTGACTCATTTGAGACAGAACTGAACTGAAAGGAAACACTGGTTTTATATAGCAGCACAACTCTAGGACAGGGCTTGGGGATAGAGGATAGGAAGAGCGACATAAGAAGGACACCAGATACAAGCCTCAGTAATATTATAACTTATTTGTATTATTTTGTTCTAGTAACTTTTCAGCATATTTGGATACTGGTTTTGTGTTTTGAAGGGCTAAAAAAAAATCTTCCTGAAATCATATATGGTACATTTTAGTTTTCTCTATAAAGTCTGAAGTATGGTGGCACATGCCTGAAATCCTAGCATTTGGGAAGCTGAGGTGAGGTAATTAATGCAAGTCTAAGGATAGCCTGGGCTACATGATGAGTTCAAACCCATCCTGTGCTACATAGAAAGATCTTGTCTCAACAATAAGTTTAAAATGATGACAATAAAACAGAAAATGACAACAAATTTATTTCTGAGTCTCTCATTTCAGTACTTTCTAAGCACCGCAGAGGTAATAAGACTTGGACTTTTAGCTTTAGATCAAAGAAACTTAATGATAAAGGTATATTTTAAAAAATGAAGATGAGTTTAAAGATAATATTGCAAGGCCAAAGAGATGGCTCTGTGGGTAAAGGCACTTACCACCAAGCCTAAACCCTGACTTCCATCCCTGGAACTTACATGGTAGAAAGATAGAACTATCTCCAGCAAATTGTCTTGTAACGTCTCTGGGTGCACGTATTTGCATGCACACAAATCACAAAATAAAGGAAGGCAAAACAATTTTTAAAAATATATTGCCGAAAGTGAGGAAAAGGGAAGGAGATTTCAGGAGGTCTACCTAATGTCTTTGTCTACAACACTTAATTTTCCATTTGTCTGAGCTCTAGTAGTCCTTTCAAGACTTTGCTTTGGAAATAACAGCAGTTTTCACAAAGAATGATTACAGAAATCCACTTTGTTGACCACTGTCATTCTTATGAGTCATCAACACACTGTGAAGCCAAATTTACCTAGTGTGTCTAAAGAATGGAAAAGAAAACCTAGAAGCATATTCTACTTAAAAACAACTCTTTTCCTCTTTTCTTTTGCATTCATGTGGGATGAATATTAAAAATTGAACTAGATGGACAAACAGAAACATTACTTATCACACAAAAGTACCCTTAAGTGCCTCTAAATACAAATCAGGTTTTTATGTGGTCTTTTTATTCTGCTATTTTTTAAAAAAAAGAACTGGTGTAACCAGCATCATCTTCTACATCTCCACCTTACGAAAATTTCCTTCCTGCCATTTCTATTGGCAAAATGAGGGGGCTGAGAGAATACAGGAGAAGGAAGGGGTGGTCAACAGTAAACATGCCTGGAAATTTATAATAAAACTTATTACTTTGTATGGTAAGTTTTCAAAAGATTTTAAGTGGCAGGTCATGTAACTCAGTAGAGTGCTTGCCATGTATGCAGGGCACCCTATGGTTGAGCCTCAGTACTACATAAACTAAATATGATGTGGTACTTGCATTCCTAGCACTACGAAGGTTCTGGCTGGATGATCAAAAGTTCACAAGGTCATCTTTAACTACACAGAAAATTAGAAGCTAGCCTGGCATACAGAAAAAATTAACACATACACACACACAAACACACACACACACACACACACACACACACACACACACACACTAATTCATATGAGTAAGTTAAACACCTCCAGACTTTGGTGATCTGAGGGTTTCAGCATGTCAACAAATGATGTTTATGGAAAGTCCACTCTATGTGTATACACCATGTGAAGTGTCTCTGAAATAAGGTCTAGAGTCAGTTAAAAATACAGAAGACGTTTTCTCTCTGAGAATACGAAGAATGTGACTATAAAGGATAAGCAAACTCTTTCCTTAAAGGGAGTCAGGAGGGGATCATGATAATGGTGCTAGAAACTAAACATTCATCTACTATCTCTTTATATACATATAAATACATACATTTGAAGACGGTGGTCTAGACTGAAAATGAGTATGCATAACACCATATTAGCCTTGGTTTTATGTTAATGCATTCGGCACCTCAGGGAAGACATGTACATCACCCTCGGACTTTTTGTTGTTTCATAGTAATAGATCTAGACCATACTCTTCAAATAGCATCCAACTTATCTTGCCAAGGGGGGTCTATTGTGCAGTGTAGAGGGCAAGGCCAGCTCCATGCAAATTGGCACTCATCCTTAGGAAGATGTGTGGATATATATGCTCTGATTAAGAGTGCTGAGCTGAGCATCATTGTCTTTCTTTAATGAGGGTTGGGTCAGGAGAGGGAATTTACCTCCCTTAAATACACATTTTCTCCATGGAGCCATTATCTGTTATAAACATGCTCCATTGCCTAAATATGAGTCAAATTATACATTAGTTATTTTGTTAGCTTCTTTTAAAAGAATTGCTCAATTTCTTAAAATAACAAGTTCCAAATCTCATCTGAAGCCTCCATTAAATAAAGGTAACCCCAATCATAAATGTCCTCTGAGACTCCACCCAGTGGAAGATCAGGACAGATGCTGGGACTCCCTTCTGGACTCCAGGTGAGAATGGTATGAACAAATGGGGGGGGTGGAAATGGAAGGACCCAGAGGTTTCAGGAGCCCTACAAGGGTCCATCAAGGTCATCGGATCTGGACCCAGGGGGGCCTGCACAAACTGTTGTACAAACCAAGAACAATGCATGTAGTAAGCCTAGACCTCCTGTTCATATCTAGCCAATGGATAAGTCATTCTCCGTGGTTGTGGGGAGAGTGGGGACTGCCTCTGACATGAACTCTGGTGCCCCCTATTTGATCACTTCCTCTTGGTGAGGAGGCCTAGAGGCACTCAGAGAAAGGGGAGGCAGGCTATCCAGATAAGACCAGATGGCTGTGGTCATATGATGGAGGAGGAGGTCCCCTCTTGTCACAGATCTAGCAGAGGGGAATATGTCAGAAGAGGGAGGGAAGGGAAAAGGGAAGATACAAGTGAGGGGATAACAATCTGGATGTAATCTGAATAAAGTATAATAAAAAAGAAAAAGGAAAAGTTAAATATTGTATGCACTACATTTAGAACAAAGTCCTTGAGAAGCTCATGTTCCAAACAAACTTACCTTCCATGTTTCTCTGTGCATGACCATGGTTTACTACCTCCTTGTCATTGAGCAGTGTTCCATGCACCTATGAAAACCTTGACAATCTTTATCTGTTTCAACACTCATGAAACATATGAAACACTATCTACACTGTAAGTAAATTGCTATCCTTTCATGTTTTCTAGTAGTCTACTTGAGGCAGCGTATCAGCCATGGATGGTTATCATACAAAATGTGAGTGATGGCCAAAAAGAGGAGTTTGGACAAATTACATTGGAAAGGAATACTTGTAAGTTTCACACACGTGTACACACACACACACACACTCTCTCTCTCTCTCTCTCTCTCTCTCTCTCTCTCTCTCTCTCTCTCATGTATTAATAAAAATTAAAAAGAAGCAACGTGTATGTGTGCTTGTGTGTATATACATATTTGTGATCAGGACAGGAAAGGGGGTAAAAAAGAAGATAAATGTGCAATGCACTGTAAAAAACATTTTACTTCCAAATTAGACTGAGGGCTGATAAGTTTTATGCAGCTACAGAGTATAAGATGCACTGGGAGTTAAGGTAAAACCCACACTTTGTGTTGTTGGGAGTTAGAGGCCTTATTTTAATATTTAAGCAGCTTAAGAAGTACTTAAATATTTGTCCATTTAAAATGTTTTTAGAGGAAGGACAGCAGGTTACCAAAAAGAGACTTGATACCCTATGAGCATATACAGGGGGAGGAGGTCCCCTTCAGTCACAGTCATAGGGGAGGGGAGTAAGGGGAAAATGGGAGGGAGGGAAGAATGGGAGGATACAAGGGATGGGATAACCATTGAGATGTAACAAGAATAAATTAATAAAGGAGGAAAAAAAAGAAAAAAATAAAATAAAATGTTTTTAGTTGCTGGACTAAGTTTCCTGAGAAATTATATCTGTTCTACCACCATGAGATGTTTCTCGCATTGACTGTGAATCTTGTACCTTAGGTATCTGGAAATTAGAGTAAATGTTCAAAAATAAAGAGCCATTTGGACATGGTTGTACATGCCTTTTATCACAATACTTGGGAAGCAGAGGTGGGTGGACCTCTGTCTACATAGTGAATTCCAAGCAAGACAGCACTGAAAAGGGAGACTTTGTCAAAAAAAAAAAAAAAGAAAAAAAGAAAGAAAGAAAGAAAGAAGAAAAAGAAAGATGAAATCTCAGAGTAGTTTTGAGTTTCATTTCCCTGATAACTAAGGATGTTGAGCATTTCTTTAAGTGTTTCTCAGTCATTTGATATTCATCTGTTGAGAATTCTGTACCCCATTTTTAATTGCATTATTTAGTTTGGTGGTGTTTAATTTCTTGAGCTCTTTACGTATTTTGGATATTAGCCCCTTGTCAGATGTAGGATTGGGGAACAGTCTGCAGGCTGTCATTTTGTTCTGTTGATAGTGTCCTTTGCCTTATAGAAGCTTTTCAGTTTCATGACTGAGTATTGTTCTATCAAAATGCCTAATGACACAAGGGCAGGACACAGTTCAGTTGAATAAAGAATGCCAGTATCCTAGAAAAGGAGGAAATAGGAGCCTTTAAAGATATGATAGATAGTGATTTACATTCAGAATTTTAGACTCACCAAGATAGGAAAGATGTTTTCTTCAAGGTTGCCAAATACAAATAGCAAAAACATATGAATGTAACATTTATATAATTCCTGATTACTTTGTAGTTCTTCTTGCTCTATGTAGTTTATTTCATATATGTATAATAATAAAAATAAAAAAAAATTAAGAGAAAACAAAGAAAGAGTCATTTAAGGAGGTACTTCCTACAAAGATCCTCAATGTCTCTTCTTTGGTGAAAAACAACTATGAAGTGCTTTTGTATAAAGTTTGGGAACTGAAAAATGACCACAGTATTTCTGATTTTATAAAACAAGAACTGATTCTATTTCTGAAAATTCCTGTTTGGTCTTGATCCTTACTGATCATGAACTTGCTATCTCTATTCTATGGCCCTCTGTTGTTCATATTTAATCTTTAAGATTCTGCCTTTATCACCAGACCACACTGTGCACCAGGGAAACTGCACACAAGACCACAGAACCTTATGCAGACAGAAATTAACATAGGTTATTGTGCCTCTTTTATCATGATACAGAAGATAGGTTCCTAAAAAGAATGGGTAAGGGAGTAGAGCAAGCTGATTTGTGCCTGAGCTTTGGAATCTCAAACATCTGCCCAAGTCTCGGTTGTATAACTAGGCAAGTCTTTTCAACCTTCGTAAGTACCTGTTTTTATCATCTTTAATAGTATGACTTACCTCATGAGGGTAACATATGATGTTTATTATTCTGCTTGCCATTATAGTAGTGGTAGTAGTGAACACAGAAAGAAATTACTATATGCAGAACTCTAGGTGAACACTGGTGCTAAATTCTTTTCTGCATTCTCTGAGATGGCCAATCTGATTCTTGTCCTTCTTAAAGCCTTCTGTCTCATTTAACAGAATAGCAATTACCCATTACTCAACTTTTTCTACCATCCAGTGCAGTGGTTCTCAACCTGTGGTCTGTGACCCCTTTGGGTTGCATAGTAAATATTCTGCATATCAAACATATGAGTGAGTTCACACAGAAACAGAAAGAGTCAAATGTTATATACTCACTTATATTTGGACACTAGCCCAAGGACATGTCCCATGAAAGTCTTCACTTATAAGAAAAGTGGGACAGAGGGGAGGACATCCTATTGGGACTCTAGGTGAGAGAAGCATGGGAGAATGGGGAAATAGAAGGATCCAGAAGGGTCCTAGAAACATACAAGAAGAACATTATGATAGGCGGATCTGGGCCCAGGGGTCCTGCTCAAACTATGGCACCAGCCAAGGACAATACATGCAGTAAACTTCAAACCCTTACCCAGATCTAGCTGATGGACAGGACATTCTCCAAAGATGAGTGGAGAGTGAGGACTGACTTTTCACACAAACTCTGGTGCCCAATTTTTGACCACATCCTCTTGATGCGGAGGCCTGGTGGCACTCAGAGGAAGGACAGCAGGCTACTAAGAAGAGACTTTATACCCTATGAGCATATACAGGGGAAGGAGGTCCCCCTCAGTCACAGACATAGGGGAGGGGAGTAGGGGGAAAGCAGGAGGGAGGGAGGAATGGGAGAATACAAGGGATGGGATAACAATTGAGATGTAATATGAGTAAATTAATAAAATATATTAAAAAACAAAACAATTATTTTACTACTTCTGCTTTCAAATATATTAAGCAATTTTTAATTTAAATAAATACAAAAAATTACATTTTGATTACAGTAGCAAAATTACAGCTAAAAAGTAGCAATGAAAATAGCTTTATGGTTGGGGGTCAGCACAACACAAGGAACTATGTTAGGGTCGCAGCATTAGGAGAGTTGAGAACCACTGCTGTTGTGCATTGTATGTCCTGATGGCACCTTCATCAGTACATACCTAGGAGCCATTACTTTAATAGTTTCACAGCTGCCACCACAATTTGAATTACTGCTACATTTCTCTCCAACTAATAAAAATGCTTCCCAACGTTGTCTTTTTCCTCATCCTCTTTTTATCTATTCTACCAGACCAAACGAATCTTTATAAACTGTAAAATTGATAGTTATTCTTTGGTTTAAAATAAACCAGCACTCTTCTTTTATTGTTGATTACTAATAAAATCACCTCCTTTTGGTCAATAGGATGCAACAGGACTTGGCTTCAGCCTCCTCTTCTAGCCTCATCTATTTCTACGTAGACCTGGCTCTCTGTATCTTAGCCATAGTTCATCTCTTTGGCCATCTTCCTAAATTGGTGTATATTTAATTGTACCAAGTGAGAAAATTCATTAATACATTCTCATAAGGTATTTAGGGTCCTATGAGATCATACTTACTCCTACTACTTTTTAATCCCCCTCCATCCTGCCTCATGCCTTTTTACATCCTTAGCAGTAACTTTTATAGTTACATGTCATTTTTACTTCCTAGATTCCACATTTAGCAGAAAACATATGATATTTGCCTTTGGGAGGTTTTTCTGTTTTAACATCATGATCTCTAGTTTCCGTCCATGTTCCTACAAACAATGGAATTTCATTCTTCTTGATAGTTTGGTGAATTGCCATTGCATTTATATGCCACACTTCCTTGATGCTCTTATTTAGACTGACTGATTGCATAACTTAGCAGTTATTAGTAATGATTCAGTGTGTGTGTGTGTGTGTGTGTGTGTGTGTGTGTGTGTGTATCTCAAAAGTCAGTTGACTGATTGTTTGGGTTATATGCCCCAGATTAGAATCTCTGAATAACACAAAATGTATAGTGGATAGAATATATTCACACCAGCAATGACTAAGGATTCCTATCCTCACTCTTACCCTATCTTCATCAGCATTTGTTATTCTTTATTTTCTTGGCAAAAGTCACTGAGACTAGGGTGAGGGATAACCTGAAAGTAGTTTTAATTTACATTTCTCCAATGTCTAAAGATGGGACACTTTTAAATAAATACTTAATTCCCATTATCACTAACTGATGAGATAATTTGAACTTTTAATTTAATCTTGAAATTCTTTGTTCATTCTCCATATTAATCAACTGTCAGGTAAGTATTTGGCAAAGATTTTTATCATTCTATAGACCTTCTGTTCATTCTGTTGAATGCATGCCTCGGTGAGCAAAGCTTTTTGTGTTCATTCAGTCCCATTTGTCAACAGTTGCTCTTACTTCTTATGCTGCTAGAGTCCCATTTGGAAAGTCCTTGTCTGACCCTAGCACTAGCTGTTAGATTTCTACTAGCTTCAAAGATGTAGATTTTGTATTAAGGAATATGATTCATTTGACCTGATTTTTATATAGGGTAGAGATAAGGCTCTAATATTTCTATTCATAGAGATATCCAGTTTTTCAAGTACCTATTGCTAAAGCGGGTTTTCCCTCACTATATACAGTGCCTTTCTCAAGACTCAGAAGGTTGTATCTGCTTGGTCATATTTCTGGATATTTTATTTTATTTGCTTCATCTATCTGTTTGTCTTGTGCCAGTACCATGCTTGTTTTGTTTCTGTGAGTCTGTGTATCATTAGGAGTCAATTGTGGCGCCTACAGCACTGCTCTTTTTGCTAAATGGTCTTCTACTGCTTGAGATTTTCTGTGTTTCCATATGAGTTTTAGATTTGAAAAAAAAATTCCTGTGAGAAATGTCATTAAATTTTGGTGGAAACTAGATTGAATTTTATACCACTTTTAGTAATGTGATGATTTGTATAGTATTTACTCTGCTGATCCAAAAGCATGGGAGTTTTATTTCTTTCTTTTAGTACTTTTAACAATTTCTTTCTTTGGTGTTTTATGATTTTTATTACAGGTTTTGTTTTGGGTTTTTTGAGGGGGTAGTTTTTGTTTTTTTTTTGTTTTGTTTTGTTTTGTTTTTTTTTTGAGACAGTGTTTCTCTGTGTAGCTCTGGCTATCCTGGAACGTGCTATGTAGACAGGACTGTCCTTAAACTCACCTGCCTCTGCCTCCCAAGCAGCCGGGATTAATGATGTTTATCACTACCACCCCACACTCATTAGAGAGTTTTTTTTAAACTTAACTAGGCACTGAGTATGGTGTTTTGTTTTCTGAGGCCGTCATTCTTCTTTTCTCCTTCCTCTGCCTTGTACATGAGCTGGACTCCAAGCCATAGCTTTTAAGCAGTATGCTTTTTTTTTTCATTTTATCATTCTGTGTGTTCACCACCACAGCCTCAGTACCTCCCCACTATCTTCTGCATCAAAAGATCCTGCTCTCTAGCTTATCCTGGTTTATTCCCCAGAGATCGCAGCAATTTGTGGTGTGTGTGTGTGTGTCTGTGTGTGTGTGTGTGTGTGTGTGTGTGTGTGTGTGTGTGTGTGTGTGTCTGTGTGAACCATCTCCTCTCTGGCTTTCTTGAATATAAGAAGCCTGATTCCAACGAACAGAAAGCAAACACAAAAACAAACAAACAAAAAGCCTGTTTCCACGCCAAGACCTTTCTATTTGTTTGTTGCCTGGAACACTCTCCCCCAAGAATTTCAAAAAGTCTGACTCCTTTTCCTTCATATCTCATCTTGAGCATCACTTTCTCTGAAAAGCTGTCCTGGCCACCTAAATGAAAGCATTTGCCAAAGTGCTTCTGTAGCATGACCTTTTATAGGCTCACCATCAATATTGCCCATTGCATTTTGGGAATATTTTTGTTATTTGTATGTTTTCCACAATCTAGAATGGAAGGAGGCACTAACAACTATGTCATAAAATGCAAATACTCAATACCTAATACAAGTTGGCTGTATTAGTGAATAAGTCTTCAAAAGCAACTCACAGCCATTAGTAGCTGTCAGTCCCTGTGATAATACTGGATTCACAATCCAGATTTCATTATTTTGAAGCCATGAGACTACTGTTCGAACTTTAAACTGTTCATGGCCACAAAGATGATGAGTTAATGCTCCAGGATATAAACCCAAGCAACTTAGCTACAGAATCAATGTAATAATGCTAATAGCAATAAATAAAACAGCAGCACAGTGTTAGAACTACATACAAGTGCTAACTGGTCCATACCTTTATCAGAAACCCATTAATTTCCACCCCCCTGGTTCTAATGGATACCTTTGTAGAAATTACTCTTCATGCCCAAGACGGAACTTGTTATTATATATATTTTTCGTGTTAACAATGAGAAATTTTCCCTAATCTAGTATACTGCCATGAGAATGTTCATTTTTCCATTCCACTTTAATTCACACTAAACCTTCTCCACCTCTGCTCTAAGAGGATTACAACATGATTGTTTCAGTTCACGCTGGTGTTAGAACCCACTCAGAGTTTGCAAAATGAAGTTACTTGTGAGCATTAATATGTGTCTCTCAGAATTTAAAAATTGGGAAATTTTGGTCAAATACTTAGATTATATGATCTTTTTTTTTTAAGTCAAAAAACATGGCAATACCTATCTAACTTTAAGGGGTTAAGAAACATAAGATACATAAGAAAAGAACTTCAGGAGGAGTGACAAAATACACTAGGGAGAAAGCCAGTCCACGTGGTATCTAGAGCTAAGGTAAAGAACACTCTCAAAAGAAAGTGGAAGATCAGTAATGCCAAGTACACTGATACGTTAAATAATCCGAGAACCTAAAATTGACTTTGTCGTTGGGACTAGCATTGTTGAAGTCATCAGAGACTTTGTTAAGAGAAGTTTTGGTAAATGATGAAGCTAAAAAATATAGGTGTAGACAACTGACATTCTTAAATGGTTTATTAAGGTAGACACTCAAAGGACAAATGAAGTCAAGAGTAATCCTAGTTATCTATCTATGGTAATAGGCTGTAAGGAGAATAAGTAGATACAGATGCCAGTAGGCATGTAGAGTTGAAGTTCTCTCCTAACTGCTTCATTTTCATCAGTGAAGTCAGAAACAGTGGGGAGGATTGCTGTAGGTACGAAGCAGGAATGAAAATGCAAACTAGTCATCTAAGCAGATGAAAGACTGAACTGAGAATACATAGTAAGACCACTGAGAAGTATTAGGGATCTATTTGAAGTTAATGATAATTGACTTAAAACCAGTAAATGCTATCACACTACCCTTCAGTCAAGATAGGGGCACAGCACAGATGAATGAGTAGGCTTAAATAAGGTTGTAACTTTCATTAGCAAATAAGATAGAGGGAGAAAGAGTCAGGAGAATCAAGATGGTAATATATGGAAATGATTATAACAATTGATCACGTATGTAAGTATTCTACATGAGAAAAGAGAAAGAGACAGTGCAAAATTGTGAGTTAGTAAGATCAGTGTCTCAGTGGCATCAGTAGATTATACAAAGTATAGAAAGGTAGGGTATGGAAGCAAGAGAGTAGAATACATGAAATGAAATAACAAAGGGGTTTGTTACAACCTTCAATACTCTATAATATTGCAGGTGGTCCGCCACATTTATTATGTTACTTCCTTTGTTCCTGAGATTTTCAGTTTTCAGTGTACAGAATAGGCTAAATCTTTAATATTGACAAAAATAACTATAGGACAGAAAATCACTAAAGATTGTGTCATGAAACAAGGCATAAAACCAAAAAGGTACACACACACACCATTATTAGCCAGCTAACCAATGGCTACTTAAAATCAATTCCCATTTATACTTATTAAATATAATTCATTAATTTTATAAAGTAAAAATCTCACTAAAATATGGACACACACTTATGTCTTATAAACAGACTGATTAGAGCTGAATTTCGTTAGCATTATACAATAGAGTGGTTAATGTATAATAGTCTGGTAATATTTTTTAAGCTGCAGCATATCTAGTTTGCTGCTAATGGTGGGAAACAAAGTATAATTGCCATATATTTGCTTTTTTGAGTTATATATAATTTTAAAAACAAAGATATTATTAAATTTTGAATGTTGAAAAATAATTTTGTCAGTCAGATACGTAATCATTTACACATAATTAGTATCAAAACTAATGAAAAAAGGTCTCCTATTTGTAACAGAAAAGAGGTCAAAAATAGCTAATTGCATTTCATTTCATCCCACACAGACCAAATAAGATATTGCTGCTGTCTCAAGACCCTGCTGTACAATCTTGAACTTTTCTGGGGTCAATTAATTCTATAAGATTCAGGCTTTCATTTTTCCAACAAGAAACTATCTGCTCGCCTGGAAATTGCTACCCAGGCAACCGACTTGTTGACACTTAACTTTTCAAGGATCAATAGTTATGTTGGAATTGAATTATGAGAAATGTTCTGTGTCCTTGAAAATCTCTTGGTAACGATGGTAGAGAGGAAAGTATGAGGGTAGAAGGTGATAAAAAACTGCTTCCTAGTATCTGAGATAGACTAGGACAATCACTGTTATAAAGACGAAGCTTTCCTTGCTATATTGCATAAAGTTAATACTATGGTATATATTTGATGAATATTTATGACTGAAATATAAAAATGTACTCATACATTACATAGCATTTTGTATATAAGTATAATTTAAGAGCAAAAATGGCAAGTTTACTGTATACTTACATTTATTTCTTCTTGTATATTGTGGAATATTTAAAACATACTCAGAAAACAAGAAGACAGTTTACTTAATTGCCCTGTACTAATTACAGATATTCAAGAATTAACAACATATTACATAATTTATTTAAAATAGTTCTACTCAAATAGGACTTGATAAATCACATTTGGATAATCAAAACAAATGTCATACATCCTGATTGAATAAACACACTGAAGGATTATCTTAAAAGAGTTTGTGATACATTAAGGTTTTAAGACTCTGATTTATTACTTTGATTATTAAAGAAAAGAGTGTGAGTTATGGTCCCATTTAACAAAGGGGCTCCTTTCTTATTCTGTGTACTTATTGCACAGTAGTGATCATAGTGTGCTTCTACCTCCAACTGATTATTTACATTTAGCTATGGCTACCCTAAAATTTGAAGATTTCTACAAATTTTCATTTATATTCACACATTCTTTTTAATATGCATAAATTCGCTCTGGAATTATGGGATTGCAGCTTCATCTACAAATTAAGTTACCTCTTATGGACAATTGGTGAGTGTGAGATGGTGGATTTTGTCAAATAAGATATAGTTCATCATTTTTTACAGCATTAAAAAACTGTAATTGAAAAGATGAGAGGGTGGGAAACAATTTTTAGATTAGCACTGCTTGCCAAAATATGCTTCAGTCCTCTACTATTCCTTTCTTTGTTTCTATTTATGTCTACTCTGAGATTGAACAATCTGATGTGAAAAAGAAAGAGGGGACCACTTGGAAAAGATATAGGGACACTGAGAAACTCGAGGCTCTCTAGAGCATTGCTGCAGTATCTAGAGAACTGTGCATGAAATAGCAGGGTGCTTAGGCAAAGGATGTAGCTCAGTGGTGAAGGACTTGCCTAGAACATAGAAGACCATGGATTTAATCTCAAACATGGCAAAAAAGCAAAAGTACACACCTTTGTTTAAAAGTAAATACATTGTGAGGGGAAGAGACAGAAGGAGCAACAACCTAGTACTGATTATACCTGGCCTACAAATGCTGGGTTCTTTCCTCTAGTCTAATCTTGTCTCTATTACAAATAACTTGGGCTCTTAAAAAAACGGGTGATTTTCATTCTAAGGCAGTGTGCATACAAGTTAAGTCTGGATCATCTTTCAATAATATAGGGAAATAATCATAGAACACCAAACTATTGAAAGCCTCAGAGAGCTACAGAGTATGGCATTTAAAGATGTTTTTATTATTTTAAAGATTCATAGACAATGAGACAGGTTAACTCCTGGCAACACCCAGCCTACCTCAAAGAAGATGATGAGCATCAAAGAACCTCCTTATGGAGCTTGCTTCAAATGTGGCAGACAATCCACTGGTAAAAATGTCTTCATTTCTACCATAGACAGAATTCTGCCTAAAAATGGACAAGCTTGGATGCAGGCAGAGTCAACAGCCAAACTCTGCCAAGACAGGGTAAGCAAATCCTCAGTAATTCCTACCTCACAAATATGTCTGTCAGATACTCTGGGCCAGAAGGATGAATATGATGTGCTAATGTTTTTTTAACCATTATAGTCATGTTTAGTTTCTTTTTAAAAATTTTTTATTAATTTATTCTTGTTACATCTCAATGGTTTTCCCATCCCTTGTATCCTCCCATTCTTCCCTCCCTCCCATTTTCTCCTTATTCCCCTCCCCTATGACTGATTCTGAGGGGATTTCCTCCCCCTGTATATTCTCATAGGGTACCAAGTCTCTTCTTGATATCCTGCTATCCTTCCTCTGAGTGCCACCAGAAGCATGGGAGAATAGCAAAGTAGAAGGATCCAGAGGGTCCTAGAAACCTACAAGTAGAACATTATGATAGGCAGATTTGGGCCCAGGGGTCCCGATCAAACTAAGGCACTAGCCAAGGACAATACAGGCGGTAAACTTTAAACCCCTACCCAGATCTAGCCAATGGACAGACCATTCTCCACAGTTGAGTGGAGAGTGGGATATGACTTTCACGCGAACTCTGGTGCCTCATATTTGATGCTCTAATGTTATAAGAGAGTTTTGGGTGACTATTCAGGCAGTACACTGGCTCAGTCAGTTTTTCATTTTGTAAGCTGCTAACCTGCACTTCTGGTTCATTTAGTTAATTATGTTTTATTGCTTCTCAAGTCTCTGATGGGGTTGAAGACCAGATAGTTTATTCTTACAATTAAGCTTAGTTGGCTAGGGGTTAAGATGTTTTTAGATGTAGATAGATGTTTTAGGATAATAGAGATGAAATATGATAGAAATTGATTTTCATTCAGAATTTTAGACTCACCAAGATAGGAAAGATGTTTCCTTCAAGACTGCCAAATACAAATAGCCAAATCACTATGAATGTAACATTTATATAATTCCTGATTGTTTTGTGGTCCTTCCTGCTATATGTAGTTTGTTTTATTTATGTGTAATAATATAAATGTATTTGTTAAAAAGAAACAATTTAAAAATGAAAAAACTCTGTACAAATAATCAAAAATAAAAATTTATGATGGATTATCAAAAAAAGGAAAAAAGGAAAATGAAAGAAAACAAAACTACCCAGCATCAATGGGCTTACATCAAAAGAACACAGGTGCCAAGTGAAAGAGCTCCCAATTTCCAAATGTAGGGAATTTCAATGGGGGGTGAGGTGGAAAGAGTAGAATTGCACTGTCTGAAAAAATATCCACTAGAAAGATAAATGGAAGAAGAGAGACTAGTCTCCTATGGGAAAGAATTATAAGTTATGTAACTATTCTGTTATGAAGGAGGTGGAATATCATTTTCCACTTCTAAGGAAGGACTGTGAATAATAACTGTCCTCCAAAGACTAAACTAAGAAGCCTGGTGTGATAGCACAAGCCTATAATACCAGCAGTGAGGAGGCTGAAAATGTTATAGGTTCAAAGTCAGCCTCATATACATAGCTAGTTCCAGGAAACTCAAGAAAGGAAGAGGGAGTTATTTTAGAAGAAAGAAAGACAACTGGTACTTCAAATCAGGTGACCAAAGTCAACATCATATTGATCATTTGCAACTTTGCTCTACTATGGTGAGGCTGACGTTTTATATCTGTGATCTTCCTTTCCAAAACATACTATCCCAGTCTTACTATGAGAAACTACTATATAAATCTCAACTGAGGGACATTCTACATATCTAACCGGTTTATTTTAAGTTTTCAAACTTATCTAAAAACAAGATAACTCTGAGGAACTGCCACAGCCAAAAAAGCTTTAAAAGACATGCCAACCAAGTCAGTCATGGTGGCACATGCCTTTAATCCCAGCACGTGGGTGGCAGAGGCTAGTAGATCTCTGTGACGGCAAAGCCAACCTGGTCTAAATAGTGGGTTCCAGGATAGCCAGAGCTACATAGTGAGATCCTGAAGAGGGGGGAGGGCAACTAAGTAGAATGTAAATCTGAATTATATCCTTAAAACGAAAAAAAAAGAGCTGTGAGGAAAAATTGAGGAAATATGAAGTATGATCTTTAGTTTATACTAATGTGCCATTATTATATTGTTTCACTGGGTCATTAGTTATAAAAAATATATCACAAAAATAAGAGTGTAATATATATAGATTCTATACTGGCTTTGCAATCATTCTGTTAAACTACAATTTATCTGGACATTTAATTTAAAAAAATAGATTTTAACTATAGCCCCTCTTTTTAGGATTAATGTCTACAAAGAAAGTATATTCTCTTCAACAAGAAACCGATTAAATTGTGGCATAATAGACTATTACGCAGCACTGAGTATTACATACCTACAAAAAGAGTGAGCATTCTATTGTTTTAATAAACAAAAGGAAACTCAGAGAAATAGTAATATAGAAACATTTATTTTGACAAAAAACAAGGATATCTCTACATAAATATACTTATGTGATTAAGACCTAGGAAATATATGATGCATACAATAAGCTGTTAACTTTGCTAAGAGTCAGGGTCTAAAGGGGGAGCAGGGAAGGATAGGAAGACGGAGGCCATGTGTATAGTAGAGGCAGTAATCAGTAACCAATTCATTCATTCAGTTGAGAACATTTGTATAGTGGGATAATGTTTTATAGAGAAACTGTGAATTTATAAAAACAAACAGAAACAAAAACCAAAGTAGATTAAAGGAAACAGAGTACTTTTGACTGGCAGGCTTTAGTGGTGGTAAGGATTAATAAGGGGCAAGCAGGTAAAGAGTAGTGACATCCTGGAAAACCTACTTCTCAGTTTTTCCAAGAGCTGCACAAGTCGAATGTATTGTGCATCACTAAGGCGGTAGTAAGAATCATCACTGCCTCTGCCATGGCCATGGGGATCTTCTTACTTTCGAAAGAAACTAACCTCTTCATTTGTTCCTCTCAGAACTCTCCTGCACATGTGTACCAAGGTGATTTTAAGGCTTCAAGAGCTTTCTCTATTTATACACTCCCTTGTTCTCTTGGCCTTTAGAACAATGAGGACTCACCAGGGAGTTCCAAGTGGTTTTGATGAAGAAGTGACATAGCTTCACACCAGAGACAAAAATAGAAAGGGTCTGTATTTCCAAGAAGTTAAAAATCAAATAGTAGAGTGCAGGTCCCCAGTGAAATGGCAGAATTGAAAGGTGAGTTAAAGGTCATTTCAGCTATGTGCTTTAATACCTAATGCCGTCTCTATTTGAGATGCTAGCTCCTACGTTGTAATGCCGGGCTGCGAAGGAAGATCATATTGTAGAGTCCTTGAGGTAAAATAAAATAATTTGCTTCTTATTGTAAATTTCTGGCAAGAATTAGATCTGTTAAATATTCAAAATATAGGACTCAGAGCTTCAAAATAATCAAGTGTTTATTGAGTTTTATTCTGAACATTTAGACAGTGTAGATTTAAGTTCATTTTGCAAAGTGTATGGGTGGTACAATTAGCTCATTTGCTGTGAGGTCTCTCGGCAGCATTTTAAGCAACATTTCATCAATAAGAGAGGCCAGACCTTGGCCTAAATGATATGTGAGGTCATTTTCATGGCCAGGTGCCAAGATCATTGAGGCAACTGGCTCTGCTGTGAAATAATTGTTACTATAAGACCCTGGAACAGAGGTGGAGTTAGGAAAGTAATCACACAATGTTCCAAATTAAAGAAATACAACAAGGAAGAGTCCTACATTGGGACACTCTGATAAGAATGTGGTATGAGGTTCTAATAGATCATTGAAGCTCCACAGCTGCTGCTCCATACTTTGAGTCACATAATCCAACATGGCAGCACAACATTCCCAAGCCAAAGGCTGCAGAGCATGTGGCTTAGCAATGTCTTCCTATGATACTTACCTTAAAACACAAGTGTAGAATCCACTGTCTTGTGCCTCGGCTGAGTGAAACCATATTGAGTCTTCCTCTTTGCTCATCCTGACCTCTGAGAAGATGATAGGCTCTTCCAAGTCACCTTTGTTTTTGTACCACATTAGCCGGAGCCCAGTACTCTGGGCCATGCTATAGTTGGTGCGAATATAACTGTAGAAAAGGGCACATTTCACTCTGACAGGTTCGCCTGCCAGAGCCATGTAAGTCTTGAGATCCACAGACCAGTCAATGCAGCCATCCACTGAAAGAAACAAAAGTAAGACATGAGATGCAGAGAACATCATTCATAGTAACAGCAAGAGAAAGAATCACTGCCATCATCTATAGATAACTTTCTGTGAGTCCAAACTTTATAGAGATGGCTTCATTCAATCCTCCTGGGGGCTTTATGAGACACTTTGGCATCTACTTTGACTTTAGCAAGCAGAGATGGTGCTATAGCTCTGTTTACTTAAGAACTTTTTTTTAATCCTCTGTAGCAACTCTTAGTTTAAAAAAAATCTGTTCAATATGCTCCCCACAAGGCTCTCTAGCACTCCACACATGACTGTCCTGGCACTGGGCAGTCAGTAGAGTGGCTCCTGTTAATCAGAAAATCTTTCCTCTGTGAGTTCATATGAACCTGGACTGCTGTTGTGACACTGAATTGTTAGATTCAGGTTATTCTGACTGATTGTTCAATGTTCAATGTTCAATAAGAATGTGTGTGTGTGTGTGTGTGTGTGTGTGTGTGTGTGTGTGTGTGACCTATTAATAGCAAATATTTAAACATAGGTTGCTTTATCTTTATACCCTTAGGCCTCTCTTGCTGCATATGTGGTATATGCTTGTGGGTATGTACTATATTAATGTCAGTTTTAATAAAATAATACTGGGTGGATAAATCTAGTATTAAAAAATACAGATACAGTAAAATCTCCATTGCTAGAAGGATTAGAAATAGATGGAGAAGCTAATTTAGTATGCTACTCAATACAACTCACATAGGTGTTATACTTCTGAATGCCTATTATTTTTCAAAAATCACATCAAATTATGTTGCATCCATTTATATTACCTGATTATCCTTTATAAATCATATCATCAAAATGTGTAAATTCTTCCATTTTAAAATGATTTTTTGCTTATAATTCTGTAAGCTGGTCTCTTTTTTTTTTTTTTCAGATGGTGAGAACTCTGTAACCCAGTGTGTTTAATCTTTTAACCTCAGTTGACAGGAAGTTTAGAGCCAAATGCAATGCCCAAATGTTAACAACTATCATACTTCAAAGATTGGCTCTCTCTCTATGAAGGGTTATTGAACTAGGGTTCAAGGGCACTCAAGGGAACGGTGCCCTAATAGGCTTTAGATTGCTAGCAAAATAACGTGCCTATTCACATAGGCATACTTTTCTGGGGCGATTTTATACTGCGCTTCATTAGCCTGCCGCATAGCCTACCACTCCACGGTATCGTGTTCATAATTGTATGGTTTTGTAGAGCTAACTCATGGTCTTGTGTAGGTTGTGGAAGTGCTCTGCTACTAGCTTACAACCTAATCCTGGTTTCTATTTCTTTCTAATATCATTTTGACTACCCTGGTTCATGTAGCCTCATGACAAGCTCACAGAACAGCAATTGGCTTATATTAACAAAGTTGTCTTGGCAATATCTCTAACTGTGTAATTCTTGTCTTGATAAAAAAGGAAAAAAAGAAAAAGTTTGTGTGTGTGGGGGGGGTGTTAATTTTCTTTCTAAACTCCTTCAGGTTACTCCTCTAGACTTTCCGTTACATAATCTAGATCATTGCAAACTCAAGCTACATTTCCCAATCTTAGCAGCTTAGTTTTGCCTATAAACTATGGGACCTGGTTGATATTGAAGATAATAAAAATGTTTGTCCCTGAGTCACAACAGTCATGCCCAACAGCAGTTTGTGACATTTAACTGCCGTTACAATTAGCTTTATCACACAGACCTTGAAAGCATACTGAGAATTCATTTCCTTTTGAATACCACCTGAACCACATGCATTTGGTTTAATAGATGTATGGTCTTTTTGCTTCTTCTTCCCATGTTTTAGACATCAGGGAAGGAGTATTTATAAATAAGGTAGTCAACAGCCAAAGAGAAATGTAGCAGCTACAGGGAAACACAATTTCTAAATATCATTCTTTTATTTATTTATTTATCATTTTTAATATTCACAATACATGACTACACCATGACCTATTTCAACAGGCCTCAAGTATTTTCCCCATAAGATAGAAAAAGGGTATGAAGCAAGGAATTATGAAGACCCACCTGATACAAAATATTTTTCCCCAAACACACTAGGTATTGTAGCTTTATATTTAAAGATCATTAGACCACTACTGGATTTTAACAAGGTGGTTTGATTTGTTTTTATTGGATTTCTATTCTTAGCTGTTCACCTGCAGGAAAAGAATGGGTGTCATAAGATATAGTACTTTTATTTTTAGATTTGGGACTACTGATAGCAACTAAAAAGTACAGAGTGAAGTTCAAGACCTATAAAGTCAGTGGTAATGCCTGTATTAAGGGACTGAAATCTTAAGATTAAGTAAGAAGCACAGAGAGATGTCAGTGGACCACATGAACCATCACACATGACTGAATTTTCAAGTGCCACCAGAAATCACAAGTGTATGTTCCATTGAAGCCACAAAGAGATGGTTATAACACAGCATACCTCCAGAATCATGTGTATGTTGAACAGCCATACACATTTGGGGAAAAGCTGGAGAGATTTGTGGGTGATACATCTGACAAAGGCACAGGCTGTAGCCAAGTAGTTTACATTGTGGAACTGAGGAGTCTTCAGAGGAGTCCACAGAGGAGGCTAGCCTGTGAGCTTGACCTTATCAAGCCAGCATCCAGCCCACAGAGCCATCCAGACCTGTCTTATTCAGAATTCCAGTGGTAGCTCTGTAAGCAGGCCCCCCACAGGGCTTCAGCAAAAAGTGTTTTCCATTTAGACTGGATTCTCTCAGACGTGATTCTATAACTGGTTCTCTCTGATTCATTACAAGTGTGAACAGAGGCACCACAGGCAGGGAAACACGGTTTTCCCCCAAATGGTGAGATTCTTCACTTGGTAAAGTTTATTATAGAAAAATACTTTGAATATATAAAAGGGTGTCTCCTTAAAGTCTCATCCCTACCACCTTGATTCGGGTTTCTTGAAGACTCACAAATTATTATTCTTGATTCAGTCTTCTGGGCAGAAAATGCTTTAATAGTGAAGCTTTCCAAAACAAGTACAGAGCAGCAAAGAAGAGGCCACTAAATGGTTAAGGGCTCTATTTTAATTATTTTTATTCCAATCTGCAAAAACGTGTAAACAGGTGTGTGACTGTGGACCTTGATGTGAAGATTCAAAATGAAAGATCTGTGAACTGTATACAGGGACAGTGTGACATTCATGCAGTTATTTTGCCACAAAGAGACTCCTAGGGGTGAAAACTAGTGATTTCTCTAGCAAAGTACACAAGGTGAAACCAGCAAGACAGTTTAACCTCCTTGTAATGAAGTTTCCCACTGCCTTAAAAACAAAGCCCTGTGAGAAGTTAGGACTCCTTATAAGAGGATGTGATGCCAACAGTAACAACTATCAATACATTTTTAAAAACAACACTGAATGTAGTTAAATTAGACTCCAATGGCTATGCACACTACAATTTTCACAGGTATAGTGGGAAAATGTATATAAAGCTGTGCATATAATTGCTAATTCTGTATTTTTACCTCAAATTCAGAATTGCCTCAAAGTCCCCATTAGGTAAAACAGTTCATTGGTCCAAGAGAAACTATGCAAATGCCAGACACTTTGATGGCTAGTTTTGTTGTAATTTATAGCCTCTAGCCTTATAATAACTTATTGTGTATGTTTAATATATTCATTTTTCAGCAGGTACTTTTTTGTAAACTGTATCAACTCTATCCCATTTATTTTTACTACCAGCTCTTTCCCTTGAATTAATAGGGTAGTAATTAGGGGCAATTCAAGAAATTACCACTAGAGGGAGAGCTGCCCAAGTCTTTGTGTAGCACTTAAGTTTTCCCTGCCTACTTTCTAAAACTACATTTTTTGTTAGAAGTCAAGCACTAGGCGCTGGTTGTTGGGGAATAACCACAGCACAACTATGGGGATGCCCTGCTGTGACAATAGAGGTAGCCAAACATTGGGATGCAGCAGAGATCTTTCGCAAAAGGGAGTGGGAAGAGTGCACACAGACCAAGTGAGTAGCAGCTGGAAACAGTAGCAGGAGCAAGAGAAATCCACTGAGCCCTTCACTTTAGAACAGGGAAGCACTACACTAGATGCTTAGGTGTTTTACAGGTTTTTTCCCCTCTCATTTCATTCTCATGTCCACTCAGGGAGAAAAGGACTCGGTACTCCGATTTTACTAAAAAGAAAACAAAGGCTCGGAGAATTTAAGTGACTAGCTCAAGGTCACTGGAGGGGCAATGATAGCAGGCAGCATCCCAACCACCCCCCATTGGGATAAAGTAAACTCCAGAGCTTTGGCTCTTAATATCTGTGTGTTTCCTATTCTTCCTCTCATACTCTTCCTCTTTCCAGCTCACAATCCAGTAGAAGATTTGATTCTGCTTGGCAGCATCCACTTTGTCTTATGTGTGCCCCAGAATCCACACCTGTCCAGTAGACCTTCCAAGCTGAGTCATAGCCTTTTCCTGCACAAACCTGTCAGAATAATAGCCATTGAGTACTAACTATATGCCAATTACTTGTCTATGATTCACACACTGTGCTTAAAAAGTAATGAATTATTAAGAATCTATGTATATCATGCTTCTTCCTAAGATGAGGTCAACGCTTTGTGTAAATATATCTAACCTTTATCAGTGTATGTCAAATTAAATATCTAGAGATGATTACTCAATTTTTACCATTATGATCAAGTCAAAGGTTTGGGCTTATCTTAACACCTGCACTAATGATATACTTATTGGAAAAAATATTATGAACCATGATCTTAATGTCAGAATTAAGTGTATTCTATTTCTATCTTAGGCCAATCTGTCCCCTTAAGGCCAAATTTATTTATATTTATATCCATCACAGTGGACTCGGTCATTTCTCCAGAACAAGCAAGTCAAATGTTCCACGAAGTGATTGACTTGTGCATTTATTGCTAGATCTGTGCCTATTTGCCTCTAGCCTAGACTTGTGGATAGGTCTATTCATCATTTCTTTTAAAATATATTTCTGTCTGGGAAAAAGAAATATTGACATTTAAACTTCATCTGTGCTTCAATATCTACCAATAGACAAGATTTCCTGTTGCAGCTCTATAAATGCAATGAATGTTCGCTGCTTTGTGTTTCTGAAAGTATCTTTACTTTTTTATGAATTGGATTATATGTTCCACTTTCACGCTTTTTACCCCCTACTATTCATCAATGGAGAGAGTTCCGCTGACATAAAGTCCTTCATCTTGTTTCAACCTAGTTATTATGCTTAATGATGGGCTGGCAACCATTTTAATTTTCCTGTCATTACAAGACTTGTGTGATGCTTTGTCAGGATCGTCGGTTTGATTTTTATGTGGTGGAGGAGACTCGGTGGTATTCTGGAAGTGAAGTCACACTGTGCCATTACATCCAACTCCTCTATTCCTAATTCCCTGAGGTCTGAGGTACTCCTGGGAAACGGTCAGTAGGCAGAAGCTCTTCTCAGACCCAGTGATGTTAGTGCTGAGAACGGCTCACCGCCCCTCTGTCAGGCTTGCTTCTGCCCACTTCAATCCTGACTACTTGGCAGTAGCTGCTTTCCTATGCCAGTTCAACTCTGCCTCCCATAATCGTTCATGATTATCTGAGCCAAAAATGTTGGGTGTCATCCATGAATCTTATCTTTTCCTCTCCGCTGACCTTCCCCCTAATTATTACTCTCATACTGTATTAAGCATTGCCATTTCTGATGTAATTCAAATATCTATTTTTTATTCCCATATATATATATATATAGTATATATAAGACATTATATTTCCTTGTTATAATATTCTTCTCTTATTGGCTTTATTTTAATTGAGAATAAATTTATGTATCTATACTATAAAACTTGATGTTTTGATATCTGTGCCTACTGTGAATTGATTAAGCTGATTACTATACTCTTCAACAAAGGCATTTCTCATTTTTGTGAGAACATTTAAGATCTACTCTAAAAAAAAATGTCCAGCTATGGAAAGCTTGGCCTGGTGGTGCAGATAATGGAAAGCTGGAGGACTGACCAGCTCTGCTACTTCCCAGACCCAGATCCAGGGCTCTGAGATGGCTCACATGAAAATCTATATCATCTACCAATTGTTGGGATATGTGAAAGAGTCAGTCCTCCTGTCTCAAAGCTACAGGAGCTCCGTGATATAGGGCAGCAATAGGATAACCAGGAAGAGTCCTGATGAGGTTCCAACATTGATGGTGTCACAGGTGCCAGAGATCTTGAACCATACCAATGCCTCATTGCAATGAATACTTGCAAGTGAAGATGGGCAGCAATATATACTGTCGGACACACTATGATATATTACAGCTTCCACATGAGATAATTTCTGTGCTTTGGTATTTTGTTGCTGTTGTTGTTAGTTTGTTTGTGTGCTTTTTATTTTGGGGAATTGCAAGGGCAAAGGGCAGATATAAGGGCACAGAGAGATGAGCAGACCTGGGGTATATGATGTAAAACTCACAAAGAATCAATAAAAAGGTTTAAAATGTTCATCTACATATTATTATCTATAGTAATTAAGTAAGTAAATAGATCTCTTAGACTTAATCTCCTGTTTATCTGAAACCTTATGCTTTTCAACCAACATTTCTTGTCTTCTCTCTGTCATTTGTACTTATCATTCTAGACTCTGGCCCAAGGTCATTCTTTTTTTCATTCCACATGTGATATCAAGCCACAGCTGCTTTTCTGCACTTTGCTTATTTCACTTAGCGTAATATTTTCTATATTTTCCTATGCTGTTTCAAATGAAAAAAAATATTTTATAAAGCTGGACAGCATTCTGTGACACCACACACACACGCACACACATGCACACATACGGCCTCCTGGTTTCTTGTTTCCTTGTTCATTCATCTGTTGACAGTTTGCTCTCTGTGCCTTAGCTTTTGTAAATAATGTTTCAAAGAATATGAATATATAGATACACTGATATGTAATATCATATATATTTAATGTGTATATATTTAATCTTGTCTTCTACACAAATATCCCAATGATACACCAGTGATATATATTTTGGTTATATATCTAGAAGTAGTTTTATTTTTAGTTTTTGAAGATCTTCCATATTGTTTTTCCTAATTGCTGCATTAATTTACATAATGATTAACTGTGTACAGGGTCCGCTTTTCCCCATACTTGACAACTACTTTACCAAGTCATCTTAATGCATATTTCATGCTGTCACACTGTGATTTTAATTCTAGTTTCTCTGATGACATTGAGCATTGTATTCTAAGCCTGTTAGTTGCCTGCATGTCCTTTTCTGAAAACTGTCCATTTCTGTTGTCCATTTTTAATCAGTGTGTTTTTCTGAGTTGTTTGAGGACACACATTTTATACATGAACCCCCTACCTGTACTGTTTACAAATGGTTTCTCCCTTTCCATAGTTTGTCTTCACCATCTTGACTGTTTACTTTGTAGAAGCATTTTAGTATTCTGAAATTTCGATTTTTGCTTTTGTGGTATGTCCTGATTTTGAATGTCCCTTTTGTATCTTTCTATTGTAATCTTTCTAAATGACCTCCCAACATTACCATTTAGGTCTCCCCAATTCGCTGGCACTGTTAGGGGTTGAAAAAGAAGCCTCTTCCCTGGTAGGTAAGCATTCTGCCAATGAGCTATATCACAGCCTCCGATCTGATTTTGAAACTCTGATATTAATGAACATTTTAAATCCATGGCCATACCTTTTTTTTTTTAACATTTAACAACTTTTAGGGTATTCCTATCTGCCCATCACTAAACCTGGCTTCCCCTGGTTCATTTGGTACTATCTATCTTTTCAGGCCCTCTATATAACGTTTCACATGCCATGCTCTTCACTCAAATCTAACTACTGCCTGAGGAGGCCATCTACTTTTCCTATCTTTTTCCTATTTAGGGTTACTCTGTAACCCATGCTGTGATGAAACACTATGACTGAAAAGCAAATTGGGGAGGAAGGGATTTGTCTGGATTACACTTTCCATAGTAGTTCATCACTGAGGGAAATCAGGGCAGGAACCTGGAGGCAGGAGCTACTTACTAGTAGAGGCAATGGAAGAATGCTGCTTACTGGATTGCCAGCCTGCTTTCTTATAGAATCCAAGACCACCTGCTCAGGGATGGCACCACTCACGGTATGCTGGGCCTTCTCACATTAATCATTAATCACGAAAAGGAACCACAGGCTTGCTTATTGACAAATCTAGTGGGCACACTTTCTCAATTGAGGTTTATTCCTCTCCGATGACTCTAACTTTTCTCAAGCTGACATAAAACTAGCCATCACCATCTTTGTCCTTTTGCATTAGTATTTGCTGCTATCTACTGAGCTCATAAATTCTCTAAGACAAAGAAAGTTTTAAAGTCCATGTCTATGAAACCGTGCTTTCATATTGCACGGGAATTATTTTCTAAGTGATATTCTTACATAATGTGTTTATTATAACAGTTTCTTCCCAAGTGAATAACGTGTGTCCCATTTCACCTACAACTCTAGAACAAGGTTCAATGGTGTGTTGTACATAGTAGGCAATTATTAAATCTTCATGAGATTAAAATCCTGTAGCGGCCAAACAAGTTCCCTAATGAGAGTTATTTGAACTTAGAAATATTGTAAGATTCCCTCTGCTGATCCTAAACTAGAGCGCTGATGTGTTTAAACGCTGATTTAAAAGGTTAGGTCGCATAATCCCCATGTATAAAATGTGATCATAATGATTTTGATATTAACACACAGAAGGAGAGATGGTAATAATAAATCTATCTCTGTCATACCTTTGCTCCAGAACTCACTATCCCCGGCTGAGTTAAAAAAAAAATCAAATCTATATCCAGGCCCTGTCAAAGGAGCCCAATT